>NW_011888795.1:385062-409901 GCF_000151845.1 Pteropus vampyrus
TGTTCTGATAAGAATAAAATACATATTCATGTACAAACTATAAGGTATGAATTATATAATTTTAGTGTTTCTACATATAAGTTAAATGCTCTCATATTGCACTTAAAACTGGCATTATACAATATAAAGATGAAAGGTAAAATTCATGTTAACAATTAAAATTTTTTTTCTTTACTTAGAATATCATACAATGGCAAATAAAAACCACCATGACAGGTCAAAAGAAACCGCAGAAGAAAGGAAAAAGTTTTATTTTTTAGTTCTTTTAACAGTACTGCTTTCCTACTTTTTGAACAAGGGCCTCTGATTTGAATTTTGTACTGGTTCCAGGTTATTTTGCAGCCATCTCTGTCCTATCTTGTCCAGTATTCAAACTGGGACACAAACTGAGAATGACATGGAACACTATTAATAATTACACCTGGGCCACAGATATAAACTGAGCCTATCCTAGCAGCCTAGGATATATGGTCATCCTAAATTTGGAAGTCCATAATGGTGAAGAAGAAAGCAATAAAGGAATAAAAGCATTCTGCTTTCTTTATATCAATTGTAAGAAATTTTACAAAATTGTATTTGTTATGAAAATTTTCTTTATAAGTGTGTGTTTTGTTAACTAGTTGTTTTAACAGACTATATCATGGGCTTGGAAATGGATCGTGCCTATTCTTCCCTTGTTTTTCTGCACGTAGTCAGAAGGATCTTCTTGGTTATTTATCTTTAGCTTCCCCCAACCTTTGAAACCTTAACATTGAATGTGCTTGGCTTTCCTCTTACATTCTTAAAAGTTTGTGGTATTCTTCTATATACTGCCTTGATTTTTGTGCCTCTCCTTCCATCTTTGTGTGTGTCCTCCTACAATCAGAGCTCATTAGCAGAAATGCTGTTTTCTTTAGATACCTCCTCTTTTTTTTTCCTCATCAGGATCATTCATAATTTTAGGTTCTGAATTTTACTTTTAGAGCCATCCTTTCTGAGCCATACTCCATTTCAGAGGTTCTCATCTGTTTGAATTTTCTGAAGTTGGCTTTCCTTAAGTCTGTAAGTCCGAAGATATGCATCGGACTTGCCCTGCTTTAATGGGATGAACACTCTCTCCCAAGCTCTCATGAGTTTTTGTTCTTTGTTGGCAGAATCAAGTCTGGAGTATGAGTTCCCTTTGTTATAACCTGTTATTTTCAAATGATGAAATTTTCAATCAGACTACTTAAGAATTTACTAAATGCTCTGCTTTTTTAAAAAGTAGGAGACTAATAGACTTCCACAAATGTTTAAAAACGTCAACATTTGTCATTATATTTTGTCTCTGTGCTAGTTTTTTTTTAAATGTCTATAATATATCCTGTTCAATTTAATCTTCTATTTGTGACTTTGATATTTCTTCCCTTAAGAGGTGGAATTGTGTCCCCACCTCTTAAATTGGGCAGGCTTGTGATAGTGGCAGAAGGGATGCTATGTGTCTTTGGAGTCTAGATCATAAAATGTCATACAGCTTCTACCTGGTTCTCTCTGGGGATGCTCACTGTTGGGACCCAGCTGCTATGCTGTGAGGAGGACTAGGTCATGTGGAGAAACCACACAGAGAAGTCTCATGTAGGTATTCTGAAAGACAGCTTGAGTGAGGTCCCAGCCAATAACCAGCAACAATAGCCAGACAAATGAGTGATGATGCCTGCCAAATGAGATTAGAGCCCCTCAGACTTCACTTTTTCCTAATTGAGGTTTCAGACATTGTGGAGCAAAGACAATTCATGTCTGCTTTGTCCTCTCTGAATTTCTGATCCACAGAAACCATGAGAGAGAATATAATGATTGTTTTAAGACACTGAGTTTTGGGGGATAATTTGTGATGCAGCAGTGGAGAACTCATGTAATAATTAAAAGTACATTAATTAAGAAACAAAAGTTAAGACTAATTAAGAATTCATCATCTATATCCTTCTTCTGGCTGATCAGTCCTTGGTTTACTCCTATCTTAAAAAGCTATCCCTGTAATTTAGGTTCAATTCCACCAGGCGAAGTGAAGCTATGATGGCATAGTCCGCAGCCAAATGAGCATAGATTTCACTTCCTTTTCTAAACCATGCTTTTGTATGACATTTAATCTTGGTTATTAAAACAACTAGATCATCCCTACTTAGTATCTTGTGTGAATTTAAGAAAGAGTAAAATTAAAACATCTTTCACATACTCATGTAGCTGATTAACATAACACAATTCTATCTTGTTTCAGACTCCCTGCTGGAAAATATTCCCTCCCATTCCAATTTATTGAGTCAGAGATCATTTGGCTGCAATGAACAGAACCCATTCTAGCTGGCTTAAGCAAAAAAGAAAATTCATGAGAAATAGAAGAACCTGGTGGAAACCAAAGGCAAGAAACAAGGCCAGACTTCATAGGAACCGATGCCAGAAACTACAGAACTGATGAGAGCCAGGCTGGTTTGTCTCTCCAGATCTCTCTCTCTCTACAGCTATATTGTCTCTTATTTCTGACTCTTTAAGGCACATGCCTCATTTCTTTCTCTCCTCTCCTCTTCCTCTCTCCCTCCAGAAAGCAGTTTAGCATTCGGTTAAGGGCAATCTCTGAAGTCAAAATGCCTAGATTTGAATGTTAGTCCAACCACTTAGTTGCTTGTGACCTTGGGCAAGTTCCTTCAGCTTCTGTTTTTTAGTTTCCTCATTTATAAAGTGGAGATGGAGATGAAGATGATAATGATATTTACCTCATAGGATTTCTGGGAGGTTAAGGGAATCAATATATGTAAAGTTCTTTGAACAGTGTCCACTACTTTGCAAGTGTTTGCTTTCATTATTACATTTCTCTGCTCACTTAACCACGTCCAAACATGTGCCCCAATCCCAGCTTCATATCCAATTCATAGTTCTTGTGCCTAGCAGAAATCTATTATGTTTCTGAGACCAATTCCATACTCTCAAGAGAGAGCATCTGATTAATCCAGCTGGGGGCACATGTCTACTCATGGTCAGAGTAGCTGGGCAGAAGGTAAGGGTCTGGGTGATGGCAGAACTTTGCAGGGATGGGGGAGTAGACTTTTTGAGAAGAGAACATGGGTTGGTTCTCAGAAGAGGGTTTGCATTCCACTACTCCCATATACGTAACCACCTACATTTCCAATATGGCAGTTCTGGCACTTTGAGAGTCAGCTCTACTTCCCTGCTCAGCAGGGGCCGTTCATATTATTGAATGACCCAAAGGGCATGGAGAGAGAGGCTCCCCTCAGCCAGAAGTGCACCTCTCTCTCTCCCACATAACTAGCTCTCTTCCTTATGCTTGGTTCTAGTCCCCTGCGATGCCAAAATACAAGTATCTCTTCATGGCTTTTACAAATCCTCACCTCACCTAGATGTTTTCCTCTGAGGTCATAGCAAATTTTCCCTCTCATAGAGACGACAGAAAGGAAGAATCACTTTAGATCCTTCCCGTCTGGTACTGTGACTTTAAGCTATTCAGCATGTGGTGACTATTTGCTTGCTTAGAATCCTGCCGGTAATGGAAACTTTGAGAAATAATACTTAAAACTTTTGATCTCACCATAAAGAAAAAGAAAATTAAACAATGTTGGACAGAAAGCTAATTGGTTTATCAAAAGGATAATGAGATTTAAAGAAATAACCGTTCAAGTCTCCTTTCATTTCTATATGTCATTCTAATCTCCATTAGATTTGGTCATTTGGGGTAAAATGTTCTGAAAATACATATTTCAAACTCTGATCTTCAGAAATACTTGAATGTCATGGACAAATCGATAATACTTTAAATCATGAAGCAGAGCTCATTAGCTGTCCTCCCTGGGTGAGGGGACGGCTGCATCTGCCCACTCGGTGCCAAGCCAGCCTCCAAACTGGCAAGAGCTGACCTTTTCCCAGAGCTCACTTGTTTTCCTATGGGTGAATTTTTCTGTAAAGTCTCAAAAACCTGAGGTTTCAATGGCTGATATTCTTATTGTTTTAGGATGTTACAATTAGACTTTCTTCCTTTGTGTCTGAGCATTGTGCATTCTTAAGAAGATCCTTTCAGATAAAACAAGAGGTTATTGTAGGTGGAAATGACCCATGGCTGATTATTAGCTCTGTTAAATGACCGACTTAAAAGGAGATATAATGTTCCCATCAACTATAAATGAGAAGATTGCTCACAACCTATGGTCCATATTCCCTACATCCAATGCCCTCATTTCCTCTCCTCTGAGTCATCGTTTAATGAATGAATTGCTTTCCTCATTTTTTTCTTCATGGAAATTGCTCTCTAGGCAAGATTATCAGATTTATTTGCAGTTTGAGCCCGAAAGCAATCTCTTTCACTCCATCCACTTTAAATAAGAGTAGACAGAACTATTCTAGTCCAATCTAATCGAAGCTTAGAAACAAAGTAAGTGTGGCTTGTTATTAAATTATTGCTAAATACTTAATAAACTATAGGTGTCAAAAATATACATGTAAATACTCCAGAGAATGCGGGAGACAATTAACACAATTTACTTCAATAATAATTACAGAGTCACTTATGCTCAATTCAGAAGCCTACAGGAAGTATTATATTTTTTGCTGAACTTCCCTGACCAGCTTCTCCAAAGAGGCTACCTGACTTCTCTTTAGCCCATCACTTTATTTTAACTATTTTGTATAGCACTTACCACTCTCTGATATGTTTATAGTCCTTGTTTCATTTGTTTTTTACTTATTTATAGTTTGCACTTTCTGCTAGAAGGTAGGAAGGTCAGAGCCCTTTCTGTCTCTTTCTCGCTACTGTATTCTCAATGCCTAGAACAAAGCCTAATATAAAGTAGGTACATAATGAATATTTGTTACATTAATGCATCTGCAAGTGCCCAGGGTTTCCCAGGCTTAAATCAGCTTCTAAAGAGTGTATCGTCTACCTTCCCGGATCCTCGTTGTTGTGGAACCCTCTCAGCTCTCCATAATCTATGTCTTTGGAACTATAGCTGTAGTTGTAGCTGTAGCTCTTGCTGGCAACGATGAGGGTGGCTAGGTGATCAGTTTGTTGGAGAAAAGGAGAGAGAACATTTGGAGGCATTTCATAGGCTAACTTCATTTTCAAAAGCCGTTTTTTCCCTTTGCACAAACTCTGAAAGAATCGTGTTTTCATCTAGATTAACTTCATTTTCAAAAGCCGTTTTTTCCCTTTGCACAAACTCTGAAAGAATCGTGTTTTCATCAGTCAGGTACATAGAGTGCAAATCCATGCAGCAGTCCATGAGGTGCACTTGAACTTCAGGAAACACCCAGAAACTAGACCAAATATGTGATGGGCAATTAAAACTGTAATTCTTGCAACAGAGGGTACAAAATGGAACCAGACTCTCCTCAAAAACCTCCATATTCCTGAATTCGATCTTGAAATCTGAGTCATCTATGACTTCAACCCCTTTCCAACTTGTATCTCATCCAAAGCACATCCACGTCCTCTGCAAAACCCTCTTGATTTAGCCATTGCTCTCAAGCACTGACGACTTCATGTTGCAGGTCAGTTGTTCATCATTTATGTTCATAGCCATTCATAGAATATTAGTTCCGTGTGGCCAGAGACTGTCTGGTCATTTGTCTTCCCCTTTCTCAGCATGATGACTTTTATGTAGTAGGATTTAAAAAATATATATTACCTGCCTAACTTTCATGTATTCCTATATAACAATGCTAATCTAAGAAGTGGGATTCATACATAAATATTAAATGTAATGGAGATATTTAAGGATGATAAAGCCGTGTGTCTTTGTTGTTAGTTCCTGGTTGTCTTGCTGCTCCCATATCAAAAGCCAAGCCTGGGAACGGCACTTGTAATTCCTTCTACACTGTAGAGAGGGGCCCTGTTTTACGCATGGTGATCAGGCTGTGAGGGCTGCCCTATGGAAGATGGACAAAGATAAAGGATATAATATGAGAAGTGGGGATCCACTCCAGGGGGCACTGGGAGAAGTAAAAGAAATAAAAATTGGGGAAAGAAATAACGAGGTCAGAGTTTATAGTTTACTCCACCCCCAAGTTTGAAATCCGGAAGGGTGGGGATGCTAGATAGTTTGCGGGGAAAGCCAAAAGCAAAAGTATTTTAGGAGCCTTCCATTCCATAATGGCATTCTGTAAGGAAATTGGCTTGCAGCACCCCATTACTAACAGGAGGTGGCCACATTAAGAGCTAAAAATGGCCTCTTCAGAAAATGGCCTACATCAGGGCTTTCAGACCTCACTCAAGGTTCATGTGCCATGGCAAGCCCTGTAAGTCCCCATATGTCCCTCGGAAAATAGAAATGAGGTATAAACCAGTGGGCATGACAGGGTGCTTCGTGGTGAGGGGCAGAGTGAGCCCACATCAGAGGTCTTAGGATAGACGGAGGAAGTGGCTGAGACTCAGAGGGTTTGAGCCATTGAGGGAGGTACTCCAGGCCCTGAATGAAGTACAAAGTCCCCTGTGGAAACCAGAAACTGCTCAGATACCTTGCTGGCAATAGGAGCCCACAAGAGCCCAAAGGCCAACACTGGACAGGCAAGAGCTCCAAGGCCACTCCCCATACATCCTGGGGTAGGATGCAGGGAGGGGAAAAACAGAACGTCTAAGCATTCATACCAACGATCGTCTCAAAACTGAAATAGACTGGGCTACTGTTGATTGGCAAGTTATCATTTTCTTTCTTCCCATTACACAACAGGGATAAGACTCATGAGGAAGATTAGGTCGATCATAGAAAAAAAAGCCCACATTTTCTCTTTACCTCTGAATAGTTGTGTATAGATTTGCGAATGTATTATACATATTTATTAAATACTTGCTCTTTCTTTATCTAAAGCTTCATTAAAAATATGATCTAGTGTTATGAATACCAGTGACACCAAAAACTTTAGAACTCTTTTAAAAATTGATATCTAGCAAATGGATGTGGTTCTAAGATAACTCCAAGTTAGAAAGAGTTCTTCAGTCTATATCATTGTCTTAAGAACAAAGGACAACTCCTTGCTTGACTTGTCCAAAGCCACACAGGGTCCTCGTGTGTACTAAGATAAGTCCCTTCGGGGATGACTTCCAGCCTCCCACCCTCCCCTTTGAGTGGCGCTGAGATGGGTTTTTGAGAGAAAAGGAAGGCAAGGTGGCATAGAAAAGGAGAAAGCTCTGACAGAAAGGCATTTTGATAAACATGTCAATATATCACTGTACAATCCTCTGTCTTTTTCATCCTCTTGATGCTTGTGCTCTGCCGTGTATGCCACTCTGTCCAGGGGAACAAGTGTGCTTGTGAGCAACCTTGTAACTGAGTGATAATAGCTTAGGTAAAGAGCTTTGGCCAAACCCTTCCCTCCCCTAACCTGTCCTCTAGGCCCCAGTCTTCAGGAGAGAGCACAGTGTGTGGCAGAAGGAGATGGGACCTGTCTGCAGGTCTCCATCCATTATCATCTGTGTGCCTCCTTTTGCTGTGACCTCTGGAAAGCCAGGTCTCTGCTGTGTATCCATCTTGGCATCCTTGAGCTATTTTCCCCTAGGTTTGAGGAAGGAGTGATGCCTGAAAGAATGCATAATTGAGACTGAGTGATAGACCAAAGCACTTAGAAGACAGTAAATTTCTGTGGGCTTGATTTGACTGGAGAAAGGTCAAAAAGCATATTAGTCTGCCACAGAGGAGATTTGTTGATCCTTGTCTTCTCTTCACCTAAGAAGCAGGTTTGGGGAAGCTGTAGAGCAAGGACCCCCAACCCCCGGGGCTGTGGATGGGTATTGGTTCAGGCTGCACAACAGGAGATGAGCAGTGAGCAAGTGAGTAAAGCTTCATTTGAATTTGCAGCCGCTCCCCAGAACTAATATCACTGCCTCAGCTCTACCTCTGATGATCAGGCATTGGGTTCTCATAGAAGCACTGGTTCCTGGTACCAAAAAGGTTGAGCACCGCTGCTGTAGAGGATCCTGGGGTAGCCTGGGATTCTGGCTTGACAGTAAGAATGGCAGCGTGGCCCAAGTTACTCCTGATCAAGAGGAGCCTTGAGGATCTGGGGTAATTCTAGAACAAAGTAAGTACCATCAAAGCATACTCTGCTTTCAGTTACCTAACAAGAGCCCCAGAGGGATTGTGGGACTACAAGAAGGGTTGGGAGAGGAGAGCGAGACCCCACATATCTAGAATAGCCATTTTAATAAGGAGACTGGAGGTGGATGGAAATTTCCTTGAGGAAAGATATTTGAGAAGACCAAGGGGAAAGAGGTGAGAAATGAAGAGGTTCCTGAGACAAGGCTGGTGGCTGGAGGGGCAGTAGGGAATGGTGGAGAGTTGGGATCACAGCTGTTTGAGGGTTGGGAGTCATAGCTGATGAGGGGAGAGAGAAGGCAAAAGGTGCTAAATCTTGGAAATTTCATGGAATACTGAAACCTTACTAAAATCATAGACATCAAGAGACAGAGGTCTCAACTCTCCAACACCTCCCACATTTTTTAAACAAGAAAACTGAGGCCAGTAGATCAGGGCCATAAGCCAATAGCCCAGGGATATGGTGGCAGGGATGGGGTAAGCCCAGGCCAGGCCTACTGGCTCCCTTGTAGTGCTTCTTGAGTCTTGTGCAGCACCTCTGTACTCCAAGAAGAAATAGTTTGACTCAGGAAGTAGCCAGAGGGACAAGAGGGGCAAGGAGGATTTAAAAAAGTCAGAAAATCATCCATGAAACATTGCCCAATAATAACAGATAGCATTTAGTAAACACTATATAATCTGGTTAAAGCTTTGGGAGGAACCAACAAGCCACTTAACCCTTCTTAACTAGAAGGAAATTACTGATGTAAGAATTTAGTTGAGGCCAAATCCTCTTAAAAGGAGCCCAGAGCAGCCATGAAAATCCAGTGCCACCAAAATCTCCTCAACGTGACCCCAAGGGCAGGGTAAATGTGTTGCTAATGAAGGATACATTCACTTTTTAGACTGTACTGTTTCTGAGGGGGAAAAATTGTTTGCTTTTGGGAGATATGCTTTCTTTAATCAGTCAACCAATTAAAGAAAGAATTAGGCCTGTTACAAAAATTCATATGAGAGGATCCTATTGTCTAGGGCCATGGGTCTAGAGCCCCTTCCCCTAGGGCCATAAGACAGGATGGCACAAACATCAAAGCTCCTTTCTCTGCCACCAGGGTGTTGCCAGGGTCTTCAAGCCTCAAGATGGATCCGGAAGAGAGAGTTATTTATGATTTTTTGGACTCAAAGATTAGAGATTGTGCCTACAAATCTGAAAGCAGGTGAGTCGGGTTAAGGGAGGGAGGATGTGCTATCAGGAAGCTCACTATAGCATTGTTATCTGTAGCAGGGATGTTGAGGGTCACCCAGAGTCCATCGTGGGGAGATGGGGAGGGAAAGCGGGCTGGAAGTGCACGCAGCAACACCCATGGATCTTAAAGGCAGAGTATTGGGAAGAAGGGAGAAACAGAATGCACTCTATGAAAGAGCACCATCTACATAAAATAAGAACACATCACATGAAATACACAAAAAGATACACATTGAATCAGCGATTGCCTATAGGGAAAGGAGAATGGGAGGGTGTATGCAGGAAAAAGGGAAGGAATGACTAACACAAGAGCAGGGCCTTACACAGACAGACCAAGGAGCATGGTGTGCCTCTTACACTTGTGGGGAGAAAATGGGCCAATTTTCCCAATGTGTAATGTGGCTTCAGAAATAGTCATTGAGGACAGAGAAATGCATTGCAGCAGACATGTCCTTGTGTGCAATTTTATCTGAGGCCAAGATAAGAGATGGAAAAAAAATGAATGTCATCTAAGCAGTTTTAGTGCCCTAATCTTACCTAAAGCACCTCTCACGGCAGATGAGGATGGTGGAAGAGGTGATAAAATTTCAGAGTGCGAAGGGATATTTAGCGGTCATCTCAGTCTGGTGGGTGCTGGAGAGAACAGCAACAGCGACTTGCACCACACAAGGATGAGAACCTAGGCCTCTGGCTCCCTGGTCAGTGCTTGCCTACCTGTGCCACATCTCTGTCGTTCTCAAGTCAGCTTGGAGGGACAGCTAGCTCCCTCTGGCCCACCCATAGACCCTGTTCCTTCCCCTCTGCAACTTCTCCAACCGGCGTTTTCATTCTTTCTGGAGAGATGATTGCTTCTCAGGAAAAGAATGAGAGGCAGGGAAGCCAAGGGTTGCCTCTTGAAACTGGTGGGCGAGTGGTCAGGGGTGAAATTCTGAACAGAGGCCATAGCTGACCTCCCTCCATACACCTTCTTTTCCAGCCTCTTCCTTACATCCTCGCTTCCCTCCCCAACCCTTCTAAGCTCACCCACTCCTTCTTTTTGAACCTGGGGTGGAGGACCATGGCCTTAAGGTTTTAAAATTCTGGTTAGTTTATTTTTCAGAGACAGACCCGGGCCCTGATGCAACCCCAGTGGGGCCTTCCTCAGCGGGAGAATCGGAGCCTGTCACAGCACATTTTCTTTCTTTCCACCAAAGCAAGAGACACTCCCGGAACACAAAAGACACTGAGAATTCTGTCTCCTTGGGGAATTTAATTATTGCCATTAGTTGCTCTCTTCAGTAGGGCATCTTTGCCTCACTGCTTCTAGAGAAGAAGGACATAGAATTCCAATTCTTATTCAGGCTGGGCGGGAAACATTCCCACACAGGGGCACAGCAGGAAGTAAGATAAATGGCCACCTACACAGTTTCAGAGGCTCCGAGCCCCCCAAACGCAACCATCATGCACTAGCTGACGCCTCAAGTCCACCATCAGAGTTTTATTCCCTTAGCTTTGGAGTTTACTGGATAGTTGAAATTCATATTTTCCTGGAAGGGATGAGAGCTATGACCAGCCATATGCAACTTAGTATAATTTTTTCAGACCACACTCCAAAAGCATTTTTTAGAGCCAGAGAGGAAACCAGATGGCTAAGAAAGAAAAGAAAATTGAGGGAGAAAAGGGCCCACAAATTAGAAAGAAGAGAAGGGCCCACGAGGAGGGAGGCTGGGGCACAGTCGGCCTAGAGCTGTGGACCTCAGTGTAGGCCCAGGGGCAGCAGCAACAGCTTCACCTGGATCCAGAATCAGACAAGCAGATTCTAGGGCTCCATCGCAGACCTGCTAAATCAGAAACTCTGATGCATTGTCAAGTTTGATAACCAGTCTCTGTCCTATGCGGCCAGATCAGCCCCCATCCCACTGCTCATTAAACTCCCTTCTCTGATTTGCCTTCTCCTCTGCCCTGCAAGAATGAGGCATGAGAAACCGCCACCGTGTGTGTGTGTGTGGTTAGAAGAGTGTTTGGCACGCCGTAAAGCTCCGTAGCCATAAGAGGTGGAATGGTGACAGAGAGCAGGGCTGCCTTTGGCCAGAGGGGCAAAGGACTTGGGGTGGAGCTGGAAAACTGCTGATGAAGTTTGATGAGTGAAAGTTAGTGATTAACTGAAGAAAGTTCTTGGGGCAGCCTTCTGGGCATACGAGAAACTCAAGCAGGGATTGTGTTGAGTGAGGAGGTAGAAATACAGAGACAGAAATGTGAGAGAGCTCAAGCCGTGACTGGGACCATATAAGGTGTGGGTTCTGGGCCATGAGGCACCGCAGGATGGGTGAGCTTACCTCCTCCCTTCCCTCAGAATCTTTTCTCTTTGGGTCAATATGCTCAAGATGCATCTCTTAAGCCAGTTCACCTCCTAGTTACACCTTCCCGCAACCCTCATCCCTGGCGCAGGCTACCCTTGTGGCAGAGGCAATGAGGTGCCCCAGAGAATCTGATGGCGAAGCCTGAAGCAATCCTTGGTAAGCTGGACATGTCTTTGAAGTTCTCTTCCCTGCTCTATTTTCCTCCATAGCACATGTCAGTAGCTGAAATATTATGTTTTTATGTGTTTCCTTCTGCTAGAATGTGAGCCCCATGAGGGCAGGGATTTTTTTTTTTTACTGTATTATTTACTGCTCAATTCTCAGGGCCTAGGACAATGCCTGGTACACAGTAGTTGTTCAATAAATATTTGTTTAAAAAATGAATAAATCTTAAATTTGTTCAAATCTTAAAATTTACTCTATAATCTCTAAATATGTATTTTTAATGTAAAAATGATTTCAAACGCTTGAGTGAAAATTGATGTCTCATGTCTTCCACAAAGCTGGGGCATCAGATGCCTGCACACACCACAGCTCCAGGCTCCACCACAGAGTGAAGCTTCACTTATGATCAGACAGCCGAGATGAGAGGATGGGACTGTGAAGGTCAGGGCCTCTTTGCAAAGGGAAAATCAGTTTATGAAGGCTTAAGTCTCTGTCTCAGCCACATCAGATTTTCTGGGAGGTGGAAGTACAGGAAAGTTATAACCAAGTGACAAGACAATGTACAAATTTGTCTGTCCAGTTTTGGCACACAGCGGGTGCCCAGTAAGGTTAGAAAATTTTCTATTTGCATCTGAACTTCAGTGAAATCTTTGCGAACAAGACATTCAGAGAACAGTCCTTGCCAGATTCCTTGACCTCAGGAACAGGATCTTTAGTCTCTTTGCTTTTCCAATACTTGGCATAGTATATGCCTTGAAGGTCCTGGATGAATACTTGATGAATGAAAAATAAAGTATTGTTTCCATTGATTTTTCTGGACGTTATATTATATTTCAGGCCTTGTGGCTGAAAATCATTCTAAAATGTATTCAGCAACATTTCTACATTAGCAGGAAAAGAATTTCCTCACATCTTCCTATAGGAATACAGAGTCTTGCAAATGATCAAGAGCAAGTACCCCCTCTCTCTCTGACTCATGTCATAGTGGGAGGCTGTGGGGAGGGATGCAAAAAGGGTATGAGATTGAATTTTTTCAACCCCAAGAAATCATGGGGCATCGAAAGAATTCTCTGATATGTTTTCCCTTGAATCTCAGGGTTAGGGTTTACAAAGAACTAAGATCATCAAGCCCCAATAGCCTAAAGTGACAAATGGAGAAACCAAGGCTGAAAATGAGGGAGGAGCTTCCTGAGGGCACTCAGTATGTGAAGAGCATCGTCAGAACTGGAACCCTGGTCTCTTGACCTCCAGTTCAACACTGTTTCCAGATTTGTCTATCTCTTAAGAGTAGAAAGCAGAAAATTTTTTTGATTTATTCATGTTTAAATTCTATATCAAGGGAAAGATATCAATTTGTCTATAAAGATGTTTACTGAGGTCTTACTTTATACTTAGTATTGACTTAGCTACTGCAAGGTATAAAGCAAACACAGAATGGTACACAGTGATATTAACATAAGACTGTCCAAACCTACAGAAAATTTTTATAAAATTTTATTGGCGTTTAATTGACCCAAAACAGAGGATATGCCTGGAAATAAGATCTCAAAAGACTGAGAAAAATGTTATTCGGAATGGCGATTTGCAGCCTATTTTAAGCATTTTGAATTAAGGAAGGAAAGTAAGGAAGATTACATGAAGGTAGGAGAGAACGAGGATTGGATTACAGGATAGGTAACAAGATTATGTGTTCTCCTGAGGGTGGTTTGCTTCTGAAGAGGCATTTCAAAGGTGTCGAGATGCACAGAAACAATGGACAGGACTTGTTTAAGGCAAAGATAAACCTTTACTAAAGAAGTTATAGGCCCAGGGCATGACGACCCACTGTGACCTGCCCAGTTAGAAGTTTATGATCAGATCACCCTATGGGGTTACTTTCTGTAGAACCCCTTTTTTGTGCACAGTGATGATGATCATCATCGTTGTAATAGTAAGCTTCAATTTTTGAGTACCTGTTATGTACAAGCATTGGGTGCTTTACATGTATTACCACAAATAATTCTCACAAGTGCCTTATAAAATAGATGTTAATGTTAGGCCTTTTTAGATTGCTCATGACAGGAACCTAACTCAAATAAGCTTTAAAAAAAAAAAAAAGGTAGGGGAGAATTATTTACATACATAAATGAAAATACCAGTCGTCTAGATTCTGCTTAGGCTGGATCCATGTGCTCAAACAATGTTGTCAAATAATGATGTCAGAATCTTCCATCTCCTCTATGTTAGCTTTACTTTCCAGTATTTCTTTCCCTGTGATTTAAAAGATGACCTCCCAGTAGCCCTGGTTCCCAGGAGCCTTACAGCATATCCAGAAGGAGAGAGTCCTGTTCTGACTCAATATCCACATCAGCCCGCCCCAAGACCTTGACTCATCCTCTTTGGGTCATATGTCTGCACCAATCATTACGTTTAGGAAAGTGGGGTACTTGGCAGCTCCATATCTCCATAAGGTGAGAGAAGAGAGCTTCTTCTATCAGTGAAATGGAGAAGGGGCAATTCTTAATCCCATCCTAGACACAGAGAAATCAAGTAATTGCCCAAGGCCACGGAGCCTGGTAGAGGCAGAGCTGGGACATAAACTCAAAATATTTACCTCCAAAATCTACGCTTTTTAATTTTTCTTGTTTCTTTTTTGGGGGGGGGGATGGGAAGATAATTCACATACCTTAAAATTTACCATTTTAAAAGTGTATAATTCACCATTTTAAAAGTGAGAAGCCTATTTTAATCATCAGTCTAGATGTTTTCAGATTTAGTGTCATCAATGCTCAGTTGCAAAGCGTATGGTTAGCAATTTGTTGCTGTTAGTGGTTGAATTACCAAAATTATTAAACAATTTAAAAGATAGAAATCAGAATCAATTGAAGATTACCCCTCTAATAATGTCATCCTCATTTTCTTGTATTCCGATGTCCTTTTTTAGGTATAGCCACCAAGACTCCTGCTGAAGAGGCTGTTGGCACCTGTTTTGAGTGTTTGCGGCCAGGCTAGCAACAGGTCTGGAAACCGTGTCATACAAGGACTAACCAAGCAGGTTAATCTGGACATTAGAGAAGTGCATGTGTGCAGGGGGAGTGGCGGGCGGGGCATTTCTGCTGGGTAAGAGAAGATTTAGGGACAGGGTTGAAATGCTGTGGCATAGAAGTATTAGACTTGCTTTATGGGGCAACAGTGAGTGAAAATTATAGGAAGAGAGATGTTGGCTCAGACAAGGCAGCAGCTTTTGAAAGTCCGAACTGTCATGGACCTAAATGAAATAATCTCGTGAAGCAGGCAGAGTGATGATATTATCATCCTTAACAAAGAGATAAGGAAAAAGCCCAGCAAGCAAAAAATAGCTTGTCTGTAATCACCCAAGAGGCGCATGAGACTGTGGGTTCCCCAGTGCTGTGCTCACTGCCCCACGCTGCTTCTGACCCCAGCGCTAAGCTTAAAGAGATGCCGCAAACAGGTGCAAACAGCCAGCAGTAAGGAAGTCGCAGGAAAGCTACCAATGTCAAAGTGTGACAAACAACTCTGAAGATCCTGTAGAGAGAAGGATCAGCCAGAAGCAGCGATTTTCCAGAGGAAAATAATGACTTCTGACAAGAAACAGGGATCTCCTACAGGAGATCAGGGATTTTCGACAGGAGAGCAATGGTTTATGACAGGAAAACAGAGATTTCTGGCAGAAAATGTTGACTTCTGACAGGATATGAGTGGATTTCTGACAAGAGAATGAGAATTTCTGAAGAGAGTGGTGATTTTTCTCAAGACAGATTTTTAAAAGAAGAGTGGTCATTTCTGACACAACAGTGATTTCTGACAGGAGAACAATAATCGCTGATACGAGAGCATGGATTTTTGGCAGAACTTTAGTGCCCATTACATAGGAGAGTAGTAACTTCTGACAGGAGGTTTTTGACAGGAATAAGGGTTTCTATTTGGAAGGACAAAAAGCAGCAGCACAGAAGAAACTAGAAAACAAAGAGGAGAATCAGGTTCCCTCTGGAAATAGGAGTCAGTCCTGGGTGTGGAGGGAGGTTATCAGTTATAAGAACAAGGTGGGTGATGGGAGGCTCAGTTGGGCAAGAGCCTCATTCCGCAGAAGGGGTTGAGTGGGTTGGAGGGAGAGTATCTAGATTTATATCACAGATGTGAGCATAAGTGACAAGGAAATGCATTCCCATCAAGAAACTTGGAGGAAGTAGAAGAGAGGAAAATCTGGTATTTCTTCAACCCCCCAAATTCAGAAATAATAAAGCCCTGGTTTTGATTCAGGAAATTCTAATGAAAGGTTTTGCCATATTTTTGGCAAGAGGGGCAGAATAGGAGACATGATCTCTCTAAAGCTGTCGCCCTGAAGTAATCCAGGAACCAGACCTTAGCGTGTGTGGAGAGAAATCAGCATTGTGGTAGAGAGGAAAATGAATCAAGGGAGGAGGAGGTATCAGTAGAACTTCTGATAGAAGCGGTAGGCTGGCAAAACTCTGAACAGAAGGAAAACTGATTTCCTTTGTCCCCAGCCTAGGTCATTTGCAGGGTCCTTTTCCTGCAAGCCGTTAGGTTTACTGTGAACAAAGCCCAGCAGCGCAAAACTGAAGCAGGATATGCCTCAGAGGGAAGGAACGCTTTTTCTCTCAGACTGAGCTCTCATTGACCTCAGCTCCAGGCACCACGTCTACCATGTGACTGAATTCCTGTGGGCACTGAGCGCTAGGAGAATTCTAATTGTGCACATCCCCAGAACAGCTGCAGCATCCCCAGCCAGGAGCTCCAGACTTGTACTTTCGACCGGATGTGGGGCTCAGCACAGCTCTTCACACTCAGCACTACAGGCCCATGGCCGAGACGAGCGCACACGGCTTCTCGAAGTTAACTGGCTCCCCCCACGGACCCTCTGGAGGTCCCTACCACTTTATTCCTATAGCCCCAGGGACTATGGTCTTTTCTTTCCAGCTGCCACCACCTCTCCTTCCTCTTGGGGTTCCTTTCGACCCCGGACTGGATTCAGAGGAGGGCACAGAATTCTCCAGTTTCTCCTCAACCCCTACCACGCCCCTGACCACGCCCCTGACTGGCCCTCAAGCTATTTGATTGCTGCAAATGCCAACTGGGAAATAGTCAAGGTAGTAAGGAATAAAATTATAGATGAGAAGGCAGACGCGATTTTTTTAATCTCAAAAAAATTGCATTTCTGAAGAGAATGGTGATTTTTCTCAGGAGACACTATGTAGCTTGTCTTTTCTCAGTTTGATAGTCACTGTAGCAGACCTCCCCAGACAAAGCTGGTGAAATCTCTCCTGTCCTCAGCAGTGATTCTAATTCTTTCATTGCTTGGGCCACTGCTCATCCACAACTTTTCAGGGACAGCATCAGCGTGAACCAGGAGGGGAACCATTCCAAGCCTCCGGATCAGTCCCTCTTGTGAAGGCTCACAAGTCTTCCTGGCTGGCTGACTCTGGGCAAGTTGCTTAACTTCAGTTGCCTCAACTGTAACATGGGGATAAAAATGCCTACTTTATGTGTTTGTCGAGGTGATTAAATGAGATTAATAAAGTATTAAAGCATCTGGTACCCAGTAGGCTTAATCAGTTAGATCCCCTTACTTCTCATTGAGAGAAAGCAGTACCATTGAAGGAAGGGCTGCAGCAGGAAAGGTTGTGCAGTTTGTGCCCTTCCAAAGGCACCCAGCAGAGCAGCTGGGTGGAGACTGGAATGCCACGGGTGCTTCACTTGCAGTGTCAGGTGCTCCGGATGGGGCTTTTCTGCACAAAGGCTGTGCCTCTCCTGCATCACCCTAAGAGCAAGCAGCAGCTACTGGGTGTCTGTGTCAGCACCCAGCCCATCCTGCTGGGAAAAAAAAGGAATGGCACTTCAAAGTCAAGCATTTATATCACCTTCTTCCCCACAGTAAGACCCAGATCCCCCTCCTCTCCGCGTCTTTGGAAGCCTTGGCGAGGTAGAGAAGAGCTGCTATTACAATGAATTCCCCTTTTCTCATCAGAGGGGTCTCCTTGAGTGGGAGCCAGTTTGCCTGCTTTTGGGGTCCGGCAACCACTCCTCTGTTTAGCTGGCCCCCAAAGAGGCTCTCTTTAATATCCCTTTCTGTCTTCATTTCTGTCTCGTATAGTTGGTAAGACACAGAGTAACATCTGCAAGAGTTAATCTATGTGTTTCCCCTTCACTCTACAATCTCACTGGTTGGTACCCAGGGCACCCCAGTCCACACTGACCAGAAACACATATCCACAGAAACTGCAAAGGGCTTAGACACACAAGCTCAGAGTGGACTCACAGAATCAGATTTTCCTCTCCCAAAGACTAGAAAAAACTGGGCTTGAGGAAGCAGGCAGAGGCAGCTGGACCCGGACAAGAGGAGTGAAAGCACCTTAGTCCTTGAAGTGAGGGGGAGCGGGTCCAGTAAGAAGGGAGCAGATGGGAGGGCACTGTGTGTGAGGCTCAGTGTGGACCTCCAAAGGTCTGGAAGAGCGAATGGTGGCTTTGGGAACCAGGAGCAGGGATGAGGCCAAGAGGGAAAACCTCACTCTTGAACAGAACCAGGAGTGGAAATTTCCCCGGAAGTAAGAGCACTGATGAACTCTACACTGCTGAGGGGTTTGACTGTGCTGGGAATGTTCTTTTCAAATGAAGGAATTTTCAGTGGAAGAATTAGTTACAAAAAGCGGTGACCATTTTAGCAAAAATCCTCAATTAATCAACACAAAAACTAATTGAATTTCTCAGGTAACTGGAAAATCTTTTTGTACTAATTTTAGGAAAAAGGTAAATAATAATCAAAAACAAATTGAGGCTTAACTTTTTTAAAACAACAAAACATCAAGAGCTTCCAGGGACCCCGCCCACCGCCCCCTGCCAGAGCAACCCATCCTATTACATTTTTACAGTAGGAACAGTTCGCATTCAGAAGGATGACCCTTGAATCACTAGGTCATCAAAGGAAAGTTTTGGTTTACTCAGCTGCCAGAATCCCTATTTCCTTTACATTATAGTGAAGTGGAGCCTGACTGTATTTCTAAATTAACTACAAGCTCCTTGAAATTGATTTTTCAAGAGTTCTAGCATCTCTTTGAAAAAGTCGACACTATATAAATTGAATGTCTTGTGCATTCAAGAAGGAACTGGTCTTTGAGAACCTCATATGGTTGCATTCTGCAGACATTTGGCTCGAACGATTCATGCTACTGGTTCTCAACTGGGGAAAGGAGGATATTTCCCCAGAGAATATTTGACAATAGATGCAGACATCTTTAGTTGTCATAACTGGGGGGTGATGGCGGGGGCTGGTACTAACGACATCTATAAGGGAGAAGCCAACACTATAATGCACAAAACAGCCCTCAGTGACAAAGTATCAGACCCAAAATGTCAAATGAGAATGAGAAATCACAGCTCCTGGTGGTAGAAAAAGAAGATATTCTCTTAGTGAAGGACACTAGGGTGGCTGCCCCAAGCTACTCACAGGCCTCAGGGACAAGATCTGAGGCCTGCCCTGTCAGCCATCACTTGGGGCTGGTCTTGCGTTGCCCAGGCTCTTAGGATGGTTGTATAATCTAAAGCCAGGACATCTATCTGCAATGAAATACAACAAGATGTTTGACTGCTCTCTGCTGACAACAAGGATACTCAGTTTAGCCTAGAGTAGAACATAAAAGGTTAGTTGTTACATGAGGACTAGAGACTGAGTCTGTTGGTCAGTTCACATCTTCCTTGAGCAGGACTGGGCGGGCTCTGCCAGTGCTCACCTGGTAGGGCTACCTCTTCTGGCTTCCACTGGCAACCAAGCATTCTCGTGACCAGTACTTTGTTTCTTTGGATGTGTTGATGACATCAGCAGAGTCTGACTTCAACCTGGGGCCAGAGTACACTTAAGATGATTGCATTACTTGGCCGTGACCTATTTATTATGTTTATGTTTTACAGTTTAATGAAGGATCTCCTTGATCTGAGAGAGAATTATTTTGAGAAGCCAGCTAATCTGTGAGTGGCTGGAGGTTAAATAACTAACATAGTTTGCTCTAGTCTAGTACCAGTATTTGTCAAAAGTATTCCTATGATATAGCAATTAATAAAATATGTACAATTTAAAAAATGATCATAATTCATAATAGCTTTGTCAATAGACATTTTCTCAATCATTGAATACTTAAAGTATAAATATTATCATGTGGGAGTGAGTCTGGAAATATTTTGATGATAGAAAGAAGGACTTATACTGACAAAAAGTTGGAAGCTATGGTTTGACTCTCAGAAGATTAATTTTCCATATTTCTTAGTTCTTGAGCAGGGAGACACAGAACCCCAGCTTGCCCTTTAACCTTCCACTCCCCTCCCCAGCCTCATGGAATCTGCTTGCTTGCTCTGTCTCTAGGAACAGATTGTGGGGAACAGTCTTAACTCATTGAATTTAGAAATTGTACTTTACAATTTCTAAAACATTTTCACATCCATTATCTCATTGGTTCTTCCAACCACAGTGAGGAAGGTAGAACAGGGACAATCACATCTACTTTATGAAGAAGGGCGGGGTGTGAGGACCTGATTCATCTCAGGATCTACAGTCCTAGAGCTGAGGCCTAGGCCCTATCTGTCCGCTGACTTGGAGCCCACAGCTCTTTCTACTCTCCCTGCATTGGTAGCTGACCCTTCTGGAGGTCTCTGACCCACCAAATATCAAATTCACTCCATAGTAACTAGTGGAGAAAGAGATCCAACAAGCATTTAAGAACTTTGACAAACTAGTCATTTCATATACTTTTGAGTTCTAATTAGTTTATGAGAATTGCACAAAGGTGCACAAAAGTAAAGAAAACAGAAAGTAGTGAAGAAAACCATGTTCGATTGCCATGGATATCCATGCTTACCTTAGGGTTCATATTTGGTACAACTTCCTGAAATTCCCCTTGAGGGTTCCAGGTGATCTTGGGGATCTCTGAAACTCACCTTATAAATCTGAAAAGTAAAAAAAAAAAAAAAAATCTGAACCAGATTAGATATTTCTGTGTAATTTTATCTTTGACATTCTATTAGTCTAAATCTATGAGTTCTGTCAACATCATCAAAGAACTCTCTAGGAGAAATAACTGTTTTGTTATTTTTGTTCAAGAGACATCCATCTATTCATTCATCCATTCATGTAGTTATTCGGCAAACATTGATCAAGTGTAAGGCCCTGTACTAGGCTTTGTACAGAGTACAGACTTGAAAACAGAAAAAAATCCATTGAATACAAACTCATGCAACTAACCTCTATGAGAAAATCAAGAACAGATACAAAAAGTCATTATAATTGGCTTACAATTGATGCTTTAAACCACTTTTGAGGAAAAGTTAGGAGCTCTTCTATTGGAATGTGAAATATGCAGACCAAGAAGCTTTCCTGCAAGTGACTCAAAAATTCTCTGAATTCTTTACAGGCACTCAAATGGCTAGTGTTCAGAGAAAACTAGTAATGGAACTCTTTACCTTCAGTTCTTTGTGATGAAAATCTAAAATCATAAAAACTTCAAAGCAGTTTCCAGTGTAACTATCTCAAGGGCAAGAAAATATTTGTTAGATTTAATCTAGAGTCTGATATTGACTGCTATCCACTAAAGGACTTTTTGTCATTAAAAAAAAAAATTGTTTTACACAGTGAAATTCCATTATTCATACAATATCTTTCTAGTTGATCAAAAAGTAACTACGTTTTATTTGTGAGGGGGAGATGGGATTGATTTGGCAAATGGAAACCATGGAGATATATCTAGATGGATATTTTCACTTTCACTGTTACATGGAAGATGACAAAATTAGGCAGGAAATTATAAAAGTCTATGTCACAAAGGAGGAAATTATTTGTGTGGTATCCGTGTAGAGAGGATACACTGAGTACACTGAGGAGGTGCTACAGACAGATAAAGTGAGAAGCTCAGCGAGCCTTTTTGTTTGTTTCTGAGCATCACTGCCCATGCCAACACCCGGTGCCATTCCCTGGCAGAGGTACTACAATGGATAAGATGCTGTCCCTGCTTTCAAGATGCTTTTAGTCCATTCGGGGGAGACTCAGCCAAATAACTGCAGAGTTCTAGCCCAGTGTGATCAGGACTTTCATGGGGCCAGTCCTGGGACTGCGGCTGTATGTAGCAGGGCTCTCGCACCCAGGCTAGGGATTGTGGGTGCTGCCTGGACAGGAGTTTTTCTAACGTGCTTTCCAGGACTGCCATTTTACATGTGGCTCTGAAGAGAAAAATAAGCAAAGAATCACAAGATGTGATACGAAATCCTTCAGAAGAAAAAAACAGGACATGAAAATACTGTCAAATCCTCTAAAATCTTTATTCAATTACACTTGGAAAGAGGAGACAGGCAGACTCGGAGACTGGGGTCGGCAACACCTTCCTCCCAGGTTCGCTCAGGTTGTTAAGGAATCTCCAGGGACGTCCACTTTTCCCATTAGCAGTGAATTGGGCCAGAGGACGCACTACAGCTGCGCTAATATTTGCTATATTGGATTACAAACCGAGTAATTGCCATTTAAGTTTCAAGTAATGGTGAGGGCATTCGTCTGTGTTTTCGTTCATTTGTATGGCAATTAATTTGTACCTAAATTAACAATAAAAATGGTTACATGATCTAATAAAGTAGTAATAAAGATAAAAAACAACCTCCTCTGTTTTACCCTACAAGCAAGGCCAAATTGCTTTTTCCCCTCCCATTGTTTGTCTCTCTGGAGAAGATTATTTTCAGGCAGGCAGAGTGGGAACCAGGCGTTCAGGCCAATGCCTGTCAGGGGTCCCATGTCAAAGGCCATGGACAGGAAAATGGGGTTTGTGTGATGCAAAGCATTGTTGACTTGAAATGGTACAGGGAGGTCACTACTGCAGCATGCTCCCACGTAAGGCCAGGAAACAGGCCCTCTGGAATTGTTCTAGGTGAAGACAGACACAAACTAACTCAGCATTAATTTAGCATGGAATTTGCAAACTGGAGCTCTTGGGCAGCCAATGGCTAGCAGACACATTTTATTTAGCATGAAAGGGCTTTTGAGCCTTTTGATTTGTTTCTAATGTGTAAAAATTAGGATATTTCACATGAATATTCAGATTTCCAATCCTCTTGAAAAGTTGGAAAATTGTACTACATCTACACTTTTGCCTGGCAACATTTATCTGGAGCAGTGGTCACTCTCCCCTACAGTCAGGCAGCGCTTGCCAAATTACTATAGTCCTCACCACTCCCTATTGTCCCATATTGTGCCTGCCTCTCTAGTTATTAACTTGCCTGGCTCCTGTAGGATGTGAGTGTGACTCCTGTTTTAGTATTTGCCTGGTCATTTACAGAAGTAAACTGCTTTCATTGGTCTTTATCTCAGCTGCACTTTTTAACTTCCTGGAGCATTTTGTTTTTTCAGTTTGAATGTCTTGGACATGGAGGGTGCCCCCTGACCAAAGGTTCTTTGGTTTTGGCATTGAACCTCTTGCCATAGAACCATAGACCAATCCAAAGGGACGTAATTTTGGAAAGCAGCTTATCTCCCTGCCTTATTTAGGAACTGAGGCTCAGAGAGGCCCATGGTACTCGTTCAAGGTCACACAGAAACTTAATACAGAGCCAAGACTAGAACCAGTTCCAGTACTTTTCCTGCTATATTTCAACCCCTTCTGGGTGCTCATTTATGATACTGCATGTCCCAAAGCAAGAATATAAACTCCTAAGTCATTGTGCAGTATTCTCACCTTGGAAAATTTGAACAGTTGTAGGCCTGTTGGGCATGGCTATTTCTAAGATGGCCCTTGGTGATGTGATGCAGTGTTCAAACCTTAGTTTATGATTCAGTCTGTTGACTTCTGAGAGTCCCGATCTGGGAGTGAGGCCAACTGGAATCAAGTCCCAGCTCTCCCTCTTCCAGCTGTGTGACCTTGGGAAAATATCCTCACCTCTCTGAATCACAATTTCCCAAGTATAAGACAGGAACACCTGCCCCACAGGATGTTGTGATAATCATGGGAATAACACACACAAAAGTTCTCAGAAAAATGTAAAAATTTAGATAAATGCAAGTTACTATTACAGGTTATTGAGCTTTAATATCAGAGAATCTTAGAATTCCCTCATTTTACAGGTGAGACAATAGATGCTCAGAGAACAGGGTCATCCAGCCAGCTATGAGCATTGTTCATATTAGCAAGCAGGTCTCGTGTCCTCCCTGCCACTGCCACAGCTGGACTCAGGGATCTCAGTTAAAGCCATGTAGGTCCAAACACTTGGGTAGCAGAGGAAGTATTAGCCGGCCATGGGATGAAATGGAAATGCTTTAACCTCCTCTCACTGTTTGTGGAAGCAGATTTCCAACCTTAGAAACAGAATCATTAAGGGGCTCTCATTCTAAGGGCAGAGGCAGAGAGATAGGAAGATGTTGGAACTCTCCCTCCTTAGCATCCTTAGTCTGGGACTCTGGGTAGCACCGACTCACAGAGTAGGAGGCTCTGTGACCCTCGTGTAAGGAGGCCCGCACTTGCTGATGACTGAGTCCCTGTCCATGAACATGGACTTGGGGGGCATTATACTGTGCAAACGAACACTGTTTTTGCAAATTTGTGAGACCTGCCAGCTCTCTGCAGTGACATCCAGGCATGTTCTGCATTAAATTAAAGCTGGAAATTTCAGAGGGAAACGGCTCTGAAATGGCATGAAAGACAAAAATCTGTTTCTTAAAAAATGACACCATATGTGCCTGCATTGCTGCAGTTAGGGTAAAAGGCTTTTCCTCCCTTTTTTTTCTCATCAAGCTGCCAATGTTAATGTCAGATTTGCAACAGAACCATATACTAATGGAACCCAAATTAGCTCTAAAATTAGCTCTTAACAAGAAACTGGAGGCTAGCTCAAGGCAAGCAGATTTCTCTGACTGTGAGAGACGGGAAGCATTTTAGCAAAGCAGCTGCATATTGATATTCTTGAGCCTCAAAAAAGATCACTCTTTGCTCTGAGCGAATTGCCCAGGAAGAATTGTGTGCAGCCTTATATCTGCCTGTGTGTTAGGAACTAGCAGCTCAACTTGCAATTTTAAAGAAAACCTTC
>NW_011888795.1:409951-412371 GCF_000151845.1 Pteropus vampyrus
CCCTGCCTTATTTAGGAACTGAGGCTCAGAGAGGCCCATGGTACTCGTTCAAGGTCACACAGAAACTTAATACAGAGCCAAGACTAGAACCAGTTCCAGTACTTTTCCTGCTATATTTCAACCCCTTCTGGGTGCTCATTTATGATACTGCATGTCCCAAAGCAAGAATATAAACTCCTAAGTCATTGTGCAGTATTCTCACCTTGGAAAATTTGAACAGTTGTAGGCCTGTTGGGCATGGCTATTTCTAAGATGGCCCTTGGTGATGTGATGCAGTGTTCAAACCTTAGTTTATGATTCAGTCTGTTGACTTCTGAGAGTCCCGATCTGGGAGTGAGGCCAACTGGAATCAAGTCCCAGCTCTCCCTCTTCCAGCTGTGTGACCTTGGGAAAATATCCTCACCTCTCTGAATCACAATTTCCCAAGTATAAGACAGGAACACCTGCCCCACAGGATGTTGTGATAATCATGGGAATAACACACACAAAAGTTCTCAGAAAAATGTAAAAATTTAGATAAATGCAAGTTACTATTACAGGTTATTGAGCTTTAATATCAGAGAATCTTAGAATTCCCTCATTTTACAGGTGAGACAATAGATGCTCAGAGAACAGGGTCATCCAGCCAGCTATGAGCATTGTTCATATTAGCAAGCAGGTCTCGTGTCCTCCCTGCCACTGCCACAGCTGGACTCAGGGATCTCAGTTAAAGCCATGTAGGTCCAAACACTTGGGTAGCAGAGGAAGTATTAGCCGGCCATGGGATGAAATGGAAATGCTTTAACCTCCTCTCACTGTTTGTGGAAGCAGATTTCCAACCTTAGAAACAGAATCATTAAGGGGCTCTCATTCTAAGGGCAGAGGCAGAGAGATAGGAAGATGTTGGAACTCTCCCTCCTTAGCATCCTTAGTCTGGGACTCTGGGTAGCACCGACTCACAGAGTAGGAGGCTCTGTGACCCTCGTGTAAGGAGGCCCGCACTTGCTGATGACTGAGTCCCTGTCCATGAACATGGACTTGGGGGGCATTATACTGTGCAAACGAACACTGTTTTTGCAAATTTGTGAGACCTGCCAGCTCTCTGCAGTGACATCCAGGCATGTTCTGCATTAAATTAAAGCTGGAAATTTCAGAGGGAAACGGCTCTGAAATGGCATGAAAGACAAAAATCTGTTTCTTAAAAAATGACACCATATGTGCCTGCATTGCTGCAGTTAGGGTAAAAGGCTTTTCCTCCCTTTTTTTTCTCATCAAGCTGCCAATGTTAATGTCAGATTTGCAACAGAACCATATACTAATGGAACCCAAATTAGCTCTAAAATTAGCTCTTAACAAGAAACTGGAGGCTAGCTCAAGGCAAGCAGATTTCTCTGACTGTGAGAGACGGGAAGCATTTTAGCAAAGCAGCTGCATATTGATATTCTTGAGCCTCAAAAAAGATCACTCTTTGCTCTGAGCGAATTGCCCAGGAAGAATTGTGTGCAGCCTTATATCTGCCTGTGTGTTAGGAACTAGCAGCTCAACTTGCAATTTTAAAGAAAACCTTCTCCAAAACAAAGAAGGTATTGAGAGTCTGGAGTGTGGGTGAGGAGAGGGATTCAGGGGGTCAGCTCTGGGTTGGGGACTGGATCCTGGGAGAGGCAGAGTTCTGGATTTTAGAGCATGTTCCGTTATCACTGTTTATGTAACACCTTTAGAGAACCCAGAGACTACAGAAAATCCAGTAATGGAAAACACTCATATGGATGAACAATATTTAGCAGCTGAAATTGACAATTGTGAGTTTCCACCATACTGAAGAATTATGTACTGAAAAATTTTCTACAGAGCAACCTATCAGTAGTAACATTTCTGAAATAGTAATAGAGTAGTAAACTTCACTGACAGGCCCCAGCCCAGCCAAGCTTTTGCTGCCCCTGGCTCCTCAATGGCCCCAGGTTGGAATTTGAAGGTCAATGGGTCTACAGTTTGAAGGTCATTTTGATTTGGGAGTACACGCCAAGTTTGTGGACTAGGATTGGGGACAGAAGGAGGGTACAGGAGGTAGGATGGGTAGTTAGAACTACTGAAACCTACACAAGGAAAAAAACAAAAGAACTGAAAAACTAAAGTAAAGATGCAGCTGGGGAGTAGCAGGAAGATGGCATTAGTTTAGGTGCGGGGGTGATTTAAATTAGGCACCTTCCATCAGGAAAATTGGACCCAATTCTGTCAACGAGGCTCCTATGTTCCCATGAACTCCCAGAAGCAACGGACTCCCATTTGGCCAAGGAATAACTCTGAACCTGGCATTTGGGTCATGTGAATTCAATTTAGCTTCATACTTTAAACATGCATCTAGCACTGTTGGTTGAACATCGGGATGGGTGGACTAAATCCTCCTCTCAGCCTCACAGAGCTCAATCTATTGGGATAAGATG
>NW_011888795.1:413646-438509 GCF_000151845.1 Pteropus vampyrus
AGAAATTTATTTTCTCACTGTTCTGGAAGCTAAAAGTCCAAGATAAAAGCGTCAGCACGTTTGGTTTAATGCTGAGGCCTCTCTTCTTGGCTTATAGATGGCCATCTTCTCCCTGTGTCTTCACATGGTCTTTCTGTGTCCAAATTTCATCTTCTTATAAAGATATCAGTCATATTGGATTAGGGCCCATCCATATGACCTTGTTTTACCTTCATTACCTCTTTAAAGGTCTTATCTCCAAATACAGTCACATTTTGAAGTACTGGAGGTTAGGACTTCAAAATATGAATTTGAGGCGGGGGGGACATGATCTATCTTATAAGAGGAAGGCGCTTAGTATATCAAGTAATCTCTGAAAAAACAAAAAGCCCATAGATAATCTCCATGATGCCAGTGGTAGACACCTTCTCCTGCACAAATTACATGCATTTATAACATGTGTTTTGCCCACCCATAGGGCTAAGTGTGACCCATGCAAAGACACAAGTGGCACAATGCAGTACCTTTCAGTTATAGCAACCCCATGGGAATCGGCTGTGGGAGAGGAGGTGGGGCTTGTCTGTCAATGTTAAGGTCAGCTGTGCTAGCATCTGAACAGCAGCTGCAGGAGCAGTGAGAAGGAATGGAAATAGGAGGGAGGGAAGCCATGCAACTTTTCCAGGAACCATGTCGGTTCTCTTTCTCTTGAAAAAATTTTTTTTTCTTCCTAAAAGGATTTTTCCTAGCCAGTTAGGAAATCAGGGAGCAAATCCTGAGTCCCTGGAGATCTGATCCTCTTCCCCTACCCACAAGCCTAATAGACAAATACCACCAACTGATGGGGAAGACAGAAATGGAAAACACTGTCTCATTAGTGACAGGCTCTGCCCTTTCAGATTTCCAAAGAAATCTGCAAAGAAAAACAAGTGTGTTCAAACACCATTCCACCCCACCCTGCAGACAGGGGGCCTGGGCCCCACAGTCCGGAAGCTTCCTGATTTCCCTGTGGGAACAGTGGGTGTGCTTTAAGGCATGCTCCAGAATGTCTGTAATTTTCCACCTGTGGACCTCCCGGACAGATACAAGCCTAAACAGGAGTGACAAAGGGAATCAGGGAAGTACAGCTTCCAATCTGATGAAATAAGATCACCTAGAGACACTTGGAACTAAACCCGTCAGAACAATGACCAGAATTATTGAATGTCTCCTGTATGCCAGGCATATACATAGATGATACAATTTAATCCCCTCACTCTGAGGGAGAGATCTTTACCTTCATTTCATAGAGGAAGAGGCCCAAGTCCAGCAAGGTTAAACAATTTACTTCTTCAAGACCAACAGTTACAACAGCGCTGGGGTTTGAACCAAAGTGGAGACAGCTGTTCACAGTACTGTGCTGCCTTCCCCTGTGCACAGGCTGCTGGTAACAGAATGCCACAGGCTCTGCAGGCCTACCACACCCCAGGGGCATGGCCCCCGGAGTCAGCACCAAATGGTCCTCCTTTTCATCTCTGCCAAGTGTAGCCTCATGTGGCCACTCAGAGCTCTGCTCAGGAAAGGTCCTTAACAAAGGGGTATTGAACCCAAGTATCATTAGGTCAGGACAGAAGCCACACTAGGTCACTGGGACGAATGCCAGTACTCTGGTTCTGGACCAAGTTAGTGGAAGGCCTAGGAGAGCCTTTGCTGGGTTAGTGGAGTGTCGGCCTGTCAGTCACAGGTTAAGTGCTGAGCTTTAGTCCTGCAGGGTGAGGGACAAAGGAAGCAAAAAATGTAGATTTCCAGACCCTGAAGGAATGACCCTCTGTGATCTATGGTGCTCCTCTTCTTCCCCCTTTACAATGTTGGTACTTAATCCGGTCTTTACAATGATTTCTAGCCTGAAACAGCAATTTAATCAAGAAGACAGAAAATGAAGAACAGTTATGCCTAACACTGTCGTGGTGTTCTCTTAGACGAATTGTTTCCCCCATCACATGCTTTGCTTCTCTGGCTGCCAAACTGGGCCAGTAATGCTGACCACCTATTTCCCTGAAGGGGAAAGAAGAAAGTGTTTACATCTAGCAGAGCTTGGAGCTCCTGGAGAAAAGTGTTAGATAAACACTCCGTACCTTCAAATGGAATCTAAGCTTGTTTTTACTTTCACTGCCAAACTAAAAGTATGCAGCATTTCAAATGTGTCCTGTGGAGATTTAAAAGCCTTTCTTATTTCCTGAGTGCAGTTGAGAAAGAAGGTACTAATGTGTTTTAGAAAACTATGTATTTTCTCTTTTGAAATTTGGAATCTCTCAATAGGTGAGGGAAAATCAGATTGAGAGATCAATCTAGTCATTAATTTCTACTCATACCCAGACCCTCCTTCTTGGCAGTGTCGGTCAAACGTTTATGAAAACACTGTCATTCTAGGGGAAATCCTGCCTCAATCTCTCATCCTCACTGAGAGCAAGTTATTTTTCTTTTCTTAATGGAAACTACTTTCTTCCCTAAAGCCCTCTCTTAAACAGCTATAGATTTTCCCTGGCTTGAATAGACCATTAATAACACTGGGTTCTCAGGAGCCCCTTATTATCTGTCTTTGTTTGGGGTTATATTTGCTTGCTGAGGCCCCGTGGGGGCCTGCCTCCCAGATGAAGGTGAGTAGCCCAAAATGGGCTTTCAGGGTAATTCACATCATAGCCACACCCCGACTTGGCTAAGAGGGTGGGGAGGTGAGCTTGCCTGAGGCCCACCCTGCCCCCAGCATTTCCACCCCGAGTCAGGCTCCTGCTCTTAGCGCTTTGTCAGCAGGCAGGCACCTGCTACAACGCTAACTGGTAACTAGGGCGAGACCTGCTAATGAAATAAAGGACCAACACACAGTGCAATACACATATGAAGTATTATTGAATTGTACACTTGAAACCTATTTGATTTTACTAACCAATGTCACCTCATTAATCTTAATTTTTAAAAGAAGAAATGAAGGACCGCCCCTGAACCACTTAGGCATCTCCAGAAACATTTGACCTCTCCAAAGGCCACTTGTTTCAGCCCCAGTCTTCGCTGCAGTGACCAATTATGTGTGAGGCCCAACAACCTTCACCCAGGCCTGACTCCGCACAGTGCCTCGCCTCTAGTACACAGCGTTCATCTCCAATCATGGGGCTTCCCTGTTGACCTTGACACAAGAATTGCCTCGTGGCCTGCCTGGCATTCATGCATGTGTAACATGGAGGAGTGGAGAAATTAATACCCCGTGGTCCCAATGTCTCCAATGGGAGATATAGGAGCCCGCAGATACATTCTTCTCTCTTTCTCCTCCAGAATGAGAAGGAATGTTGAATAAAGTTGTATATAGCCTCTCGGAAGATGGCCTCATAAAATATACAAGTTGTGGCCAGCTTGAAAACATGCCCTTCTCTTGGCTCTCCTTCGGCCACCCTCTCCTTTTCCCTTACCCCTGCTCCTTGGGATTGCACTACTAATAAAGCAGATATACTGAAGCATTTACCTCAGGCTCTGCTTCCTGACAAACCCAGGGTAGATAGCCCTTCATAAGGATGTGAGCATTTTAAAAGGAGTATCTTGAAAGGAAGAGCTATTATGACTCAAAGAAAGGCATTCTAATGAGGAATTCATGGACAGTGTGGTTAGGGAGGATAATGTCAATTCAGGTTTTCAAAGAGAGAGTGTATGTTGGGTGGGAAGTTGAAAAGTGTTCTCGGACCCAATTCTAACATGTGTGTGGAAGCTCCGCCACACCCACAAGCAATTCTCATACACCAGCAAGGTGTCTGAGACTTCAACTCAACTCTGACACTGTGTGCACAGAGATAGCATCAGATTCCACAGGTCGAGGGTTCAATCCTACAAGACTGCCCCTGCCACTACCACCAACTTCAGAGGCCAGTCTCAATCAAGCCCAGGTTGTTATCTGTGCTTCTGACCAGCTAGCTATCAATCAGAGGTTCCCATGACCTCCCCCAACCCCCGCCCCGCCGGTTTGATTAATTTGCTAAAACGGTTCACAGAATTCAGGAAACCTGTTCACTCACTAGATTCCCAGTTTATTACAAAGGATATTAAAAGATACAAATCAAGAGCCAGATGAAGAGCTATATAGGGTGAGGTCCTGAACAAAGGAGCTTCTGTCCTCTCGGAGTTCGGGGAAGGAAGCATTCTTGTCCCGCAACATGGAAGCTCTCTGAAAAAAAGGACCATCTTGATATCCTTCTGGGATTTTATGGAGGCTTCATCACATAGTCATGATTGACTAGGTCATTCGCCATTCACGAAATCTCCAGCCCCTCTTCCCTTCCTGGAGGTCAGGGGGTGAGACCAAAAGTTCTAAACTTATAATCACATGGTTGGTTCTCCTGGCAACCAGCCCCCACCCTGAGGGGTGGGAGGTGGGCGGCAAAAGTTACCTCATTTGCATAACAAAGACACTTTGATCATTCTCGACTCAGGAAATTCCAAGGGTTTGGGGAGCTCTGTGCCAGAAACAGGGACTAAGACCAAATATATATTTCTTATAATAAATCACAGTGTCACAAAAGGGAATAATGCTCTCTTCTGCTGCTGTGTCGCCTCATGCCAACTAGTCTCCTCTTCCTTCTGCCCTTGCCTTGACCCAAGCTTCCCTCTTCCTGCCTGTGCCATGACGTGCTTTTTTTCCCACTTGAACGTTCTGCTTCCCAAGGTGTTTCATCCCAGAGAAACACCTGCTCCCTCTGAAGGAGGTTGCCTGAATTATAAATGAGTTTCCAACAGAGAAAGATGTGCTCAAGAAAGGGGAAAGAGAAAAACAGGTAAACAAGTGGATCAAAATGTTCCTGTGAGCATCTCAGGATGATGCAATCTTCACTTTCCCTTGGGCCCCTGGTTTGAACTCTGAAATCCTCAGCATGGTCTGCAGTCATCTTAACCACCACTTTCTCCATGTTCTCTGCACTTCAGCTCTGTCCCTGGCCTCACTCTTTTTCCTCTGCTTTCACATCTCTACATGTTCAAATTCTATGTGTTCTTCAGTACTCGGAACAAAATACTATCTCCTCCAGGAAGTCTTCCTGGATTCCTCAGTTGGACTTGATCTCTCAGTCCTCAATTCTTTACCTTCTTAACTTTTTTACCTCTGATTATAAGCTTTCTATTTGCAGGACTCTGGCTGATTCTCCTCTATGAGCTGATCAGGAAATAATGAAGAAAGATCAGTAGGAATGAGACTCTGTGGGCTCAGGCCAGTGTCTCCTGAGTCTGGGATATGCAAGATCAGCCGCTAATTTTTTTTTTGCTTTCTCTTTTGTGTGCACTTCTGGTGTTGCTAATGATGAGTGGCAGGAAAGAATCTCAAATTTGCTGCTCTCAGGTGAGGCGTTGCCTGAGGTAATTCTCTCTCCCTGCTTCCCTTCACCTTGCTGAAAAGCCTGTGTGTATCCAAAGCCCAGCGTGTGGACTTTGCAGAGAAGAGTTGCATAAGGACATGACAGATGCTCTGACTAGATCCCAAACACCCAGTCAGTGGGAAAAGAGGCTGTGCTGGAGGAAGGGAAGACCCCAAACCGTCCTCTCTCTTTGGTCCTCCCCAGCTAACACTCTCCTAACTTTTTACCTTGTTGTCTCCTTTGAGTCTGGTCTCCTCTCCTTCCTGTAACACTCTCTGAGGTTTAAGTCCAGGGGAACTAAATCTATTCTCTTGCATGTTTAGACAATGCCTTTTTGCAGATAGGGAGCACTCAAACATATGTACTGAATTAGTAAAGATGGACCACTATCTTAATCCAAATTTCTTAAAAAATAAGAAGACATGGGTGAGGCGCGCTGAGGATCCAAGTGGCTTTCTTGACCTTCTGAATCCTCCTCTTGATGTGGCCCAGGCATCCTGTAGAGTTGCTGGATTAAATATAAGATGCTCCCCACTCCCACCCAAGCACAGGACAGGAAAGTGGATAATCACTGTCTCTTTCATAGTTGAGGAACCTGAGGCCCAGAAAGTTGGATGGCTTTTTGACAGTCCTGGGAATAGTGCTGGGAGAGCCAAAATAAGCCCTAGGTCTTAGGTTTCTAGTGTAATGCTCCTCCCTCCTATGCAGCCCAGCCTCCTTCTCAGGCCACTGGGCTCCAAGTTAATTAGGCACCGAAGAAGTCTTCGGAGGAAGCTGAAAGTGAGAGGAAGTACCCTGGGGGGACTGGTGTGGGGAGAGCAAACCAGAATGGCATGTTTTAATTGATCTTTGATTGTGCCAATAACTGCCAGCTCCCATGTTTTAATTGATCTTTGATTGTGCCAATAACTGCCAGAAATAGCAGCTGCTATTTCTGAGTCAGCATCCTCTGGTAAGACTGGCTATCCCAGAGTACAGGCATTTCTGACCGCCTCTCACCCCACACACGCACCCCGCCCCCCAACCACCACCACTCCTGCCCTGCTCCCACAAGCTCTCTGTGCAAAATAAAAGGTTTCTTCTGCTTTCTTAATTAACCAAGCGGCTTGGAGCCTGGCATCCTGGGAATACTGTCCAAGGTCACCTACAGCTTTCCTCCATCCTTCTGCTCAGTTTATCTTGGAAGCCCCAAGAGACCCAATTCTGCTGATAAAGCTAGACTCAGCTCTGAAGATGCTGCAGGAAGCTTTTGAAGCACTAAATACTTTGTGAAAGAGTTTGAAAACTTCCATGCTACTTAGCAAGTTTCTTAGCATCAGTAGTTATTCAGGGCCACCCAGGGTACATAATCACAGCTGTAACCCTGGAGAAAGAGAAAGTTTCCAATAAGAAGAAAAAAAATTCTCCAATCTCATTGGAGGCCTCAGGATAGGAAGCAGAACCCTGGATTTGGGAGCCCTCTTGTCGCTGAACTCACATAGCGAATGGCTTGCCTGCATCTCCACAAAGATATTTAACTGGCATCTCAAACTTGACAGAACTCTTGATTCCTTCTCATCCCCAATATGTGCCTCCCCTAATCTTCCCCATTTCAATAAATGACTTCACCATCTACCCCAAAATAAATGGTTTTGGTTTAAAGGTCTAGATTCATTTTCAATTCCTTTCTTTCTCACATCCACAGCAGAATACTTTGGTTCTATTATCACAAGATATTTTGAACCTGTCCATTTTGTTTCGCTTCCATTGCCACCATTCTCTTCCAAGACACCACCATCATTTGAACAACCCATTTAGGCCTGTCCACAGCCACCTTGCCCTCACGGGAATCAATCACTTTTGCCATACATCATCCCAAGGCCCTACATGATCAAGTTCCAGCCCACCTCCCTTCAAATAAGACCTGAAATGTCACATGACCCTGTTTAATCCCTTCAGTACCTAAATCTTTTATTTTCATATTTATTCATCCATAGTTATTGTCATGCCTCCTTCATCAAAATGTAAGTTCGATGAGGGCAGACTGCCTTATTCTTTGCTAGCTCCCCATTATGCCAATGTGTTTGTTTCCTGGGGCTGCCATAACAAAAATACCACAAAATACATACATGGCTTAAAACAACAGAAATTTATTATCTTGCAGTTCTGGAGGCTGGACATCCAAAATCAAGGTCTTAGTAGGGCTAAGCTTTCTCCAAAGCATCTGGGGGATGATCCTTCCTTGCCTCTTCTAGCTTTCAGTAGCTCCAGGCCTTCCTTGGCTGTGACAGCATAACTCCAACCTCTCTCCATTTTCTCATGGTAGTCTTCGCTCCACATCTGTGTCTGGGTTTCCTCTTCTTATAAGGACGCAAGTCATGTTGGAATAAGGCAAGCCTACTCCAATATGGAGTATGACACCAATATGATCTCATCCTAACTTGATTGTATTTGCAAAGACTCATTTCCAAATAAGATCACTTTCACAGATGCCGGGGGTTAGACTTTGGCATACCTTTTGCTGGGCGGGGAGGAGGCACAATTCAACTTAAAACATGCTGGCATAGTAGATGCTCAAAAAATATTTTGGAAATGAATGAAGATTTTCAACTGGAGTCAGTAGACTATAGCGAGCCAACTAACAGCAGCAAATCAGGGGCCTCGGGCCTGAACCTGCAAGTAGAAGAAAGCCAGTAACTATATTAGGCCAAAGCAACTCACTGAAAAGAGAACATATTACGCAATTTTTAAAAACCTTTAAACTGATTTAAATTTTTTTTCCCACTGATTTCAGCAAGTTGTTCAAGAAGGCAGCTTGCAGTTGATAAATGCCTCTACACATATCCTGTCTTTGGCTCCTCACAGAGGAGTGGGCATGGTAATGGCTGAATGGGCAGAAGCTCTGAGGAAGGACATAGCTTGCCCAGGAAATGGTAGTGCTGGAATGGAGGCCCAGGACAGTGTGACTCCTTGGCCAGTACCCCCGGAGGCAGCAACTGTGTTGGTTTCACAGGCCCTGGTCAAGATCCATCACACTCAATGTTTATAAGGAGCTGCATGATAAACATTTGAGAATAAGGATGAGGACAAGATGGTAGGAACTTTGTTTAGCTTTAAAAGAAAGACTTGGGCATTCAGATATGAGACTGATTCTGTACATCAATTCCATAAAAAAAAAAAAGACTATTTTTGAGTAATATCTTTTGAGATCAGAGTTTCATAGTATTTTAGAGGTGGAAGAACTGCATTAGGTTTGGGGAAAAGCCCTTGTCCTCAAGAAGGATGATATCTCAGAGGTGGGATTAAGCCCCAAATGGCCCTAAAACAAAGCAGAATATCCTAAGAGTGTCACAAAAGTTTCTAGAAGTGAGACTTTGAGTCTCTCTAGATATGACCCTTAAGGAAAATTTCCCGGGGGAGGGGAGATCCTTTTGACCTAGGTCTGGAGAAAAAAAAATTTAAGTTTCACAGGCAGAAATGCATTCTGAGGAGAAGGAAGAGCTTGAGCAAAGGAGACTAGAAAGGACAGTGTGTTAGTAACACAGGGAAAAGTGGGCAACGTGGCCAAAAACTGAGTTGGGACAACAGGCTCATTCTTCACAAGGACCCTTCAATGAGACTACCACTGGCTTGAAGTTTCAGCCTCAGCTCAGGTACCACCTCCCTGAGAAATCTCTCCTTGGGCCTCTGGGCCTGTTTCCTCATCTATAAATAAGAGTGTTTTCCAAAGATGCTGAGCGAGGCTTCAAATTCTACAAAGATGCTGCTTTGATAGGCTTTCACACTGAGCTGCCTGGAGAGACTTAAGAATGGCTTTTTGCTTTATACATGTTTGAAAGCCACTGGTCTCTGTAAATGAGTTCCGTCCAACTATATAATTCTATTTCTTTCTGCTGCAGGCTTGAGAGTTCCTCTGGTTTGTAATTCAAATGAAGCATGACTCGTTTAGGATTTACCAGGTCCCTCTGAATTGTCTATAGCTGTATTAAGTCATTTGACCCGTTTCTAGTGTAAAATCCATTTTTATTTATATCCTTAGGAGAAAGAGCCTGGTGAGGCTAAAAGAGTCTTAGAAAGCAAGTCAGCATCAGTAGTTATTCAGGGCCACCCAGGGTACATAATCACAGCTGTAACCCTGGAGAAAGAGAAAGTTTCCAATAAGAAGAAAAAAAATTCTCCAATCTCATTGGAGGCCTCAGGATAGGAAGCAGAACCCTGGATTTGGGAGCCCTCTTGTCGCTGAACTCACATAGCGAATGGCTTGCCTGCATCTCCACAAAGATATTTAACTGGCATCTCAAACTTGACAGAACTCTTGATTCTCTCTCATCCCCAATATGTGCCTCCCCTAATCTTCCCCATTTCAATAAATGACTTCACCATCTACCCCAAAATAAATGGTTTTGGTTTAAAGGTCTAGATTCATTTTCAATTCCTTTCTTTCTCACATCCACAGCAGAATACTTTGGTTCTATTATCACAAGATATTTTGAACCTGTCCATTTTGTTTCGCTTCCATTGCCACCATTCTCTTCCAAGACACCACCATCATTTGAACAACCCATTTAGGCCTGTCCACAGCCACCTTGGCCTCACGGGAACCAATCACTTTTGCCATACATCATCCCAAGGCCCTACATGATCAGGTTCCAGCCCACCTCCCTTCAAATAAGACCTGAAATGTCACATGACCCCGTTTAATCCCTTCAGTACCTAAATCTTTTATTTTCATATTTATTCATCCATATTTATTGTCATGCCTCCTTCATCAAAATGTAAGTTCGATGAGGGCAGACTGCCTTATTCTTTGCTAGCTCCCCATTATGCCAATGTGTTTGTTTCCTGGGGCTGCCATAACAAAAATACCACAAAATACATACATGGCTTAAAACAACAGAAATTTATTATCTTGCAGTTCTGGAGGCTGGACATCCAAAATCAAGGTCTTAGTAGGGCTAAGCTTTCTCCAAAGCATCTGGGGGATGATCCTTCCTTGCCTCTTCTAGCTTTCAGTAGCTCCAGGCCTTCCTTGGCTGTGACAGCATAACTCCAACCTCTCTCCATTTTCTCATGGTAGTCTTCGCTCCACATCTGTGTCTGGGTTTCCTCTTCTTATAAGGACGCAAGTCATGTTGGAATAAGGCAAGCCTACTCCAATATGGAGTATGACACCAATATGATCTCATCCTAACTTGATTGTATTTGCAAAGACTCATTTCCAAATAAGATCACTTTCACAGATGCCGGGGGTTAGACTTTGGCATACCTTTTGCTGGGCGGGGAGGAGGCACAATTCAACTTAAAACATGCTGGCATAGTAGATGCTCAAAAAATATTTTGGAAATGAATGAAGATTTTCAACTGGAGTCAGTAGACTATAGCGAGCCAACTAACAGCAGCAAATCAGGGGCCTCGGGCCTGAACCTGCAAGTAGAAGAAAGCCAGTAACTATATTAGGCCAAAGCAACTCACTGAAAAGAGAACATATTACGCAATTTTTAAAAACCTTTAAACTGATTTAAATTTTTTTTCCCACTGATTTCAGCAAGTTGTTCAAGAAGGCAGCTTGCAGTTGATAAATGCCTCTACACATATCCTGTCTTTGGCTCCTCACAGAGGAGTGGGCATGGTAATGGCTGAATGGGCAGAAGCTCTGAGGAAGGACATAGCTTGCCCAGGAAATGGTAGTGCTGGAATGGAGGCCCAGGACAGTGTGACTCCTTGGCCAGTACCCCCGGAGGCAGCAACTGTGTTGGTTTCACAGGCCCTGGTCAAGATCCATCACACTCAATGTTTATAAGGAGCTGCATGATAAACATTTGAGAATAAGGATGAGGACAAGATGGTAGGAACTTTGTTTAGCTTTAAAAGAAAGACTTGGGCATTCAGATATGAGACTGATTCTGTACATCAATTCCATAAAAAAAAAAAAGACTATTTTTGAGTAATATCTTTTGAGATCAGAGTTTCATAGTATTTTAGAGGTGGAAGAACTGCATTAGGTTTGGGGAAAAGCCCTTGTCCTCAAGAAGGATGATATCTCAGAGGTGGGATTAAGCCCCAAATGGCCCTAAAACAAAGCAGAATATCCTAAGAGTGTCACAAAAGTTTCTAGAAGTGAGACTTTGAGTCTCTCTAGATATGACCCTTAAGGAAAATTTCCCGGGGGAGGGGAGATCCTTTTGACCTAGGTCTGGAGAAAAAAAAATTTAAGTTTCACAGGCAGAAATGCATTCTGAGGAGAAGGAAGAGCTTGAGCAAAGGAGACTAGAAAGGACAGTGTGTTAGTAACACAGGGAAAAGTGGGCAACGTGGCCAAAAACTGAGTTGGGACAACAGGCTCATTCTTCACAAGGACCCTTCAATGAGACTACCACTGGCTTGAAGTTTCAGCCTCAGCTCAGGTACCACCTCCCTGAGAAATCTCTCCTTGGGCCTCTGGGCCTGTTTCCTCATCTATAAATAAGAGTGTTTTCCAAAGATGCTGAGCGAGGCTTCAAATTCTACAAAGATGCTGCTTTGATAGGCTTTCACACTGAGCTGCCTGGAGAGACTTAAGAATGGCTTTTTGCTTTATACATGTTTGAAAGCCACTGGTCTCTGTAAATGAGTTCCGTCCAACTATATAATTCTATTTCTTTCTGCTGCAGGCTTGAGAGTTCCTCTGGTTTGTAATTCAAATGAAGCATGACTTGTTTAGGATTTACCAGGTCCCTCTGAATTGTCTATAGCTGTATTAAGTCATTTGACCTGTTTCTAGTGTAAAATCCATTTTTATTTATATCCTTAGGAGAAAGAGCCTGGTGAGGCTAAAAGAGTCTTAGAAAGCAAGTCAGCAGATCTGGCTGGCTCCGTGCTGTAATAACAAATATCGCTTATAAGTAAGTATAAGCAAAAGCACGAATATTTGTTGAATAAATGCTAACTAGCAGCACCATCTTGAGCAAGTCTTGCCTCTCTCATGCTTGCTTTTACTATCCCTAAATGCCTGCCTGCCCTGCCTCAGAGCACTTTCATGAAGATCAAATGAGAGAATATGCTGAAAAGCTTTTTACAAACTGTAAAGTGTTCCACAAGTATAATGTACCAGATGGTGCTGGGGGGAGTCAGGGCTTGAGAAAGCCGCTCTCCTGGGTGACTGCGGAGGGGTGGTTTGACTCTGGGTCCTCAGGAAGTAACTGATTTTCTCTGACAAGCCTTTCTCAGTTTGGTAGTATGAAAGAATAAATTAAAATAATTAAAAAATAAATACATGTGCTGCCCATTTTAGTTGTTTATCTTCACTCCAAGTCCCAGCTACGCTTCTCAGCCGCAAAGTAACTGAAACCAAAACTTGTCAGGAAAAGTAGTAGAGGCCTGGAGGAAGGAGCTTTGGCCAAGACAAACCCCAGGGGAAGACAGAGGCAGAAGGTCTTGTCTGGCTTTCAAGATATTTACCAGTTCTTTGCATTATTTGTGAGCTCAAGATGGGGTTTTTAAGTTATTTTTCAGTTTCTAATTAAAGTCACATCATTAGGCAAATGAATGAATGGGCACAATTTCTGTGTCAGTTTAAGGAAGCACTGATTTCTTCCACTGAACTTCTTCACTGACAATTCATCTGTTTACCAAAATTCACCAATGACATCTGTCCCTCTTTAGCCCAAACCACCATCCCCACAAGTTTCTTTGACCTTGAATTGCTGGAGTTATTTCTCAGGTGGTTAATATATGCTAGTCTTCTCAACCAAGGGATTAAAACATAAAGAGATTGTAGTCCTACCTGGGCTGTCAAACCGGAAGGCCAGAAAAATTGCCTTCACCCAGACACATTCCATGGCTCCCCAACTTGTGGAACCTGCATTTCTTGGCCTGGCTGAAGGTTTCTCTAGTCTGGCCCCATTCTGGATGCAGTAAGGTCTACTGGCAAAAGTCCTAGGCTGGGCCAAGGAGACAGACCTCAATTCTTGTTTGCTTCTGCTTCTGATAGCAAATGAGCTTTAGCATGTTCCTTCTGATCTTTGTGCCTCAGTTTCCTCACTGGTCCAAGAAGAAGGTTGAACTAGTCCAGCTGTGAAGCTCCATAAATTCTCCAGAGAGTAGTGCTAACACTGGAGTAAGAGGGAAACTGAGAAGACAGAGCAGTTCTACTTTTAGCAGAACTAGAGTTGGAATGACCTAGTAAGTTTTCCTTAGAGAAAGATTCTACTGCTATAAAAAAAATCAAAATAAAAATAAAAAGGCTTGAAAAACACTGGCTTAACCCCATGAGTCTCAGGCTGTCTCAACAACTTTCCTTGCCTTTGCCCCTGCAAGAAAACCTATGTATGTTTGCTGCAGTGACTTTACTCAAAACCCCCATCCCAACGTGGAATGCTTGGGCTCCAATTCCAGCCTTACCTCCTTCAAGCAGCCTCACCTCCTTCAAGAAGCCAACTTGTCTGCAAGCCTCTCTGTTTATTCTGAGCGACCTTCTAGGTGTACATGGAGCCATGCCTGCCTTAGAGCCCCCCATGCTGGGTGTCTTTATGTGCCTCACTTCCCCAAGATCTTAAGCTCCTGGACAGGGACCAAGCTCTTGGTCTGGTATCAATTCTGGGACACAAGGGATACCCAGTGTCTGCAGGTGTTGCAGAAAGTGACATCACTGACAGGACCCTGAGGTTGGAGGCTGCTTAGAAGAGGGTCACTCCCAATTCTAGGTCCCTCCCCACTCCTAAAGTAAGGGCAGTGAAAAGGACAGAGGCCAAACGGTGGATTCCTAGGGCTGGCAGAAAGTGGAGCAAGTCTGAAACAGTGCAGAGCCATCAAGACTGGCTCACTCCTTTAATAGCTTCCCACTCCCCACCCATACTCCCGACATGCCTTGGATGAGGCTGCTGCCCCATAAACAGACTCTGCAGCTGCATTACTTTTCCTCAATGGCTTACTCCAAGCCTTCTCCTCTCCATTCTGAGTCTATCTCTCCTTCCTGTAAAGAGACCGACCCTGCCTCTAATCCGTGCCTGCTCTTGACAGTGAGTGAGCCCGAGTAGGTCCTTTCTGCTTTCTGGACCTCAGTTTCCTAGGTCCTGCTTCACTGACTTTTCCAGAATTCAGCCACCCCTTTGCACAGATGCCTTGCTAGGCTCTGTCCTACCTGTGCCCTGAGAGCCTCACTCCAGGCTTTCCTTTAGTTCCAGCCCTGGGTCCTGCCAGACCACAGACGATAGCCTAATTTGATACCCAAGACTTAGCCCCTCCAGCAGGGGAGTTGGGATGAAGGCAGTCTTGGCTCTTCTTTTGTTGTTCACATCACAGACCAAGGGACCCCTGCCCCTGCCACCGGGGTTGTGGAACAGCAGATGCCTTGGGGTCTGAAGGTATCAGTGACACTTTCTGGGCAACAGTGACAGTCTGTCTGACCTGGCTGAAGGAATTGCCTAAAGCTGGCAATGCTGAGAGACTGATGAGCAGCTCCCAGGTGGCCAGCAGTCCTTCCAGAGAGGGGCCTGTTGGGGGAGGTCCGGCTCTGCTATCTGTGTAACTTCGGGCAAGTACCCTCTTCCTCCCTCTCTTTCTCCCTTTTATAAACATTTATTGAGAATTTTATATGGGCCAAGCCCTCTGATAGGCTTTATGTCTTCAAAAACATAGTCCTGACACTAGAGAACCTTGTAATCTAATCGCAAAGCAGAAACGTGAACCAATAACTGTTTCCTGTAAAATGAAGGCATCCCAGCCCTGACACCCAGTGATCCTCTCAATCACATTAGACCATCTGTTCCCACCACTTTGGTGAAGTGGTAGGCAACAGTCATCAGGTAATCCGCAGGCAAGAGTTAGTTATACATGGTGACTGAATTGCACTGACGGCACAGTCTGCAGTGTGGCTTGCTGCAGCCAACAGATTGTTGTGGTCCGGCTCTTGCTCTCCAAATTTCCATTCTCTCAGCTACTTCAGCCAACAAACCACCTTAAAACTGCCAAAGATTATTTCCAGCATGTCCAGGGAGTCCAAGGGAGATCCTATGAAAGACAGATTACACTGTTGGTGTCTGAGCCAGCATCAAACTTAAGCTCCCTCTGATTGTTGGTCCAGGCGAGCTGCAAGCCTGTCAGGTCCACATTCTTCCCTTCCTTGGCTAGGGACTGAGGAATATGAAATACGTGTCTGAGTGAAAAAGAGACTGTAAGGTTGAAACTGTTCTACAGGATTTCTGAGGACCACGCATTAGGAGGCCCAAGGTAGTGCTTAACTAATGGTTTCCTAGCTAGTGGCAAACCTCAGATGTTAGTTGGAGAATTCTTTTCTTCCATCCACAGCTTTCTCTCATTCACAGACCCCACACCAACCATCTTCCCTCTGCTTTGTTCCTGAAGTTGAAAACTAAGGGAGGGCAAAAAAGATACTCGGGTGATCGGACACACCCAAGACATCTTCACAAACCAATAGAGAGACTTCGGCCCGGGGTGGTCACCAGGGGAATAATGAGTTCCTCTTGGGAGCAAGTGTCATTCTACCAATTCTATATTTATGCATCAGTCTTGGTCACTTTTCTTTTTCTCTACTTGTCTCTTCTTGATATCTTCCAGAATTTGGTTTTCAAGGTCTTTACTTTACATTTGCAATATTTGCAGAGAAATTGGTCCTAGCCAGTACCAGCTCCCATGAGCGGCTAGATCTAGTTCCCTGGCCAAGGAGGGCATACCTTTCAGGGGTATGCCAGGGGCTGCCAGAGCACTTCACATTGTATTGTTCAGCAGAGTATTAGGCCAGAGACAGGGACATGACCAGGCAAACTTCGGGGGTAGTTATGGATCTATCGAAAGTCTTGTGATGACAAATAGATCTAGAGACTTTCATCACTAAATGTGCACTGTGGCTGCTGCCCATTCTGTCCAAGACAGAGCCACACTGGCTTCTTCGCGGGAGCTTCCAGTGATGAGAGGGCACGTGGACGATGGTGAAACAGAGTTGCCTCTATCCTGTACGCCAGCTGAACATCAGCCCTGGTCACAAGGAGTCGAAGAAGTCTCCAGGAGGCTTCCTTGTCACTGCTGCACCTGATGATATCCAAGCATCCAGCTTGACCAATGGAAGATCTCAGGATTGTATTTGTTTGGCTTTACTTTTAGCTTTGGAAGCTACTATCGTCTTCAACTTTCCTATTGTTTTGCAGGACAGCTTTTGATTAGGCATAGAACAATATCTTGCAATTTCTTCCTGAAAATTCTGAATGAACACCGAGGCTATTCATGAAGTGTTGTGCCGAGACCCTGAGATGTTTCGTAGGTCACAGCTGCTGTGATAGTGACTCACAGAAGAAGCCCAGGCCTACCTGGGACACGGGAAGGATAGCATTTAGAGACTGATGGGTCCTGGGCCATGACAGACAGAAGCAGATGGAATGAGGTCCACAGGGATGTCGTGTAATTCTGTGGGTGACCTGGACAATGACAAAGGCAGACAAAACTGTCAGGAGGAGCACTGTTTTCTCATCTGGTGGGTTTATAAATCTTTTTCTTTTGCCATTTTTTAAAAGAAACCTCTTCTGAATTCTGTCTGTGGTTCTCGTTAGGCTGTAGCCCAGCTTTCTTTTTAAAAATAGGTCATATTACATAGTTATTAAATTATCAAGCTTTTGTCAACATCGACATCCTCATTATCAAAATACGATCCAGGTGTTCAGCTGAGCAGATCCTTGCACAAAGCAATTTAAAGTAATAAACACACTTCCTTCTCATCTTTGCGAACTTAGCTGACAAGCAAAAAACAAAACTAGTGTGGAAATGTAAACGGAAAATGTAAAAAGACTTGCAGATATGCACCATGCCCACAAAATCTGAGCATCGCCACGAAGGAATAAAAGGGAGGGAGCCTAATTCTCAGTCAGATCTGTCGGTGTGGGATGGAGGGGGAAAGATGAGTGTATTTGAAGGGTCATTTCAAACTCTTTTGAGTCAAAATGACCCAGACTCAGAGTTCTTGAGGACAGAGACCATGCCTTCTCTATGTTTGAATTCTCACTGCCCAACACAGGGCCCAGTGCTTAGCCTGCAGTTTGATTATAAGAACTATTATTTTATTGTTATTAGTCTCTGTTGTGAAAGTTCTTATGTCAGCTACTAACCATCCCACCAGACGAGGCTGTCATAATGAGAGGTTATGCTCGCAGACATCTTCAACTTGCTTAATTTTATGGGAAATATACCATATCACTGTTCTGGAAGCTCTTTTCCTCAGAATTCTAGAAGCTGGAACAACTGTTTACAAACCCCATTTGTTAAGAGATAACAATTGCCAGTATAATGAAATGGATACCATGGAAAAATGAAATTTAGAGTTCTGATTAAATAATTAAATATATTACAGGGCAGAATGGGTTTTTATATCCCTTTAAGCCTGACTTTGTTCATTTGGGTTGCTATAACAAAAAACCACAGCCTGGGTAGCTTATAAACTGCAGAAACTTATCACTCATAGTTCTGGGGGCTGAAAGTCCAAGATCAGAGTGGTAGCATGGTCTGGTGACCCACACATGGCAGAAGGAGCTAGGGACCTGCATGATCTTTCTTATAAGAGCACTCATCCCATTCGTGATGGCTTCACCCTCATGATCTAATCACCCCCAAAGGCCCCATCTACTAATGTATAACCTTCGAGGGTTAGGATTTCAATATAGGAATTTAAGGGGGGACACAAACATTTGGACCATAACAGACCCCACCCCACATCCCTGCCTTTTCCTGGGTCCTAACAAACCAAAGCTAGGCCAATTCAAGGAGGAAGGAGAACAGAGATTTCATAAGCACATCAATACTCAGGAAGTAGGTCAAAAAGGACAGCTTGGCTGGGAGCAAGCTCAGGTCACCCTAAAGAACTTAATGCCTGTTTCTCCCACCAGCCCCAGTCCCAGCCCAGGCAGAGCAGAACCCCAGGTGGCCAAATGCCTATCCTGTCTTGGAGACTGAGGATGAGAGGCAGAATCTGGGAGCGGGAAAATGGGATGAGAAAATCTGAAAGGGCAGGAATTGGGGTAGGGGGTGCTGAAAGAAGAGAGAACCAAATTTGAGGGGCCCTCCAGCCTAGCTTGAAGGACCTAAGGCTGAGGAAGGCCCAGGGACTCCGCCATTGGAGTACAGGAGCTACTTCCAACCCCCAACCTCACAGCTTCTGACTGGTTTGGAAGATACGACTCATACTCGAACGGCTGTTTTGTACATTCTTCCAGACTCCATGGTACACAGATAGGCTAAGGATAAAGTTGTATGAGAAACTGAAAACTGTTTTTTTCTTTCACTCTTTAGGGAGAAGCTTTGGATTTGTTTCATATGCATTTTTTCCCTTTCTCCCCTAAAATAAAAGGAATCATATTGCCATCAGTTTTTTAAAGTTGGCGTCCAATTTTCTCTTGTTTTCCTGTGTCTGATGGGGACCAACCAGTTTCAGAGACCTCACCACATAGGCAGGGTGGAGCTTTCTAAATGGACCTTTGTGAAGCCCTGGGTGCTAGCTGGGCAGACAGGGGCAGAGAAATGCACAGCATCTGAGGCATCAGCCTGGGAATTTACTCCCAGCCTTTCTCTGCCCACAGCGCACGCCCTCAGGCCTCAGCTTTTTCCACTTGGAGCTGAGGTACCCCAAGATTACTAGCGGAAATTTACTCTGTTGGCACATGTGGAGAGAGGAGAAGAGGCTTGGGTTAGAGGGAATGCCTAACGAGTCATCATGCAGAAGGAAAAAGCAGAATTTGAGCAGTTGCCTTTGATGATCAGGTCTAGAGTAAAGGTGTTTCTAAACCCTTGAGTTAGGTGGACAGGCAAGCAAGAGGAGAGCCCATAGCCAGTAGAGATAACACTCCTGGAAGTTCTTCTTCTGGCACCCTGGGGCATGCTCCAGGCTAGCTGGAGGTGCCTGAGCTGGAAAAAATACATCTGAGAGACAGCCCAACAAATCCAAGGAGAGGTGAGATTGGGGTCAGGGAAGCTTATGATAAGCAGTTCCTTTTGCAAACTCCAGGTGAGCTGCTAACCTGGAATGGGATGGAGAGAGGAGGACTACATGATGTCAAGTCAGCTAATGAATTGCACTTTACAAAGCATGGTCTCAAACAACATGCCACAGAATAGGACAACAATCTTGGGAAGACATGTCATCGTCACAACACACCTATCTTACAGATGAGGAAACTGAGAGGTGTGCTAACACTGGCCTATAGCGGCGTTCCTCAAAGGGGAGGGGACCACTGGTTGGTGCACAAGATAGATAACTTAGTGCTACAGGGTAAACCCATTTACTTTGTAGGCATGGATCTGTTGTAGTGAGTCTTTAAAATACCACCAAAACCATCAAACCTGTGTTTTCAGAATAGTTGCATAAGAGGCTATGTTTCAAAAGTGAGTTTATTTAACGTTCATTTAAATAAAGCATTAAATAATATTATGTGTGGTACTTGGTTTTGATTTTTAAAAAACGTGAAGTAAAAACCAAGTACTGGTGGTGATGAGCATGATGACAGCAACCTGTTTTATAATACTTACTATGTGCCAAAGTGTTTACAAATATTAAATCATTTATGTTCATGACAGCTCCATGGGGTCCGTATAGTTATCATACTCATTTTACACAAAGGCTTGGAGAGACCCTGAAAGGCATAGGGTAGAGGGCTGTACCTAGATTCTCAGACCCTGAAGCCAGGCTCCCCATGCAGCTGTGAAAGCACCCATCTAGGGGCTGTGGTGCAGGGGTGTTGAGACCACCCGCTGGGATGAGGCAAAGTCCGTGTATCCTCCCCCACCTTCCATTGCAGAACTGTAGGAGGCTGGATTTCACAACAGCATTTCTTCCCAATGTAAATGAGGACAAGCCAGTGACAGCAGACAGTAAGGTGATTTCATTACCAGCTCCAGAGAGCCTGTTTTCTGCATCTGGCAGTGGTTAAGTTGCATAGTTGATTTGAGAGCCTCAGGCAGAATCCCAGCTAACTCAGTTTCAGGCTGGCCTTCCTGCCTGCTGCTAAACTCTTCCAGATGATTCTGGCTGGATTTGCAAGGCTTTGCTAATGCAGAGGGGAGGGACATCTGGAAAATGCCTGGAGAGGAAAGGAGAGAAGCTCTGAGTTCAAAGGCTTGCAAGACCAATATGGATGGGGAGAGGAAAGCAGAGACTAATAGGTCATAGGAATCTCTTAGCCGAGAGCATAAAAAACAACTGTGCTTCTTGCTTGTCACGTGGTAGTTAAAAATCTTCTGGCACATCCTCCAGTTCAGCATAGTGTTTAAAAGCAAAAGTTTTGGAATCTCAGACTCACCTCTCATTAGTCAGATGGTCTTGCCTCTGGCCACTTAACTTCTCTGGGCCTCAGTTTTTCCATCTGTAAAGTGAGAATACTAAAAGCGCTTTTCCCAGAGGGTACAGTGAAGGTGAAATATGACACTCGTGGCACAGTATAGGACGTGTGCATTAAGTGCTCAATCGTGGTGGTTGTTACTGTTATTATTCCTATCCCCACAGGATGGAGTGCAGGTCACCACTTCTCTGAGAACTGGCTCAGATTTAAAGTCCAGGCTCATCTGCCAAAGCAAAGTAAAAATTTAGAAATACTTACTTTCGTGTAATTAATGTCCCAAGATAACAGAAAGAAGCAGGCACATGGGCTACGGTACTGATTTAGTGGGATATTTTAGCCAAAGTTAAGAAATCAAAGTGGCCAGGAAAGAGATCCAAAGTTGAATATGTGATCTTTCCCCCAAAATCTACTCTTTCATCAATATTCCCTATCTGAATAAATATACTTCTAAGTGTTCTGGCTGTCAAGAAAATGACACCCCTCTTCTATTTCCAGGTCAGAACCAGAGTTTGGGGCTGGTTGAACTGGTTATGCCACCCTGAACTGAACGTGCCTCCCAGGCTGCAGGCTTTACCACAGGGGCAGAGCTGCCCCACTAAGCTCACTGCATGGCTAAGAACAAACCGGATCATACCTATCTTTGGCAGGGAGATCTGACTAGAAAACCCAGAAGGCTCTGAGCCGCACTAGCCCAACTCTGCTTCCCTAATGTACCAATTGTATAAGGAGCAAGGTGGGATAGAGCTCAGGAGTGTTACTCTCATATGAGTCCCTCCACTTGGAAACATGAGGAGTGAGGAACAAGTGTTCCCCTAACACCATCCATCTGGTTGCACAAGTCACAAACCTCAGAGTCATCTTAGACACATGATTTCCCTCACCCTTCCTCCACCTCCCTTTCCTGCTCATCACCAAGTCCTGTCAATTTCGCTTCCTAATTATATCTTGAATCCACCCTCTTTTCCATTCTATGGCTACTACTCAGTAGCTCAAAACACTGTTATCTCCCACCTGAATCTCACAGGCCTCCTCATCTGCTTTTGTGGATCTTTAATCTGCTCTCTACACTGCAGTCCCCAACTCCTTACTTTTTTTTTCCCCCCACAGTTTTTGTTGCTCTGTGGTAAAAACTAAAATCCATAATGTGTGTTCAATGCTCTGTTGGTCTAGCTCATACCTTGGGGAGCATGTCTCTCCCTCTCACAGTAGGTGCTCCAGCCACCCTACTTTTGGAATGAGACAAGCTTCATTCTGCTTCAGAATCCTTTCTTATGCTATTCCCTAGAATGCCCTTCCTTCCTTCCTTTCCCTTCTTCTGGTTAACTCTTGCTCATTCTTTATATCTTAACTCAAATGTCACCTTTTCAGGGAAGTATCTCAGACCAGATCAGGTCCCCTTACTAAAGTTTTCGAAATTTTTGTGAGATTTTCCTTCACTGTATTCATCACAGTTGATAATAAGACATTATATAATTCTTTGATTAATACTTATGTCCCGCACTATGGTATCCTCTCCCTCAGCACCTGGCACTGTCACTGGCACATAGTAGATGCCCAATAAATATTTGTTGATTGGTTGGATGAGGGAGAAAACTGGAGAAAAGGGTGCAATCCTAGTGAATGATTTTGGGGACCACATGCCCCGCTTCTGGGAAAGTAGGGCAGCCTGGGGAGATATGCACCAGGGTTGGTCTAGAATCAGAGGCAAGAAGCTGGCAGCTATGCTGGCTATGCGTGCAAAACATGATTATAGCATCATGAGGGATAAATAGGGTAGAGCAAAGGAGATGATTCCCGGTAGGACCTTTCTCAGATGTGATGCACACAGGATTTGAAACTCAGCCAGAAGTACAGAAAATGCAGTTATTGGCACCAACCACAGCGAAAATCACCAACAGTATTTTTCTGGAGTGTAGACTCTTCTAGGTCACTGTATCTACAAGTGAGTGGATTAGAATAACTAAATCCTCTCTTTAGTTTTGGGGAATTCCCATGGCAAGAGTCGTCCTGGGAGGCAGCCAGCTTTATTTCTACCCGTTTTCCAAGCCTGGTTCTCTAAGTTTCCTGGTGAGTCTCAGTATTTCTCAACATCCTTGAATAAACATATTTTCTGCTTTTATCAGCCAGAATTAATTTCTATTGTTTTCAACCAAGAACCATAACTAGTAGAGTCTGGGGCCAGCAGGGCAGTGACATCTGGCTTCACTGTGTAGCTAAGCATGTGGGCACCAAGCTTGTAGACACCTCAGGAGTAGCAGGACTGCTTTGGCAGCCTGGAAGTTAGGACCAGGAACAGGGAAGGAAGGTGGCCATTTTGAGTCAGAGTCTTTGAATAGAGTGGGAATTCCCACAAATCTGTGAGTAGAGGCCACATTGGAGAAATCATCCTATCATTGGGATACAGCCGTGGGATGGGTCACCAAATACAATCCAGACTGGTGGCCTGGGAAACAGCTTGATAGGCGGAGACCAAGAGAACCTACAATTGGCTCATGGCCTTGAGGAAATGCAAAACCCTGCTCTTCCTGGGCCTTCTCATACTTGTACTTTTCCTGAAGAGACTGCCCTCTGGTAATCTTTTCAAATATTTTCCACTTCTAGGACCCCGAGTCTACTATAAAGAATAAAACATGGGCGGACATGAGCAGTGAGTCAGAGTGCACTTGCCACACTTCCTGCTGCCTTGAATTATAGGGTGTCAGAGCAGGAAGGGCCCTTGGGACCATCTAGTCTTGTGCTCTCAGATGTCAGTGGGTCTCAGAATCGCCCAGGGAACTAGTTAACAATGAGGGTTCCCACAGATTTCCCTAACCCCACAGCTGATCCACCAGGCCTATGTGAAGCCCTAAGATCTAAGTTTTGTACAAAATTTCCCTAATATGAGATATTTGAGAATAGTGCTGCTAGTCTTTTATCCCATCTTACAGAGGAAGAAACTGAGACTCAAAAAAAAAAAAAAAAAGTCCTCCTGACCAAGGCTCCCCGCCCCACCCCTCGCCCCAGAGAATCAATTGTTGAGCTGGACACCCAGGCCCTGACTCCCCTGGGCTGGCCAGGGCTAGGATAGGGCATGGAAAGTATTTGTTTCCTCAGTCAATTGTGTGACTTTTATCCCCTAACAGGGCCGTCCCTTTCTAATGGTAAGAGGGGCAGCATGTTATGGAGAAATGCCAGAAAAAAGATGGATACCTTGCTTTTTTCTTTGCTAGAGAGGTTGTTGTAGCCTTAGCTGAGTAGGAAACCTCATAGCAAAGCCAGGACTGATAGAGCCAAGCCCTCAGCCTGACACTGCAGCAACCCAATTTCCAGTTCTGGCTCTTCCAATGCTATGTATGACTTTGCACAAGTCACGCCCTTCCCTGAGTCTCTATTGTCTGGTTTATAAAGCAGAGATAAATCTGCTATTTACCCTGACTACCTCCCAGGCCTCTGGTGTGAATATGCGTTGTAAACCCCAAGTGCTGCCCAAGTGGGAGGGATTACAGACACCAGAGCTGTAACTAGAATACTGATTTCCACTCAAGGTCCCTTGAGAATGTGCTGGGCCTGTCTTGGAAAAAGTTAAGGAAGCTTAGAATCTACCTTCCAATGATGTTTGGGGGAGATTCTCAGAACCTTATGTGCTGGCTGGCAGGGAGAGACCTTCTGCTCACACAGCACTCTTGTGTCAGGGAACGTGCCATGGACAAGGACCCCTCTCATTGCCAGGTGCATGTGTGTTGGAGGTTTGGAGAGTAATGGTATCAGAGACTCTTGCCTCTGGCCCGATCCTGCCAGGACCCTCTGACCATCTCTTAAAACAACGGTCCCCAACCTTTTGGCACCGGGGACTGGTGCCCCTGTAAGAATCTAATGCCTGACAATCTGAGGTGGAGCTGAGACAGTGATGCTAGCGCTGGGGAGCAGCTGCAAATACAGATGAAGCTTTACTCACCCCTGCTGCTCACCTCCTGCTGTGCGACCCAGTTCCTAACAGGCCTCTGACAGGTACTGGTCCACAGCCCAGGGTTTGGGGACCCCTTTCTTAAAGTGTCCTGGCTCAGGAGCCCTAGAAAGTGTTCAGAGGAGCCCAGAGGACCAAGAAAAGTCACACCCCATGTTTTCCTGCCTCAGCCTGTTTTGGTGGTCAGAGCAAGTTCAAGAGTATATTTTTCCTTCTTATAGTATCACACCTGTCAGAACCATTCTCCTAGCTGGCAGGAGTCTGGTTCACTTGAAGTTATCAGGATTT
>NW_011888795.1:443469-446361 GCF_000151845.1 Pteropus vampyrus
TCAAGGGTTTGCGCTTCAAAAAATACCACCTCCTCAGTTTGTGATGCACTTCTTGTTTGGGCTTTCAGGCTTAAGCCCTTCTGGTCATTAATTCCTTAATCCACCTAGCATCCCTTCAGGGATTTCCGGCAAGGAGGTGATGATGGGCTGTAGAGTTAGCTCTGCATTTAGCAGTCAGAAAGGGGCAATGAGAAGAGGAAATTACCTCCTCTGCTTCAGGCCTGGAAGGAGCAGGGTGAGTAGGAAGACCTGCTGTGGCTGCTGTGGTTGAACCTTAAGTGTTTTTCAAGTTATGTTTCTGCCTCTAGGATATCCTTAAACTAAAGTGTCTCAGAAAGATCAGGTGGGGTGGGGATGGGGGAAGACCCTGTTATGCTGACTGGCCAGGGTGCCTCCTAAGTCCCCCTCCCTGCGCCAGGTGCTGTGCTAGGGCGCTTACACACTCACCTAATCTACATAACAACCCTGCAAGGTACCCGTTGTTATTTGTTTTCAGATATTAAGAAACTGAGGCTGGGAGAGACTAGATTACTTAACGGCACTATACAATCAGATTCAAAGTCAGGTCTCTCTGCCTCCCAAACTTGTGTTCTTTCTACACAAGCCAGAAACACATTTCCAGCAAGGGCTATTTCTTTCCCATCCCTCCAGGCACAGGGTCTCTGAGGTCCCTCTATCTCTAACGGGGCATCCCCAGTGGGCTCCCTTCTCACAGGGGGGATTGCCTACTCAGGGACTCCCCAGGTTTGCCCCTTATTTCTCTGCTGCAGGAAAACAAGAGCTTCCCCAAGAGCATCTTTCATGTTCTATTATATTCTTTTGTTGTTCATTTAATCTCACAGAAAATAAACCCCAAAGCTGAAAATTCTAATTTATCACATTCCTCAAGGTGGCATCTACTCTTCCACATCTGCTCTCAGCCCGAGCACCTGGTCAGATTCTACCTTCAGCCTCCAGAGCACGTGCCCAGCCTCACGTGTCACAGAGCCCTCTGCCTGGTCATAGCAAGTGGTCCTAGCACCATATGCTGCCCACATAGTGCTGGCATCTGGGCAAGGCCTGGCAGTGCTTTTCCAGGAACAGTCATTTTTTGTTTTTCCTTTGAGAAAGTCAGGGGATTCCTCCAGTAGGGAAAGATCCCTGCCCATTCACATCCCCCCACATCTGCTGTCAGCCTGGGGCTCCAAGGCTGGACAGGGAAGAAGAAAAGTTAGGTTGTGTGTAGATTGAAAAAGGCTGTACTTTTATTCATTTATGGTAGAATAAAGCACTTTACTTCTTCCTCCAAATCGTGGCACCTGTCACCCTGGGCTAGACAGTGAGCTCTTAGAGGGCAGTGGGCTGCCTGCCATTGGATACCCTGTGCCCAGTGCAGGGCATGTACAAAGAGACTCAAATAATAAAGGAGGCAGAAAAAGAGGGAGCAGATGGTGCTAAGCAAGGGGCTGCACACCTCAACATGGAGACACTTAGGACGCTTGGATTATCATCCACAGCTGCTCCTCCGTTCCCATCAAAGCTTCCTGAAATCACACCGTACCTTCCGCCAGTTTCTTCCACTGGAACAAGCCTGTCCATCCTGCCAGTCTGCAGGGCAGTTTACGATGCCCTTCATAATGTCACAGAACTTTCACCCGTCCCTGTGGCCTGCTGCTCTTTACCCTGCCCTTGAGCACCATAAAGCGTGTGTTTTCTCAGCCAGCACCATGCTCTTTGCTTCTTATGGCAGGTCACGCACCGCTTTGTACATCTTTGGTCTGACAGTCTGAGTCAAAACCTTTGGCCAGAACACAACGTAAGTAGGAGAGAGAGAGTCACCAGCAAGGTAAACAGCCCAGTAATAGAACACAAGGCCAATGGCCCAGCAGATGCTCATTGGCTGCAAGCCGTCCCAGCCAGGCGGTGGCCAGTAGAGAGTGCCCAGTGTAGGCCCCCAAGTCCACTCTCGTCTGGGAGCAGAGTTTAGCAGCACTGACATCCTGGAAAAAATGGCCAGCTCCTCCTGAAATGGGGGGTGGAGGTGGGGCAGGGGGGATGCTGCAGCTGAAGCTGAGAAGAGCAGCGAGCCCACTGCTGTTTCTGAAGGAGCCCAGTGTGGTTACTCAGGGAGCTGTAATTAAGTTCATCTATAATTTGATAAGTGGAAGCAGCCTCACATTTTATAGAGCAATTAAATCTCACTGAGAGAGCAGTATAAGGTGTTTCCAGGCCCCAGAATCTGCTGAGGTTGGTCCTCATTTACTCTCCTCTAACACATGTTGAGGTCAGGTTGGTCCTTGGCCACAGCCCTGGGAATACTTCCTGGCCCCGCTCTCTCCACCTCAGGTTCTCCAGCAGTGCCCAGGCCACTGGGAGATCCCACAGACACCACAGACACATCTGCAGTGAGACACAGGAAAGGCTCAACCTCCCTTCAGTGTTGTAGGCTAGGAGAAAGTTGAGTTTAATGTTCCCCACCCATCACTCACTCCTTCATAGGCTACATGTCAGCCTCTGAGCAGTGTGTCCAGCCCAGCTTAAGGTCCCTAATGGGGAGACCGAGGCAGCGTGGGGGTAAAGGATGAAGCCCCAGGTATGGAAGCTAGACCTAAGTTTCTGCCTTGGCTCTTCTACTTTCTGGCTCTGTGACCTCAGGCAAATTGCTTCATTTCCCTGAGGCTCAGTTGCCTTATCTCTAAAATGGGACTATGGGCCTGCCCCACTCATAAGCTGTTTACGAGGATCAGATGAGAGGGAAATTGTGCGCACACTTAGTTGTGAGGGGGCACGTGCGTGTGAGAAGTGGTGAGCATCTCCCCAAAAGTATTAAAACCTGTCTCAAAGTTCTTGGTGGCTTGAGGGGACTCAGGTGGTCATTCAGCCTGGTGCGTATTATCAAAGATGAAGGCTGGG
>NW_011888795.1:446411-448802 GCF_000151845.1 Pteropus vampyrus
TGACATAGGTGTGAGGTCATCTACGCCAGTGGTTTTCAAATTTTTTTTTTTAGTAGAACTCTTTCTTCACAAGATCATAAAGCAAACCCCTTATCAGCTACTTCTGAAGAATTGCTGAGACTTCAGGAAACACCACTAATTTACTGGGCAGATGGGGAAAATAAAGTTCAAAGAAGGAGTGGAATGTGACCAAAGCCACAAAATAAATCAGTGGTTAAAATGAACAAATTTTTAAAAACCACCTACAATGTAGGTCTCTAACCCTCAGCACAGGTGTCTCCAGCATAGTGCAGCATTAAAGAAAAATTCAGTTTCCTTCATTTCTTGGCTGTTTACACACCCTGAAGAAGGAGGCTCAGAAAGGAGGCTTGGAGTAATAAATGCGGACAATGTATTGACATAGTTGTGATAAACAAATCTTACTGGAGAGGAGGGGCTCCTAGTCTCCTTTGAAAACAAGAATGTTTGGCAGGATGTTTTTGAGGTCTGAGTCCCTTCCTGAAATAAAGCAGAAGCAAGCCGGACAAAACTGGAGGGAAGGAAATTCCTTCCAGCCCCTTTGGCTCTGCCTTCTCAGTTGCTCCTCAGAGAGCTGGCAGCCAGGCTTTGCTGGTGGCCAGCATAAAACGGACACAACTGCAGAAGGGCCGCAGGTGTCTTCCATCAACTGTCACAGAGTACTTGCATGAGCCGAGAGCCACAGAGTGACTTTTGGTGGGCTGCTTAGGTTGGCTTCCTGCCATGGGAAACTGACAGCCTGTCATGGTGGAGAGTCGGCAGATGGCCCGCCATCATCATCATGTTAATATGGGAGAGGTGCTTGAATGGAGAGGACGGACAGTCACTGAAGGCCCCAAACGCGGCGCTCTAGCTAAGATTTAGAGACTTGACCAAGGTCCCACTTTGCTGGTACAGAACTGGGGGAGGGGTCACACTCTGATCTGTCTATCTCAGCCGCCCAGCGGAGGAGCGGGGAACGCACTCCAGCTGCTCAGCCTGGAGGCGGGGAAGGAGCGGGATTGCAAAAGGTCATGAATTGACGCTTGGAGCTAGCTGGCAGGGCTCCCCAGGCCATCAGGACACTTGTCCTGGCACAGGGCAGAGGGGGCGCTGGGCGTGCACTGCCGACCATTCTGGAGCTACATGGAGTTGAGCCACCCAGAAGACCTGGTGGAGCACTGGCGCCCCCGGGGGCGGACCGGGGAGCCCTTTGGCTGTGCGCAACCGGCACCGCCCTCCCGGGACAGCGGAGTGGCTGCTGTGGGCCTGCCGGAAGGACAGACATTGCCGCCTCCATTCCTGCGTTCTAGGGAGTAGGTGTTGCCACTAGTTTAAAGCAGAGTTGCTTTCTGAAAGGAGCTGAGGTCGAGCAAAAGGCCCCGGGGCCCCAGCTCTCTAGGTAGATATTTGCTCACCTAGAAAACAGTCCATTTTGGAGGGTTAATTATCGTTCAGGGGAACCCGCAGACAGGTTCTGATCAAGCCCTAATCCCGGTCTCAGTGGGCATGTGGTGGGGCACCACGTCCTCTCTGTTCGGGGCCTCTCAAGCCCAGTGACTCCCGGCTGTGAGAGACTCTCAGAATATTCCAGTTGAAGGGGCTAATAAAGATTAGAGAGTTTTGTGGCCTTCACACTGTTCTAGAGCCAAGGAGAGGCCTCTGGGGGTAGTGAAGGGGAGGCGAGGGGTGAGAGCTTAGACTCCACCCCTATTCTACCCAAGACCCCCTCTTTGATCTTTACTGCACTGAGAATCTACATGAGAAGCCATTTAAGCAAGAGACTGATACTAAACACAAGCTTGAGGTCCTCTTTCAAGTCTCTTGTTCTCATTTTCACTTGGTTGTGCATGACCTCCAGCAACTTAAACACCTCTGTGTCTCAGGTTCTTTATCTGTAAAACAAGAAGAGCAATAGTACTGTCTTCATAGGGTTACTGTAAGGTTAAGTGAATTGTATGTAATGCACTCAGAACATGTTCCCAAGACATGGTAAAAAAAATTGTTAGGGGTGGTTGTTATTGTTACTGTTACTATTATTTTAAGATGAGGAGAGTGAGGCCCAGAGAGTAGAAAGGACTTACCCAAGTGACGAGGGAACGTGGTAGTGGAGGGGCAAGTAGCACCAAGGTTTTCTGACTGTCTAGTGGAGTCCTTTATGTTTTAGACATTTTGAGGTTGATCTCCTGTGGAAAACTTTGAAGATAAACTAAAGCCCATTTGAGGGAAGGCACACTGTATCAGGAGCCTCTGGCACAACCTCTCTGATTCTCAGAAGAGGAGGAGGGGCAGTGAGGGAGTAAGAGGAAGGAAAAAAGGTAGGACAGGAGAGGAGGAGGTGGACGAAGAGGAATCTCGAGCCCTCTGAGCCACTAAACAGGAGATAATGTCTTA
>NW_011888795.1:461972-464011 GCF_000151845.1 Pteropus vampyrus
TAACCACAGCTGAAACTTTCTTTCAGACATGAGGAGTATGGAAACCTGTCGAATGAGGGACCTGGACTCTTGAATCTGACGTGGCCATTTCCAAAAACCCAGTGGGCTAGTTGAGAAGATCTAAACTGTTCTGTGTGGTTCTGAGTCACACCAAGCACCAAAAGAGTTAAGTTAGAGGTGGTCGATTTCAGCCGAGTCTTTGGATAAATTTTCCCTGAGGAAATGCTCTCTTAGAAAGTAATGAGTTCTCTGTCAGTAGAGGCCTTCAAGGCCTGATCAGCTCCCAGGAGGCTGAGTCTCAGGCTTGATGACAGCTGAGTCCCCTTTCCTTCTCTGAGGTTCTGGGGGTCCTGGCATCCTCTTCCAGCCCTAGTCCCTGGTTCCTGGCCCAGCAGATGCTTATCCTATACCTCTGAAGCTGCCACTCAGAAACCACCTTCTTCAGAGCCTACACAGACCAAGAAGGCCTTATGATGCTCTGGGTTTGTTTGGCTTCACAAGAACACAGAGCGCCACAGCCCTCCTTGTCCTCTCTCTGCACCTGAGGATTCACAAGCCCTGTGCTCATGTATCCCTCAAGCCCTTTGAGGACAGCTCCAGAATCTCTGTCCAAGGTTTGGGTTTTGGTGTTCTAGAGCAGCGGTCCCCAATTATTTGTCACCAGGGACCAGTGCCCCTATGAAAACCTAATGCCTGATGATCTGAGGTGGAGCTGAGGTGGTGATGCTAGCGCTGGGGAGCGGCTGCAAATACAGATGAAGCTTCACTCCCTCACCTGCTGTGTGACCCAGTTCCTAACAGGCCACAGACCAGTACTACTCGCCTGCGGCCTGAGGGTTGGGGACCCCTGTTCTAGAGCATGCCCTCAGAAATGCCCCTGACAGGGGTTAGTGTTAGCCCAGTCAAAGCAGATTTCCTAAGGGAAGCTGGCTCATGCGGCAGCACTTTGTGGTTGTTATTGTGCACGTGCTTACAGGTTTTACTTACTGTTACATAATTGAGGTATTTTTTTCCCTCCTTATTTTAGATCCCGGTACCATCTGCCCTGCTTTTCATGCATCACTAGCTCCGGGCTGGAGGTTAGATCTGGCTTGGCTGCCTGGCTCCATCCCTCACTTGGCGAGTCTTGGGGTAGTGTTTCCTTACGCGTAAAATGAAATACTAACCCCACCCTGCCTATCAAGCAGGCTGCTGTGAGAATCATGGGAGAGGAAGGGGTGAACTGGCTGTGTAATGTGCCCAGAGTGTACAGTTGTTACCTAGCAGCCCGAGCCTGGCACCACCCAAGCCGGGGAAGCCTCTGCTTGCTCACATCTACACCTGCACCAGAACAGGTCTGCACAACTTTGCAGAGCCCAGCCCTATTCGAAATATAGAAAATGAACAGGCCTCACAAGTGGGGAGTCTTTGGCAGACCCCCTGCTGTGGGCATTAGAGGCACAGCCTGAGCAGCTTGCAGCGGGCAGAGCCAGGCCAGCCTGTCACCTGCTCACAGTGCCTCTTGGCCCTGGTGGAATGTTAAACACAGCATGTGCTCTGTAACAAGGCACTCTCAGGAGCATTTTGCAAAAAAGCCCTTGCTGGGACTCCAGCCATTAAGAGAGGGTTTGTGCTAGCTGAAGGCAGCAGACCATAGGTCCCACCGACACAAGTAGTACTGGGGGAAGTCCTGGATGCAGGCTGAGCCTCACCTGACTCCCCTCCCAGTCCTAGGCTTTGTCTGCATGCTTTCTCTACTCTCACCTGAGGCACCACCTGAGGCCCTGAACTGAGAGCCACTTGCTGAAGGTCACACCACAGGGTTGGCAGAGCAGGACTGGCAGCAGATGCTGGACTCTCTCCCCACCTCACAGGCCCTGGGAAAGATAAAGTGAGATCATGAAAGTTTGGTTCCTGGCCCAGAGCCCTGCTGACCGGTACCTGCTGCTTGGGAGGTAGGAGCGTACTCAAGGGGCCCAGGCTAGCACTGCAGGCCTGAGACGGCAGGAGAAGCATCTTTAAGCCTCAGTGATCCAGCAAATCCTTCCAAGGGGGCGGAC
>NW_011888795.1:464061-466278 GCF_000151845.1 Pteropus vampyrus
GTGGAAAACTTTGAAGATAAACTAAAGCCCATTTGAGGGAAGGCACACTGTATCAGGAGCCTCTGGCACAACCTCTCTGATTCTCAGAAGAGGAGGAGGGGCGGTGAGGGAGTAAGAGGAAGGAAAAAAGGTAGGACAGGAGAGGAGGAGGTGGACGAAGAGGAGTCTTGAGCTCTCTTAGCCACTAAACAGGAGATAATGTCTTAGCTTGGGCTGCTATAACATACCACAGACTGGCTTATAAACAACAGAAATTTACTTCTCATAGTTCTGAAAGCTGGTTCCAAGATCAAGGAACCAGCGTGGTCAGGTGGGGGCCCTCTTCCTGGTTCGTAACTGGTGCCTTTAATTGTATCTTTACATGGTGGTTGGGGTTAGGGAATCCCTCTGGAGCACTGATCCCATTCCTGACAACTATACCCTCATGACTTAAGCACCTCCCACAGGTCTCCCCTCCTAGGATTTCAGCCTATGAATCTGGGGGGACATAAACATTCAGACCATAGCAGATGATCTCATTGGGGATGCCTCTAAGAAGACATCCTCATTAGGTAGAGGAAATAGACCTTGAAAATATTAAGTCTAAGAATTTTGTCTGGTGGACAAAGACTATAGTTTGGACTGCCTATGGTCTCAGCCTGTTTTGTAGTCAATTTCAGTGCAGTCACAGTTTAGTAAATCTCTCCTCTCAATCTAAGCTGAGCCACAGCCTCGATGACCCAAGGAAAGTCAGGGAGGCTGTGGCCGGCTTGGCAGGGACCTTCCTCATTGCCTGAGGAATAGTCGGTGCTTGCGCTCAGCAGTTGAAAAGAGCCTGGTTCTGAATCCTGTCACTTTCTGACTGACTGGGCAAGGTATTTAAACCAAAGCCTAAGTTTAATCATCTATAAAATTGGGATTATGAATCTTGCCTCATAGTATTACTGGGAGAATCAAATGGAATAATGTACATACGGGCACGTAGGAAGTACTCAATAAATGCTTATGACTATTATTATCAAATGTGGCTTCCTGCCCACCATGTGTGTGCTTTCCCATCTTCTGTCTAGCTGGGGCCTACATTAGTTAGGATTTGGTTTGCCCGCAAAGAAATAATCCCCAAGTAGTGGTAATACAGAAAAGACAGAACTTTCTTTCTTCTCACATAAAATCTGGATGGGTGGTCAAGGGTGTAAAGTAGTTCTCCAGCGTCTGGGATCCAGATACTATCTTGTAATGCCATTCATGGCCTTGACCTCATGGTCCAAGATGGCAGTATCCAAGTTCCAGGCAGTAAAATGAAGGGATGCAGGAGCTAAAGGTAGTTATAAGCTATCTCTTAAGAAAGGTTCCAGAAAGCTGTTGTAACACCATGCCATTGGCCAGAACACAATCACATAACCGCCTCTATCTGCAAGGGAAGGTGGGAAATGTAGTCTTTATTATGGACAGCCATGTGCCTAGCTAAATATTGGAGGGTATATTCCTATAGAAGGGGAGAATGGATATCAGAGACCTGTACCAGTCTCTGACTCAAGACTCTGGCTTGTCTGGGCCAGCTAGGCTGCTGGGAACCAGGTTCCCAAGCACTAAAAAACAAGGATGGGAGCATGCTGCTTCTCCTCAGCCACCCCCAGTGGCTCAGCCTGCAACTGAGAATGTGGAACTGGAACTTGAACTCAGGCCTCCTCCCATAGGTCAGAGAAAGTCCTATCCTGTTTAACTACCTCCCGGACCCTCTCCAGTCTCAATTCTAAAGGCAGGACAAATACTGGAGAGGCAGCTGACCACCCCGTCTTGGTCAAGGAGAGGATACTGAGCAAAGCAGAAGTTCCAAGAAACAGAGTGACACAGCCAGCGGATGGGCTTGGCACAGCCTTATGGCATTGCCCATGGCAGGGTGTACACCTGAAAATTGTGGGGAGGCCCGGCTACTAACCACAATCCAAATGCCAAACTGGATGGACAAATCTGCACTAGGGGCTTCCACCCTTCTTTTCTTGATAATGATAACACTCCAGCAGGCCACCTGGCCTCTGCCTGGGACTCGGGGAACACCTGTCCCGCTCTCCCCAACCCTTTATTTCACCCCACAAAGGTCTTTGAAAATGGAAGGAAAAGCTCACCAACATCTCTGTGCCCTGGTGCTTCTGAAACAAGTCCCCAGGCCCTTTCCACTTCAGGAGTATCCCCATAGTAGCTACAAAGGGACAGGCAAATCCACTCTCACAGATGCAC
>NW_011888795.1:473358-484643 GCF_000151845.1 Pteropus vampyrus
GGGAATGACAATCTCTGTTCTGCCTACCTCAGCTGGCTCTTGTAAGGATCAAAACCCTCAGTAGGCTCTAAGGTGCCAGAAAGTAAATGGTAAATGTGAGGTTTTATTTAGTTAGCATTGAGATTATCTGGAGGGGAGATACTCTGGGCTTTTCAATCATGGGGATAAAAATTAAAAATCGGGGCATCCTGCAGGCCAGCCTAGCAACCCTGTCTTACTCCTGATGACCCCAGCAGATTGCAGCTTCTCCAGTGTTTAATTTACTACTGGTCCTGGCCCAGAGTATGTAACCGTCTCCCTTTCCTGCTAGTTCTCAGCTATACATGCATGAGTGTAACCAGTATTCCATTCATTTTGCTTTAATAAAATTAAGCATGAAAACAAAAATCTCCCAACATGTAAAAATGCGACTTTGAAATATAAACTCTGTGATACAAAAGGATCTTATTGTTAGGCACACATGATGGCCATCAGATGCCCCTCTCTGGGATCCAGAAGGTTTCAGCCCTGCCTGCCTACCAGTTGTCCACGCCGGCCCTCTCCGCACACCCTACAGGAGGGAGCTGGTACAGGGTACTCCTTACTTAAGACAGAGGGGACAAAGGCCCAAATGGCAGGGCGAATCTGTTCCTTGTGAGACCTCCTTCTCCTTGTTACTGCCTGAACCACACGGTCAGTTCCAGCTGCCTAGGTTCCATCGCCTTCCGGTGCCAGGATCCACGTTTAATTTAGCCAGGCAGCTACTAGAGCAGCAGGAACGCTGTTTCTAAAGGGCGTTCCTGCTGCTCTAGTGCCCTTGCGTCTTAGTGCCCCGGCTGTTTCCAAAGTAGGGATCACAGTACCCTGTGAGAGACCTCGGGCCTGGATGGAAGCTCCCAGTCGGGAGCAGAGGCCGCTCCGGCTGCGGGGGCAGCGCGCCCTCTAGCGGACAGCCTGGCCGTTCCCGGGAGAGACGGAAGTGCTAGTTTGATTTGTGGGGCAGGCACTCAGAATCCTGTCCTAGGCCTGCAGCCACCTGGAGGAGGGTGGTACCTGGTTTTGATCCAAACATCCAGGCCCTGGGCAATTTCAAGGAGGCAGCCTTTAAACCCAAACTCGAGGTGATGACATATGCTTTGCCTACCAGTGACCTGGCTCCTTAATGAAAAATAAGGCCACAGTAAGAAGGTGAGCCATCAATGAAGGCTACCCTGAACCCTACAGAACAGAAGTGTATGTGTAAGAGAGAGAGAGAGAGAGAGAGAGAGAGAGAGTAAGAGAGAGTGAGTAAGAGAGAGTGAGTAAGAGAGAGAATGTGTGTATGTGTGTATGTGTGTGTGTGTGCACACACGTGCACACAACACGTAAGACAGAGAACCTAGACTTATGCCTGGGGGAGAAGGTGGACAGTGCCAGGCCTCTGCACCACAGTTCTTGCCAAGGATGCCCCATTAACAGGGGTCCCACCTCAGACAAAACCAAGCAGACCCAAACCAGAGACAAATCGCCCTTTTAGCTAAAGAGCAAAGAGATGTTTCTTATATAAAACATCTTTGTATGAAATCAACTCCAAAGATTTGTCCTAAGTCTCAAGAGAGGTTGGAGAAATCTCAAATGGAAATCTCCAGAATTTCCCCACCCACTCCACACAGTTCTGAATTGCTGGTTGAGGCCACACACAGCAGCACAATGGACATGCAAAGAGGTGTACAGTGGGCACATGGTACATAAGGCTCAAGTGATGTCACAGAGCTCTCAGAGGAGTCTCCAGAGCAGCCCTAGGACACAAGATATGAAGTGTTTTTACAGCAGTGGTAGGAGCACATGACTTGGATCATTTATACGCAATAAAAGGCGTATTTATGTATCCTCTTTAGGCTATAGATTCTTTGTGAACAAAAGAAAAAAATATCTGTTTTTTCCTTATGAGGCTAGCTTAAGAATCAAATGAGAAATTTTTTTGAACTGATATTTCAGTTTAAAAATATAAAGAACTTGAATTCTATTTTATAATAAATCTGTTTTTTAATATGAAGATGTTTCCTCCAAATCTTTGTAGGAAATCAACTCCAGAAAAACAGATGCATCATATTTGCCCTGAGATTTAGGGGCCCTGCCCACCATGCCACACCCCGACACTCACTGTGCATACAAGCTTGGCTGAGTTAGCCCCTCTGCTTAACACTAAAACTGGTAGTGGGAAGGTGGATAATCCACAAGTGGATTATCAAGAGGCAACTATACAAATGCTTCCCTCCCTCCCTCGCCTCCAGCCTCCCTCTCCTTCTTCCTGCCCACCAGGGCTCCCAAGAGAGGCCAGGTCCCCAAAACTCTTCAGCGTATGTAGATCCTGTCAGAGATTGCCCCAGGCAAGTGGGTCATGATCTGCATTCGCAGCCACGAGGAGTAATCCATAGAGTAGTAGCAGGCGTAGGGGGTGGCAGCAGTCAGGGCATGGGTGACAGCGTTGATGACGGGGGATGTGTCTGTGGAGCCTCTGATGCAGTAGGTCTCCATGACGGCGATCTTCTCATCAAAGTACTTCTTGCCGTAGTCCTTACGCACCACCTCTGGCAGCTCATCCCACATCTTATTGGCAATGCCCTGGACGCGCTTGGGGCCGCAGATGCTGGTGGCAGCAATGTAGTTGCTAGGTTCTACCACGCTGACCTTCACACCCAGAGGGTGCATCTCATAGCGCAGGCAATCAGAGAAAGCCTCCACTCCAAACTTGGAGATGCAGTATGAGGAGTGGGCTGGGATGACCACGTGGCCCAGCAAGCTACTGATGTTGACAATACGGCCTACAGAGGAAGACAGCAAGCACCTGCTCAGGAGGCACTGCCTGGTCGGGCAGAGGTTCTGGGGCCTGGCATGTTTCCAGAATGCTGGCTAGAACCCTGGCCCCCGACACCTGTTTTGCTGCCTGCCAGGCTGGGGCCTGGCCTTCTGAACCACCCAGGGTCAGGAGGCTTTCTCATTGGTAGTCAAGGCCAGCTTAGCCCACACATCAGCATCAGCATCCCCTATATTTCCTAGGTAGCCAGTTGTGCCATGCAGGACAGGGGAGGAGAAATGAGTGAGGAGCAGGTCTTCATACCAGGAGAGAACAGTATAATGCACAACACACAACTAAGCTGTGTCTTGCCTCCCACATTCTCCCATTTCATTTTCATCCTAAATTGTTATCATCTAGCAGCGCTCTGTCTGCAAGTAGGTAGGGAGAGGGGCAGGGGCAGGGGCAGGGTTCTGAATCTGACTTCAGGACTAGGACACATGGGCAGTCTCAGGCACTGGGAGAGAGTGGTGGCCTCGAGAGACTCTCTCACAGGCCCAGCCTGGGGGTGCTAGGAGCAGACCACAGCTTCTTCCAGCCCTCGGGGCAGTGGTGGGAGTGGAGGTGGAGCCCATCTGACAGCCCAGGCAGACCAGAGATCCACTTATGCTGGTCGTGCACCCAGAGTGAAGGCACAGCCACATCCTAGGCACTGTGGGCACCTTTTGGAAACCTCTAAGTTGGAAGTCACTGAAGGGTTGGGGTTTTCTTCTAGAATCCTAGAGCACTCCCTGGGTTTATCCTGTCATTGCTGGGACCTTTGGATAGAACATATGGATCTTGCCCCTTTTGCCAGAATTGTTTGCTCTTCCAGGGAGAAAAAGTGAGTCAGTGACTTCTTAGGTGGTTTGCTTTTGCTTACATTTGACTACCTACGGTGGTTTGGATGTCTGTTTTTGTCTGTTTTCCAAATTTCTATTCTCAATTATTCTTATTTTTTTTACTTACTACCACAGTTGTCTCATTTTTAAACTATGGCATAGTAACCTGAGAAATGGATATGCCAGATTTACTTAACCACATTCCTATTGATACCATAATGTGTACACACAGCTCTGGGCACAAGGGTGGTTATTTCTCTACATTAGGTTCCCAGAGATTTTTGCTGTAATCTTTTGGCCTTTGCTGCATAGATGGCTGACCTGTTACCTACTTTACTTTCTGAAAATCATACATCCCTTTCCGCCCACCGGGCCACAGCACCTCTGCTCACCACCATTCACGGGCCCCTCATGGCTCAGCCTCACTGGGCTGTGAATGGTGGATCTGCTGAGACCTATTTCCATTCTGAGCAAAGATGAAAAAGTGAGGCAGAACAGGGGGCAGGAGGAAAGTCCCTTTCCAATTCACCTTTGGCCCTTCGGATGAAGGGGAAGAAGGCTTTTGTTGTCCGCACTGTGCTCCAGAGGTTTACATCTGCTGCCTCCTTGTAGGTCTCCATGCTGGTGAACTCCACATCCCTGAGCAACAAGTCGCCCACATTGTTCACTAGGCCCCACATGCCTGGACGGGAGGAGACAGAACAGAGGTCACCACGTGGCTCTATCACGCATCAGCCTGCAACCTGTTTTCCTCCCTACTTTCATCTCTTTCCCCCGTGATTTTCCAGCTTTTTACACAAGGCTCTCAGGAGGCTTTCTAGAGTCGCCAAGAATAACAGGCAATAGAGAGGCCTAAAGTGCTGGTGGTGATCCTCCCTTAAGTCTAGACTATCCAATCCTTATATTTCTTATGCCTTAATCAAGTGTCTGGGCCAATCATGACCCAGCCCTGCTGGTTTCTCCAGCCTGGAGTCCCACCTCACCTCACTCACTTCCACTCTATTCCAGCCAGTCTCATCACCATACTCTGCACCCACACACCGGTGTATTCATCCCTGTCTGTGAACCTTCCCTGGCATTTTCCATCTTACTAGAAGCCAGGGGAACCTCGGGAGTCTTTCAAGCCCAGCCCTCTCTGGAGGACCAGAGACGGGGACCCAGTGTCCAAAGCAACACAGTAAGTTAGAGGTTCAGCCAAGCCTTGATCTGGGGTTGGGCCCCCCATCCTGCTCCACTCTGAGACCCACCCCCTAACAATGACTCCAGTCTCTCACCTTCCTTCTCTGAACCATGCACTGTTGTAAGACCCCAAGACCCAGTAACCTGTTCATCAATATCCCATGTGTATACACCTGGTCTCTACAGATAGAGAACACCCCGCAGCCTCGTGTGTTTCCACAGGGCTGAGTGCAGGGTCAAAGCAAATGTACACTCTCTGAGTATATTGGGTTGACCGTTTCCAGCAAGACCAGAGAAGGGACAGCTGGCTTTTATAGACACAGAATGTTGGTGTTGGAAGGCTCCTTGAAGTTCACTTAGTTTGACAACTAATCTTACACTTGGAGATATAGAGGCCCTGAGGGGAAAGGACTGGCTTCAGAGAGCCCAGAAGTCAAAGGCAAAGTTGGCTTGGGAGAAGCAGCAATGAGGAGGCAGCCACGTTTTGCAGGGCCCCCTTTGAGTTCTGTTTTTTGGGGATCAAGGACTGGTTGGGCTGGTGCCTCAGGACAGAGCAGGGCCATGCCCCTTCATTGCAGAAGCCCTTGGGGTTCAGTCTCCCGTGGCCATGAAAGCCCTGTGTTCTTTCCCAAGGAGCAGCCTCAGGGCAGGGCTGCCCTCCTGGGAGCTGTCCCCGGCCTGTGGGAACTCCAGCCCTGCTTGCCTTCTGAGTTAATCATGGAGTTTGTGTAAATGACACAGTAATTGGTTTCTAGTTGCTTCCCTGCCTTGTTACCCAAATTAAAGCTTCATCAACTGACCTCTGGTGCCTTCTCCTTCAATTATGAAAAATTAAGAACATTTATTAGGGCAAGGAAATTGCTGGCAACAAAGTACTCATGAAGTTCTCACTCCCACTCCTCACTGTGGCAGAGCCGAAGCCTCTGCTCTTAGGTCTCGCTGGTGACCTTGATTTGACGCAGCCACTATAATCCCCCACAGCCGCCATGTCCTCCCCTTCCCCAGCCTGCAGACTTCACAGAGTCATTCCCCTTCTCCTCATCCCGGGAGGCCTCTCACCACTTGCCAAGGCTGACATTTCATCCTCCACCTCTAAACGGGAAGCCATCAATCCTCTCTCTTTTACGCAACTTCAGTTCTTCCATTGGCCCTGTCTCTTTCCCTTCAACATTGTACATATGAGGTGCTTCATAAAGGTTTGTCGGGTGAATACAAATATTATGTCTTCATATCCTAAAAACGTTCTTTTAACCATGCTACCCTCTCACGCTACTGTCTGCTCCGCTTCGCTCTGTGGCCAGGCTTCTGAGAACACAGCTCTCCACTTCCCCGATCCCCTGCCATTCTGGGTCCCAGCCCTCCTGCTGCTGCAGGGTGTCCAGGGTGCCACATGCTAAAGACTCTGCCCTGTTTTCACCTCCCCAACTTCTCCACAGTATGCACACTACTCATAGCTCTTGACACTCACTCCTCTCTTAGCATTAAGAAAACCCAATCTCTTCCCCGCCTTTTTTTCCTTCTGCCCCTTTTTTTCTACCTGCCCCACCAGACACAGGTCTCCCCCAATGCCCTGTACTTGGCACCTTCTCTCAAGTTATACTCAGTGTTTAGGCAGCTTCTCTTTATGTTCGTGGAATTTTTCAGCTGCTTTGTGTTTGATTCATCTGGGGCAGTATCACATAACCTAAAATACATAATCTTTTTTTCCATCTAAAAATGAATTACATCTGGCACTGATATCCAAAAAAGATTAATTGAACTCGGCCCATGAAAGCACACTGATCCTGGGTGATAGCTCTGCTGACTTGATAAGTCTGTGGACCCAGGAGCTTTCTGGATTCTTCAGCCAAGATTCTGAGTAAACTCGCAACATTCCTGCTGGTCTGGGTGACGGCCGTGTTCCTGCAGCAGCCCCATTGCCACCTCTGCTTCGAGGGTTCCCTTGTACCCCTCAGTAGTCATGGCTCTCTCCTAGCCGCAGCCTCCTCTTGATGGTCGCTTTTACCTGCATGTCCCACAGGTCTCTAATTCACCCCAACCACACCAACACATCCAGTGCCCCGTTGCCCAGCTCTATTCCTCCTCCTTGGTCGTAGTTTCACTCTCGTTTTTGGCTCCTCCAGCTCTTTCACTTCTCCCCTATCTAATGAGAACTTTTAATATTACTGATAAAGGACAGGACAGCTGCCAGGCCCTGAACTAAACACTTTGCATCTATTAGTTCACCCGATCCTCACAACAAACCTATAAAGTAGATATTAAATTGTCCCATATCTGGATGAGGCAACTGAGTCTCAGAGAGGTTATGTGCCTTGCTCAATGTCACCCAGCTAAAAAGTGGACAGGACAGAATTTGGACCCAGGTCTGTGTCAGGATGTGGCCCTCATGCTTACCCCTGTGCTGTTGATGGCCTTCTTTCTGGTATCATAGAATTGGTGTCTTCTTTCCTGTTTCCACAGCATTAGTTTGAGTCCTCGTCACCTCCCTCCTGTATTCCTGGAGAAGCTTCTCCCTGGTCTCCCAGGCTCAGTCTCTCTCCTCCACCTCCATCCTGACCCAGCCCCCTTAACCAGAGCTTCCTCAGTCAGTCACTTCCTGCCCGATGGTTCCCTTCCATAGTGGATACGTGAAGACTCCTTTTCTAGGCTCCCCTTCATGTATTCTGCCTTCTCGAAGCCTAAACAGCCTGCCATCCCTCTAATATCATGGCCTCTGCTACTTCCTGGCTTTACTCAGCTCCCCCACCCCTCAGCCCAAGAGCAGCTCTTTGTTGAAATTCTACCCATGCTCCTGCAGCAGTCAGTCTAGGTGAGCACTGGGTGGCTCTCAAAGCACTTTCCCTGCTTCACAGATGGGTGAGCTGAGGCCCACATAGGCAAAAGTACGGTCCCAATGTCACAATTCTAATAAGAGGTGAAGCTCAGAGTAAATCTAGTCTTCTTAATCCCAGACTGAAGGTGTCCCAGACAGTAGGGTCTTCCCTGCCCACAGCATAATGTCCCCAGTGCTACAACCGTTCCTCACAGGTCCTGCTGTGAAGCTACCGACTTCCACTTGGCTGGTGTCCAAAAGCAAACTTCTGCCAGGGCACATCCCTTCTGGTGCTCAATACACTATCAACTACCCAGCAAGTACTCAACAAATGTTTACTGACAGCAAAGGAAGTGGTTTCAAAATCAGACCAGCCCTACTATCTGTCAGTTGATTCACTCACTTGGCCTTTCCCTGGGGTGGAAGCAGGGAGTGCTTCTCAGACTCCAGATGTCCAGTCCCTCAGAATCCTGCTGGAAAGTGAAGGGGCTTGTGGCAGATGGCTCACTTGCTCTAATCAGAAAATCCCCTTCATCTCACCTCCTGTGGCTGGCTCCCCCGGCTTTGGCAGCTACTGTTCCATAGGGCCAGGGTGAAGAGCACCAATCTTGCCTTCAAAATGTGCCCTCCACTTGTCTCCTGGGAGCTCCCTGCCTGGGAAGTGAGTCAAAAGCTGCCCCCAGCTTAGAAATGGTACACTGGTCTGAAAGCTCTGGGAGGGCGCCACCTGGAGCTCAAAAGCAGCATTGCCAGAGAAGGCGAGAATTCCAGTGGCTTTATCAGGAAGACAGCCCATGGTGGTGGGTGGAGGACCAAAGGGAGAGAGGGTGAGGGTGAGGGGTGGGGGAAGGGAGACATGCACAAACACATATGTAACAGATTTTCTTTTTCAACGCAAAAATCTTCAAATTTTTTTTTTCCAAAAAAATGAAGTATCGGTTGAGTAAGTTCATGGTGAGTGGTTTATCAACCCTTGCCAGAAAGCAGCATGAAAAAAAAAGCATCAGGAAAAGGCTTATGCATCAGGGGTGGTGCTGGGGTTTGAACACCATCCAAAAGCAGGGGGTTCGAGCACCTTTGCCTCTGGCTCTGCCTTGCTGGTTATGCTAACTGGTCAGACCAGTCCAGGGAATGGTTCTGCCCTGGTGGCAGGGTACAAGGACCAGGGTCCTGAGCAACCACTAGCCCTGGTGCAGCCCCGTTTTGTGCTATATCTATAGTGGCGACTTCCTTCCACGGGCATTTTAAGTCACCACAAACCCATAAGCGGTAATGCAGTGGCCTTATGGTGCTGACTACAGCTGTTTTCCTGCCTGGTAGTTTGTGAAGGCAGCATCTCAGCTGCCAAGAAAGGCGGGGAGGAAGAAGATTTACCACCAGTGAGGGGGTGAAGCAGGCTACACCTCTGAGCTGGTAGTCATCCCAGTGGGACTCATCCTGGCAGAACAGAAGCCCTGGTCTGCCTGTTAATTATTAAACAGATGTTCAGAAACCCACAAGCCTCTCCTCAGAGAGCAGAGGGGCTTGGGAATGGCCTGCTGTGGGATGGGGGTGGCACTGGGCTGACAAAGTGACGTATCAGTGACAGGCCAGCAACCAGAGCAACAGCTTCTTTCTATAGCCACACAGCATAAGAGCTTCTGAGGTGGCTGTTGGGGATGACAGCATCTCTGCCTGACTGATAAATGCTCAGCAGAGTGCCCAGCACAGGCTCCGGTCGCCCCGCCCACCTCCCTGCTCCCTGCTAGCAACCGAAGTCACCACTCCAAAGATCTGCGCCCACCCCGTTCTATGGAAAAGCAGAGCTGAATGAGGCATGCCCTTTCTGTCTGGGCTGTCAGGAAGCTCCAAGGTAAATGTCAGCGATGAAGTCAGTAGCCGACTGGCTTCCCCAGGTGAGACCATCACCACTGTGCTCTACACGAACAGCATCCCCTCCCGTCTGTTGTACAACAGAGCCCTCCCACCAAGGCCCTCCATGGGCTGCACTGGGAGGACATTTGAATCTATAGCATGTGACCCTGTTGGCAACTGTCCCCCAAACTTTCTGTCCCTTTAGATTCTGGGGCCAACCTCTGTAGCCAACCTCTTTGACAGTTGTCTCTTCCTCTTCTCTGGCCCCTAACTGCTCATCTTTCACAGTAGACTCTCCTTGCCAACTCTCCCACTCCTAGTTTCACCTCCAACCTTGGACACTTGATCTCCAGTCCAGACACTCCCCCAGGGCGTCCCTTGGGTACTTCAGCATCTCCCCATCTTTCAAACTGCTCCTCCAGTGAGGAGTACCAGATATCCAGGATAGAAACCTCTTGCCTCTCCCTCATCTCCATATGCATCGGTCACCAAGTCCAGCCAACTATATCTTCCCAATACCCCTTGAATCTGATCTTCCTCTTTCCCGATGCTCACTGCCCTAGTTCAGGACATTCATACCTACGTTCCCCATTTAAATCCACTCCACACTGCCACCGTGGCCCCCAGAGCAAGCTTTCACAAGTCTGACCAGGTCATTTCCCTCAGGAAACCCCATTCAGTGGCTTCCACTGCCCTCAGGAGAGTGGTCACTTTCCTCGTCTGGAAGCCCAGGCCCTGAACAAGCTCCCTCCCAACCTTGTTTGTTGCTACCACCTCCATTAGACTTGACACCCTGTGTGCTTCCCACAATTATACACGCCCTGCCTTCCTTCTTGAATGCTCATCCCCATATTCTGCCACAACCTGCCTTTACTGTTCCATTCCCTTCCCCACCCCAAGACTGAGTTATGTTCCTCTGTCCTGTGCTGCTCCCTGAGAGGGGACGTGGAAATCACTTGGGTCAGCCCCTTGATGAACTGCGAGGTCCTCGGAGACAGGGACTGAGTCTTGGCCATCTCTGTATCCTAAGCATTTGGCCCATCACCTGGCCCAGAATAGACATTCAATGGGCACTGGCTGAACTGACCTGAACCAGAGCACATCCATTCATCACTCTTGTAGATTCTGAAATTGCCTCTGGCTTTATTTCATACTGCCTATTGTAGGGTGTGTTTAATTTAACCCACTTCCCCCTACTGTGCTGGAGGAAGCACTTGAATAATACGGAGGGTAGCATTTAGGAAGGGTACCCTTGGAATGGCCTGTGCGTTACGCACCTGCCCCCAGGTACCTCTTACCTTTCTCAGGGTCCTCCAGGCTTGAGCGGATGATCTCCACCGCTTCCTCCACCTCTTCACTCTTGCAGACGTTGAGCTGGACGGTTCTCAATCGATCACTCTTGAAGCTGTCCATTTCCTTGACCCCATCATCCCCTTTGCCCTGGGAGGAGAGAGGAGCTACTTCACCACCACCCCCCTTCCCACCCTGCCTCCAGGATGAGGACCAGGACCAAGCAGGGAGCTGGCTCCAAGTCCCTGCCTAAGCCTGGGGCTATTAACAACTGCAGGCAGTTGTCTCTGGAAGCACACCCAGACCTGCTCCACCAGCAGGGGGTTCTGCTCAACCCCTGAGCACTGGTGACATACCAAGCACAAAACTTAGAGCCACAGACACAACCCAAGGCCTCACTGGCAGGATCCTTTCCCTGAGCAGAGGTTGCAAACTCAGTACCTACTGGGGCCAGACATGTGGGTATAGCATGAGAGGGGGAACACTCGGGAGTGAAGCACATCCTGGCCTCTCA
>NW_011888795.1:484693-501263 GCF_000151845.1 Pteropus vampyrus
GAGGGTAGCATTTAGGAAGGGTACCCTTGGAATGGCCTGTGCGTTACGCACCTGCCCCCAGGTACCTCTTACCTTTCTCAGGGTCCTCCAGGCTTGAGCGGATGATCTCCACCGCTTCCTCCACCTCTTCACTCTTGCAGACGTTGAGCTGGACGGTTCTCAATCGATCACTCTTGAAGCTGTCCATTTCCTTGACCCCATCATCCCCTTTGCCCTGGGAGGAGAGAGGAGCTACTTCACCACCACCCCCCTTCCCACCCTGCCTCCAGGATGAGGACCAGGACCAAGCAGGGAGCTGGCTCCAAGTCCCTGCCTAAGCCTGGGGCTATTAACAACTGCAGGCAGTTGTCTCTGGAAGCACACCCAGACCTGCTCCACCAGCAGGGGGGGTTCTGCTCAACCCCTGAGCACTGGTGACATACCAAGCACAAAACTTAGAGCCACATACACAACCCAAGGCCTCACTGGCAGGATCCTTTCCCTGAGCAGAGGTTGCAAACTCAGTACCTACTGGGGCCAGACATGTGGGTATAGCATGAGAGGGGGAACACTCGGGAGTGAAGCACATCCTGGCCTCTCAGCCCCTGCCCGCTGTTGCCCACATGATATGCAAGACCAAGGTTGCCAGGTACTGCATTTTTAAGCTTGTAATTGGGATTTCTGTATGAAATCGCCTAATTTTTTAAGTGCTGGTAACCTATTTGCATTAAAAAAAAAAAATAACAATGTGTGAGCCAAAGCATACCCACAGGCCTCATTTGACCAGCAGGCTGCAGTTTGCAACCTCTGTTCTAAGCCAAGGTCTTGTCACTCCCAAGTTGGTAAGAGGCCAGGGCCAGCCTCTGCATCCAGTTTGGCCACTAACCAGGCTCCGTGCACTCAGGTGCTCCCCTTAACAGGTGCCCAGTTTTTCCAGCTATGGTTGGACATAAGGATATTGCACCTATCTTGACCTGCTCAGGTTAATGGAGTGAGGAAATTATTTTTTAAAAAACATGTTAAATGATAAAATGCTATGCAAATTCAGGTACTATTACACATGAGAAAAGTATCACTCACTCAGTAAACATTTCTTGGGCCTCTATCATGTTCTAGCACTGTGCTAAGAACTGGAGACATGAAAATAAATAACTCAGCCCCTGCTCTCAAAGTTCCACATTTTAGAGAAGGAGGCAGATGAGTAAGCAAACAATACAGGAGGATTGTGGGAGGCAGGGGGCTGCACTAAAGGTAGGGCAGATAGAGAAGGCTTTCCAAAAGCAGTGACAGCTGAGGACATGGACCAGAGGGACCACTGGGGAGGGGCACTTCAGGCAGAGGTAAGAGGTACTGCCAGAAACCACTGCAGGCAGAGCAGAGGCCTGAGGAAGTTGTGGGAAATGAGGCTGGGGAGGTGGGCAGGCGTCTGCGTGGAGGCAGTGGTGAGCTGCTGGAAGATCTGAATAAAAGTAGATGTCACTTATTGAGTATTTACCCTGCTTCACACTGAGCACTTGACATGCATTATCTCATAAGTCCCTCATGTCATGAGGAACGTTGTATTATCATATTTTACCTATTCTATGACACACATGTTTTTCACAATAGGAATGAGCTACAAATGATGTGAAAAGCAAACACTGTCAGCTATAATTTAATTGGCAATGACTTTCTCAGTGGTACCTGGAATAGTGATGCATCTTACAATAGGGCAGGAGTAGCTGTCAGAGGATAAAGTAATAGAGGAATGCCTACTCTTAGCCCAGGGCTTGCCTGGGGCGCCTATGACCAGTAATGAAGCAAGGACCAGAGCAGGAGGTGTGAGGATAATCAGCATATGTCGGCAGTGGAAAGTTCTCTACAGGTTAGGCCAAGTCTCACAGAAAAGGTTTAACCAGGAAGACCCGAACCCCAGGACTGGGGGACCCACATTGTGCAATGTCAGACGGACAGGAGAGAACAGTGAAGGGATGGTGTCGAATGCGGCCAAAGGTGCTGGAGATAGTCAGTCTGGAGAGAAGACTCAGGGAGAACATGATGATAGTGGAGCCAACCTGTCTTATGCAGCCCAGAAAACAGAACCAGGGCCAGGAAGTCAATTTCAGTTCAAAGTGAGGAGTGACTTTCACTGTCTGGAGATAATATGGACTGTTTGAGAGATGTTCAAAAAATGAGAGTGGAGGTAGGGGTTGGGACTGGATGGGGAACATGTTGCAGAGAACACCCAGGCATCAGACAGGAAGTCAGGCTGATCCCCCTCCCCTAATATCTCTTCCACCCCTAAAGTATCATCCTTTCCTGGGAGCCCTCCTCCCTCCTGCCACAGTGGCCATGCTGAAGCAGCAACATGTGTGGCCCTTTGAGTCTCTGTCCAGCCTGGCACCAAGAATGGCAGCCACACTCACAATCACCTTTGCACAGAACAGCCAGGTGCAAAGCCTCAACTGATCCAAGACTTGGCTCTGAAACACCCTGGATGTGTCAGCCTTCCCAAATGACATGGCAGTGTTCCAGCTACAGGGGAGCAGACAAGTGTAGAGCTTTTCCTGCCATTCTCACAGAGGACTCCCCAAGAAAAGAACTCTCCGTGATGCCATCTTCAAGTCCAAAGGTCGGAGGGACTGGTGCCACAGACACCTCTCTTTTCCACAGACAGCACACAGGCACCAGGAAAACACCTGCCTTGTTTCAATGCAGTCTTCATATTGTGGCTCCTCAAACACCCCTCAGAGCTGAGCCAAGTAATCTAAGTCTCCAAGGGGCTTCTGACATCTGCCTCCAATAGGGTAGATTCCAGCTGACATGCACGAGAGGTACCTGAGTGTCCTTTGCTCTTCTCAGACTTTGTTAACCCTGCTGCCATTTCTCAGCAACTCTTGGACCCCACACCGGACATTTCCATGTGCCTCTAGCCAGCCTCGAGCCAATGCCCTTGAAGTCCCCAGGGGAAGCCGCTCACCCCAGGTCAGAGTGTCCACATAACATTGTTCGGCAGCTTGGCAGCTAGAGCCTTCTCCCAGAGGAAACTGGGGCTTCATCTCATTGCCCACAATTTTGGTCTCAGCATTCAGGCCCCCAGGAGAGAAACTGTACCCTCTACCTTCACCTGACAGACATCCCCAGGAGTCCTCATCCACCTCTGAGCAGCCTCCACATCCTGTTCCTAACAGCCACCTGGACAGGGAAAGATACTGTCAGTTTGCCCCTAGGCATTCAAAGGAAACCTTTTCCAACTGACATCAGCCCACATGCTGCAGACTATGGCAGTCTGTCCTCTTCCAGATCCACCTGTCCGCAGGCCAAGGCTGCATTGCCAGGGCCACAGTGGCTCCAGGGTTTCTGTCTTTGTCCACATCTGTCTTGCTGCTCAGGGACAAGCTTTCAGTCCTGCTACGTTAGTGTCTGTGTAACTGGTTTACACTTCCTTCACTGCCCCTTTAAACTTCATCAGTAAGCTATTTTTCCCACCCGTGGATGAAATTTCAGGCGAGTCTTATAGCTTTCCCCCTCATTCTCAGATAATAGAGAGCCTCTTGTTTTGGCATAAAGAGTCCAGTTCAGTCTACTAATGAAATAACTCCAGCCCAGCCTGGTTTGAATGCCCAAACTTTCAAATTTGTATCCAATTTAGAGCCTGCCCTGATCCAGGTCTGACGGATTATGGGAAGTTAGTTTGGGACACCTGGTAGCAGGGGTGGAAGTTGTCTTTCTATTTTCTATCTCCTCCTCCTCTCCTATTCCTTAACCTCTGACCCTCCCAGAGGTGGATCCAGGGGCTGGCAAATGAGCAGGCAAGACTGTAGTCTTCTGAAGGTGGTGAACCCATTTTCTGCTGTTGGTGTCCTGGGATGGTAGATGCATGATGGCTGGCCCACCCTCCCTGGGGTGCTTTTGTGGGTTCCGCAAAGATCCCTCCAATGGAGACCTCCCATGCCATCCCCTTCAACAGCTGGGCATCTTCTCCCTCAGCCCAGGCTTCAGTGGGGCACCCCTCTGGCTGGGTCACATGGACCCTCCTAGGAGTTTCACTGGGCAGGTCATATTAGGATGATTACAGGAGCTTTTGTCATTATCCACATCAGGTTCAGGCAACGATGTCCTGCCCAGGTAGAAGGACAGTCTTTCCACACAAGCCACTCCAGACAAGCCACTCCAGCCTCAATCTTGGGCCTTTAGACTTCTTTTGGTAAATATTAACACTCCATTCTGTGGCCTCAGACAGTCCAGGGCACAAATGGTAAGCTCTCCAAGGAGTTCTCTTGAAAGCCATTTCATTTACTTGAGATTAAAGGGAAAATATGATAGCACACTAACAACTCTTTCTAAACTCTCAACCCCCTCCACCTCAGTTTATTACAATAGTGAGGCAGGTGATGGGCTAATCCTGCAGAAAGGTTCTACAGTCTCTCAGCATTTATTGTTAGGTGGTCTAGCACCTCAAGGCAGGGTACGAGGACACTTGGCATGTGTGAAATGTGAGCATCTTGTCACACGTATTAGGAACACTCTGACAAGAGAAGCGAGGCTGGAACATTGTAATAGAAGGAGGAGCAGGAAGAGCTAGCAGAGGAGATGGAGAGAAAATGAGAGAGCAGGGTGTTCATGAAGTCAGGAAATAATGTGTTACAAGCAAGAGTGGATTGTTTGGTCAGGTCTGCCAATGAGTTGAGTATAACACAGTCTGAGAAGTGGCCAATGGATCTGGCAAAATGGGGGCTGTTGGCATCCTTGATAAAAGCCATGTCAGAAGCATTCAGGGCCATTCCTGGTCCCGTCCTGCCTTCCTTTCCCAGCTCTTCTCCTCCTCATCTGCGAGGGCACTGGGCTTCAGCTACATCAGACTGTTGGCAGTGTCTGGATATGCCACCTCCCCCACCATGGGGAACTCCTGTTCATCTTTCCAGATGGCAACAGAGACAGGCGATCTGTTTCTTCTCGGATACAAATCATTCTTTCTCCCACTCCTTGCCATTCTCACCTCACACTACTCCTCTCTCACTCACTGCGCTGCAGCCACAGAGGCCTGCTTTTTCTCGAACACACCGGGCACACACCATCCTTGGGGCTTTGGCTCGCTGTCCCCTGTTCCCCTGATATCTGCAAGACTTGCTCCTTCACCTACTTCCAAGGTTACCTTCACAGTGAGCTCTTTTCTTTCCTCTTTAAAACTGAACACCCCTTCTACCACATTCACCCTCCATCTTCTTTTCCTGCTTTACTTTTCTCCATAGCTTGTACCAGCCCACAGAGAAGCAATTCACTAATTTATCTTAGTCCTTGCTTATCTCCTCACCCCACCCCATGTAAGCTCAACGAGGGCAAGAACTATTCACCGAATTATAATATGCCATATCTTCATAGAATTTTGTCAGCTCATAGTAGGTGCTCAATAAATATTTGTTGAATAAATGAACAAATAGAGCGGTAGGGGCAAAAATTTGATCTAGGTGCATTGGGAAAAAAATAGAAATTAAAAAAGTGAAAATGTCTAGTTCAAATAACCTTTTATGTGTAACTGCATGTAGATTTTATTTCTTTAAGACAGCTTTTACTCTGATTCATACAGGCTTTGCCTAGTGTAGTGGCAATGTGATTCACTTGCTTTTTCTCCCCTTATCCTTCAACCTCTGTATGCCTACTCCCTTAATCGTTAAGACTTAGGACATAAGGTTCTGGCCAGAGTCAAATCTTTTAAGAATAAAGCCTTAAGTCTATGATCACAAGGATAATAAGTTTTGATTAAACTAAGGATAACATCTTTCCCCTTGAGACACTGGGAGCCAGGATTTTTTTGTTTTTTTTTGTTTGTTTGTTTGTTTGTTTTTTTATATATTAGTTTCAGGTATACAGTACAATGGATATACATTTGTATAATTTATGAAGTGATCTCCCGATTACTCTAGCACCCATCTGTCTCTACACATAGCCCTTACAATAATGTTGACTATATTCCCTATGCTGTACTCTACGGGGACAGCCAGGTTTTTGAGAGTGATAGCTTGCCAGTGTCTCCAGGACTTGCAACTTTCTAAAAAAAAAAAAACACTTTATTTTCTTTGCTGCAAAACCTATAAGTATCTCACTGATTTAGACACGGGCAGGCAGACAGACCCCTTTGCTCCGGTAACATAGAGGTACTTTTCTACAAAGAGAAGCAGAGAAATGGGGTAGTCATGCACACAGGATGTGGGGTTATGTTGGGGTGTGTGTGTGTGCATGCCCCAAAATGACCCAGTAGTGAGTGAGGAGTTAGTGATATAAGAGGGTGGAGACATCTGCTGGAGTCAAGTCCAGAGGCACTGAGGTCTGAAGCACAAGAAGAGGGGTAACTCTAAATAAGACCAGCAGAGTGTCTGGGTACAGAAGTAACCCGAATCCATCATGTGGCTTAACATCTCAGAACCAGGCTGTAGACTAATCTTCCCTCTTCAATTCCTACAGCACTTTACCCATAGTCTCTGGTGGTTCTGATGACTTTCTGATTTGCATAACTCATACAAGATACCAGGCAGAAGTAGATGCACATTTTTTGAAACCCCTAGAGACTTCTGCCCTCTCTAGCTTTGACCAGAAAAGACAGATCATGACACCAAAAAAGTCAAGATGTAGACACCAACAGATAAAACCTGGCAGTGATCTTGTCTGGTATTTTCTTCAAAATTGCAGTTGCTAAATCATAGAATCACTACTGTATGAGCGCAAGGACCTAAGTTCACCCAATCCAGCCATCTTATATTAGTAAGGGCAGACTGGGGCTCAAGGAAGAGAAGTGTTTGCCAGTCACTGGGTTAAGTGGCTGATATAGGACTAGACTAAGCCCTGACTCCCTCTCAAAGGTTCCTCAACAGACTGAGCAGGCTCTGCCCTGCACTCTGGAGCCAGGTGAGGCCCCCTGTGTCATTGGACAAGCCAGCACAATGGTACAGGTGCTGAACATACTGACAAGGGACTTTAAAAGCACAAAATGTTTTGTGGCATCACAGCCCCTGCCAGGCTTGCTGGCAGGTTTGTGTTTCACAGAGAACCCAACTGCAAGCATGCCACACCCATCGCCCCCCAAATCCCTCCTGAAACATGTTCTCACATGCACTATCAGAGGGAGTAGGCATGGATACAGCCTTTTAGAGGAGAAATTTGGCAGATTTTAATAAAATCTAAAGTCTACACATCTTTTTGCCTGGCAATTTCACAACTAGAAATTTTTCTTAAGAATTGCTAATGAAAGAATTAAAAGATATGTGCAAGACTATCTACTGCAGCTTTGTTTATAATAGCAAAAGTCAAAAATAATGTGCACACTGGAATTTTAGTTACTTTAGGGCAGAAGACAAGTGAAAAGACTTCACTTTTTAACATCATTCACTTCTGTATTGTTTCACTCTATTATGAATATGTATTACTTTCATACTTCGAAAGAAGTAAAAATTAAAAAGAACAAATTCTTCTCTGATTTGGAAATATGTTCAGACCTTGGCAATGCAAATTACTTTATTATTTGTACTGGTTTATATTATTAAAATTTTTATATTAAACAGATATTGTTTTTACAGACATTAAACCTAGTATTAATAAATTCCTTCCCTGGGTTCCTACTGACTTCAAAATAAAGAAAAATGTCTCAGCCACTGAGCAGAGACAGCGGGTTGTCCCAAATACCCATTCTTTCCTTCTTCTATATCACTAAACTCTTGACTTTAAGCAGGGTACATATTGTCTCAGAATCCCAACTACAATTCCCAGCCTCCCTAGCAGCCAGGTAAGGCTATGCCATGTGACTAAGTTCTGGGCAATAGAGTGAGAGCATATGTGATATATATGTGCAACTTTTGGGTCACAGCTTTAAAGAACATGGGTGTGCACTCACAACAAGAGAAATACAAATTAAAACGACACTGAGATACTTTTTTCACCTATCAGATTGGCAAAAATCAGAAGCTTGATGGACACTCTATTGGTGAAATTGTGTGAAAACAGGTATGTTCATACATTACTTGTGGGAATGTAAAATTACACAATCCCTATGATAGGAAATCTGGGGATGTCTTTTTAAATGAGGATGTACTCTTTTAACCCTTTGACCTAAGAGGAATATCACTGCTAGGAATTTACCCTAAAGATGTTTGTTTCTAAATTCCATTAAAAAAAAAAGATAGAAACAGAGAAATGTATGTGAATGTTCATAGCAGCATTGTTCATAATAACTAAAATTCAAACTTTTTTACCCAAATATCCATTAAAAAGTGAATGAATTTTTAAATGTCGTATATCCATACAATCGAGTACTATCTAGCAATAAAAAGGAATGAACTATTGATAAGTTCTACAACATAGATGAATCTCAAAAACATTATGCTAAGTGAAAGAAGTTTGACACAAAAGCCTGTGCACAGTATGATGGCATTCATGTGAATAGTCCAGAACAGACAAATCAGAAAGAAGTGGCTGTCTAGGACTAGAGGTAGGTGTGGTAGGTGTGCAAATGGTCAAGCAAGAAATTTTGGAGAAATGGACATGTTGTAAAAGTGAACTGTGGTGATGGTTTCAGAACTCTCTAAGTTGGGCAAACTGTCCCCTAATTACTTTTGTAGCCTCATGTCCCAGTGTTTCCCTTCACATGCCCTGAATTCCACTGGATGCGTTCCAAAAGAGCCCAGAAATAAACCCTCACATATATAGTCAAATGATTTTTTACTATTTAATGGGGGACAGAACAGTTGTTTCAGAAAATGGTGCTGGCAAAAGAATGAAGTTGAACCCTTACCTAACACCACGTATGGAAATTAAATCAAAATTAATCAAGGACCTAAATGTAAGACTGAAACAATAAAACTCTTAGAAGAAAACATAGGACAAAAGCTTCAAAACATTGGATTTGGCAGTGGTTTCTTGGACATGACACTAAAAGCACAGGTAACAAAAGAAAAATAGGCAAATTGGACTTTCTAAAAATTTTGAAATTTTGTACATCAAAAGATACAGAGTAAAAAGAGAACCCCAGAATGGAACAAAATATTTGCAAATCATATATCTGATAAAGGATTAAGATCCAGAATATATAGAGAACTTCTGAAACTCAACAACAACAAAAAACTAACCCAATTCAAAAATGGTCAAAAGACTTAAACATTTTTCTGAAGAAGACATACTAATGACCAATGAGCACATGAAAAGATGTTCAACATCACTATCACTAGGGAAATGCAAATCAATACTACAGCAAAGCACTGTGCATGCATTATTCTTATTTAACTCTAATAACTCCTTATAATAATTATGATTACTATACCATGTTATAAATGAGGAAACAGATATTTATTAAATATTCAATATACTTGGTGATAGAAGTGAAACAACTGAAATTGAAACCAGGCCTGAGAGATTCCAGAGTCTAAACTCTTAACCTGTAACTTATCTGATGAGAGGTTTGGGGGTGAGGGGTTAAGTGAGAAAGTGGCTCGAGTGTTCTGGAAGCTCCAAGGCCCTGCTCTGAGGGTGGCTCAGGACCTGGGGGCCCAGGGGGAAAGGCTCTAACCACCTGGCTGGTTACTAAGTAGCTGGGCTGCCACTCACCGGGTTCACCGCATTGGCCTAAGTGTGACAGCCCTCAGGGACAAAGGAGACAGAGTAAAACAGCCATGTGCGCCTGCAAGAGAAAAGGAAGCCATGAGCACAGGCTGCGGTCACACCCAGACCTTGTTCCTGGGGCAGAAGCAACTCAGAGTACCCACAGCCACCAGTGAGCAGCACTTGCTGTCTCCCCACCCCAAGCCCCCAAGGACAACCTGCTGGTACTACTGAGGAAAAGCTACTCTTTCTTTTAGGGTTGCTAGACTAGGAGACAGTGGGCCAGCAGTTGTAGTGACCATTACTGCCACTGTGTAGGAAGGACTTTCCAGTGATATAGCTTTGTTAACAAAGCCTTCTGCGAATTCCATGTCTTAATAACCCTTAGGTTTTATGCTGCTTCCTGACAGTTATTTTAATTAAACTTTTTATTTTGAAATAATTGTTGATTCGTGTACAGTTAAGAAAGAATACAGAGAGATGCCCCATACCTTATACCCGATTTCCCCTAATGTTAGCATCTTGCAAAACTAGAGGACAATGTTAGCATCTTGCAAAACTAGAGGACAATATAACAACCCAGATGTTGACCTCCATACAGGGAAAATACATTTCTGTCACCACAAGAATCCCTCAAATGTTACCCTTTTATAGCCATACCCACTTCACTCCCACCCCACTTCCTCTTTAACTACTAATCTGTCCTCCATCTCTATAATTTTGTCATTTCCAGAATGATATATAAATAGAATTTTACAATATGCAAACTTTTGAGATTGCTTTTTTTCATGCAACATCATTCTCTGGCGATTCATCCCAATATGTTACATGTAGCAATAATTTGTTCCTTTATATCGCTAAGTCGTATCCAAAAGTGGAGGCTGTGCAGAGCAGGTAAGCAGAGCAGGTTGTCAGGTGTCAGGGTGGGGACCACATCCAGCCACTCTTAGGGGAGGTTTTCATCTGGATAGTGTGTACTAGGTGACTGCTGCTCTGAGGCAGGTACACATGGCAGGAGGGGGGTGTGTGGAGTGTGGTGCTCTGTTCAGGGCACAGAACAAATGGACACTATTCAGATGGGAGACCTGGATGCTGAATGAGAAACCAGAGGAGATGAGCAATGAAAAACATGCAGATGTAATGAGAAGTCAGGGTAGGGGGTATTGAGGTGGCATTAACATTAACTTTTTCAGTGTGAATACAAAGGGCAGACCCAGGAATAAGGGGGTGGCATTTACAGGAGAAAAGATTTCTGCTCTATATGAAGAAGGACTTTCCAATAGCACTGTCCTAAGACAGGAGGCCTACTGCAAAGGTACTGAGTGCCTCATGGCTGGAGATGGTCATGTAAAGGCTGTAAGGACACTTGTTACAGACACTATCACAGGATCCACCCACAGATGGGGACAGGAGTATTAGGCCCTTTCCAACTGAGATTCAAGAAAAATAATCAGGCCAAAGTTTTTTTCTACCTGAAGACCTCCTGTCTGACCTAGGCACAGTGATCAACCCCCTTCCACCCTCCTCTCAGAGGTCTGGGTCTCCCTCCCAGACCTCTGCTGGCGCCCTTGCCCTGAGGACAGCTAAAGCACGCTGATGCAGCTCTGCCGCTGACCTCCCTGCCCCCAGGCCCTCCGCCTAACCAGATTATTTCTACAATCCTTCCAGAAGATTCAGAATCTCCCCGTGACAGCCTCTCTTTCTCCTCAAATGAGCCAGAAGCTTGACTAACTCCCCACTTCTCTTTGAGGATGAAATCTTTGTAAAAATATTTAACTTCCTTTGAGGTTATTTTCTCTTCTATAAAAAAAAATAATCTCCAGAAACCTCTAAAAACCACATTTCGGACGGATTTTGTCATTTCTATGAATCGCTCACTGAAAAAATTGCTGTAACTCACCTTTCTCAAAAGCTAGGCTCTGTTCCTTCTTCGATGAGATGTCCCCTCTGCTGGAAGGGCTATTTTAATGCTTCTTATATGGTGTCCTCTGGTTGTTGAAGCCCCATCTCCTATCAAGCTGCTATATTCAGTAGAAATGCTTTTATGCAAATGCTGCTGAAAGCCTAAATGCATGTTCTTCTAAACATATATATTGGCATAGAAAATATCCATCAATTTTCTAGCTGCTGGGACTTTGAATTTAACCTGACAGTTAATTTCGCTCCTCTCAAATATAAAAGAAAAAGGTATTATTTTTCCTTGCTCTGGCTGTGACAGAGGAAAATGAGGTGGCAGAGCGCACTGAATCTCCTTGAAAAAGGCAATCCTAGAAGCTCTCAAAGAGAGAGCGCTTGTTTAATTTATACTTACTTAATGCTTTCTCTAAATCACACAAAGCAGTTCACTGAACTCTCAGGACATTTTAGTTAACTGGTTTCATGTGAAAGATTTGAAAAGAGCAGTTATCCAGGTGATTAAAGTAATGAGACACATTAACATCCTATCCTGTGCCTCCTGATGTGATGCACTAAGAAGGCACCACCTCACTTGGGTGGCATTCTTCCTAACATGCATACTTGAATCTAAACACGAAGATATCACATAAACTCAAATTGAGAGATGTTCTTCCAAATGTCAAGGTCAAGAACAACAAAGATTCAGGAACTGCCCTCAACAGGAAGAGAGTAAGGAGACATGACAACTAAACTCACTGTGGGACCCTGGTTTGTCTCCTGGGCCAGGAAAAGGTCCATTAATGGGTTATTTGGCAAAATTTGAATCAGGTATGTAGGTTAGTTAACAGTATTATATCAGCGGTAATTTCCTGGTTTTCATGATTGCACTGTGGTTTTGTAACATTAGGGGAAGTTAGGTGAAGAGGATACAGGAACCCTATGTACTATTTTTGCAACTTTCGTTCAAGTGTAGTTATTTCAAAATAAAAAGTTTAAAAACCATCTGATGAAAGATATCCTTCCGTGCCCTGTGTGCGCTGGGAGGTGTCAGTCGCCTGGGGACACCTTTGAGTTTCCTTTGCTGGTAGACAGCAGGTATTGAGAGACACCTTTGAGAGTCAGGCCTATTGCCACTTTCATGATCATCCATGTGTAAGGAGCTCTGCTTTGCCCAGACAGCATGACCCTCAAGGCCACCTTCACCTTTCAGTTTCTTACTTCGTTCCATTTTCTCTGTCAGAGAAACTCAAGGTTTTCCCTAGGAGCTGTGACAGGGGTCTGGAGAAGCGGGTGGTCAACATTGTGGCTACAAGAGGTAGAATAGTCGGCCTCCTCTTGGCGGGTCCTGAAACACAAAATGTGCCCTCAGCATTGCCTCGTTGTCTTCAGGGGTTTAGGCAAGAGTGGCCATTTCTCTTCCAGGTTGTGAAAGTCAAACTGGGCTCTGTCTGTTTAACCCAGGTCCAGTCATGGCAGCAGGCAGTCCCCTCCTGCACCTTCCTCTCAAACTGCAGTCTCATGTGATGGAAAGAGTCAGGAGGCGAGGACATCTAGAAACCTGGGTTCTGGTTCTGGCTGTGCCGCCAACTCATTGGGTAATCCTGAACGAGTCATCACCCATCTGTAGCATGAAGAGATTGAACCAGACGAGTGATCCTCAGGGATTCCAACTCTATGAGCCTCATTCTCTTGTCTATGTTCCTCATATTCAGAAAATCATCAATCTGTGGTTATCTAGGACATCAGCTATCATTCTCAATTTGCCCATATGCTTCCGTGGGCAGTTTTTCCAGCCCTGAACCAGGTATTCTTTGACTCAGCTCTATACCTCTCTCTCCCACCCCACCAAATACAGGGTGTGGTTCTAAGGCTGAATTCATCAGTAACTCATTATGGGATAGAAACTGGAGCTACAAAATCAGACAAGCTTTAATCAACCTAAACGAAAACATACACACAGTCTCTCCCACCACCCTCCCACCCCCTTTCAAGATTAAATCAATCTTATTGCAACAGGCCACGTATCACTTGGTTTCACCTCAAGGCTATGCAGCACCTTGACTACTTGTGATTCTTAACTGTTGATCAGTGTGTGCATCTGTTGCCTTCCTGTTCTGCTTAACTCCACTACGATGATTCCTAAGGGAAGGAAGAGGAGGCTGGGAAGGAGTTGAGCAAGGCAACCGACCACAGGTGGGGGAGATGTTGCTCTTTTCCTAGTGAACAGTCTCAGCCTCTCCTTTGCACACCTGCTGTGGTTGGTTATACTGCTCTGATCAGCCCAAGGTTCTGCCTGGGAGGGAGCTCCTTCCCTGCCCTTTTGTTATCACCCAGACCTAACTGATAATCAGATGCCAATAGGTCAATAATAAGTTCATTAACGGGTCAACCACTGCAATGCTCACTGCAGTAAGCATGTAGAGATTTAATCTGTTTTACCCTCAGAAAAGGAAAACAAATAGGGATCTCTTGGCTCCTTTGATCTTTCCTGGACTGTGCAGCAGGCTTCTGCCCCTATTCGCTATACTTTATTCACAGCACAACAGCTAGAAAGGTCTTCATAACACCAGTCAGGTTACGCGATTCTATTGCCCAAAAGCTTCCTTTCCATGCCTGTTGGTGCAGCCCCTGCATCTCTCCCCAAGCTTGTCTTGCATGGTCCTCCCCTGTACTCACTGCACTATAACCACTGACCTTTTGAAAGTTTCTCATGCTCTATCCTGCCTCAGGGTACTGGCCCTCGCTCTTCCTCACTCGAAATGGCTGAGTCCTTCTGACCCTCTATACATCACAGAGTCTCCCCTTATCCCCCACGCAGCACACAGAGGTTGCTCTCTATAAGATAACTCCTCAATCCAAAATTATCTTGTTTCATTACTTTATCTTCCCTTTCTAGATCATAAGATTGGTGAGGCCAGGTGCCTTGTTCACCACTGAATCCCCCATGCCTAGAAGAAATCTGACACGAAGGAGGCACTCAGTGAGTCTCTGCTGAGTGGAGATGAGCTGCGTGCTCGCAGCCCCCCAACCCCACACTGGCCCTTCATGGCAGGCACAGGTCCATGCCGGACTCATATTCTTCACCTTAGTGCCCCCCACCCAAGCACTGGCCAGCTGGCTAAGGACACACACCCCCTGCTCCTCTAGCCAGGACTGAAGTCTGAGGTCATCACCACTGGGTGATTTCAAATCCAGTTGTCTATAATTAAAGTCTTTACCATCCCTTCTGCTCAATGCCTGTGGCAAAGAATGCTTCAATAGTATCTCCAAATAGAAGGCTGCTTTCAATTTTATTTTCCTTAGAATCAGCAATGTCCAAAAGTGCTAGAGTCAAAATAGTTTAAAGTGCAAAAAAAAAAAATCTGCCCCTTGAATAATGCACTATTTACAAGATAGTCTCTTATGTGGAATGGTAGAATTGTAAATCTTTTTTTCTTCTCTTTTTTTAAGTTTCTTAAACATGTTGCTATTTTCACTTCAAACACAATGCTATAAGCAGTGAGATTCCCACATACTCTTCAGGATTTTTGCCATCTTAATGGCTTGTGCTGGATTTTATTCTCTTTAAATACAAAGTTCTCAAACTTGAAAGGCCACTCTCTTGCCTTTTGGTTTAGAAACAAATGGTTGTGGGAGGTGAGTGCTGAAGGAGAAAGGCAGAGCACCTGTGGGGACTGGGGATTGTCTCTTCAGCCTTGAAGTCAATTAGCTGCCCCAAGGGGACTTGGCACACAGGGCTTCACTCCCAGCAACCAAATGTATAAGTACTGTTGCAAAATCAAGATGCTTGCATATCCACCTGTAATCTGGAGACAACACTGAGAACACTTGGGTCTGCTCTCAAGGGCACCTCCTTTCTATTTTCAATACATAACACATGCGTGACCTATAGAAAGCGCCCCCTCCCAGAATAACAGTGTGTGCTTCCTTGCCCTGATGCTGGGCTCCCTTGTGGCATCCTGACAGGACTCTCTTGTAGAGGACATAGCTGGTTGCATTCCTGTAGGTCAGGGTGAAGGTATCCCCTGCAAGGAGCGGACAGTCCTCAGAAGAGGTAGGATATCAGCAAGAAACAGAAACACGGGAGGCAGACCTTAGGCAGGAAAGAGAAGTCATATGTTTCTGGATATGAAGCCTGGATGGAATGGGCCTTGGCCCTACCAGGTGAGAGGGGAAGGCCCTGTCCTGCTGGGGAGGACAAGCTGGTTTTAGGTGGGGAACCATCCTATGCAGGGACCCCACACTGAGGAGCTTAAGACCAGTGAGCCGAGTGAGGCTCTGGGGTCTGACAACTGGCAACCTGGATTGTACTTGGCTTTTGGCCAGCCTAGTGTTTTAAATGGCAATGTTATTAGGCAGCTAAGTTACATGTGAACTCAATACAGTTTATGCTTACTATCTTTAGCCTACCCAGATCACCTTGGTTAACTGCCTGGACACTACGGGCATTTGAGTTGAGATCCCTCGCCAGAGAGATGTAGATTATCCTTTGGCTATTTTAATTTGGATTGCTTAAGTATAATCTTGCCTAAAAGGTCCAGCTCAGCTCAGCCATGCATACTAACTGCACAGTTAATAGGGCCTTACTTGAGGCCATGCAAAAGGGCAAACTGACAAGTTTTAAAGCGCTCATTCATGCCTGTTGTTCCTTAGAGAAATAACTTCTGGAACAAAAAAAGTCTAAAAGTATCATGTAAGAACATCAAACGATATGTATAATAGGTAATGTTCTCACTACCACTTGATCATAAATGCAGAGGTGACTCTCATGTAGCTGTGTTTAACAGGGACCTTCAATAAAAGCCCAATTCAGCAAAGGCAAACCTAAGGCAGACACTTGGATTATTCTGAGAAACACTCTAGTCACTAGATTAGACTTAGTTGATGGCCACTTCTCAGACAACACATCACACTCTCTGCAGTGGTCATCTTTCAGGTGTCTGTCCTACTCACCTGATCTCTGTCTTCTAAGACCTGTCTCTCATCCACACGATTTGACCTCTGCAGCTGAAGTTGGACAGTGAGACCTGCCCCCTACTCCCCATCATAGAGGACTGGGTCAGGGAAAGACACTAGACCCATCACACTGGGCGCTGAGAAAGAATGCAAATCAGCCTTTGTGGGATAAGGG
>NW_011888795.1:501313-503802 GCF_000151845.1 Pteropus vampyrus
ATGAAGCCTGGATGGAATGGGCCTTGGCCCTACCAGGTGAGAGGGGAAGGCCCTGTCCTGCTGGGGAGGACAAGCTGGTTTTAGGTGGGGAACCATCCTATGCAGGGACCCCACACTGAGGAGCTTAAGACCAGTGAGCCGAGTGAGGCTCTGGGGTCTGACAACTGGCAACCTGGATTGTACTTGGCTTTTGGCCAGCCTAGTGTTTTAAATGGCAATGTTATTAGGCAGCTAAGTTACATGTGAACTCAATACAGTTTATGCTTACTATCTTTAGCCTACCCAGATCACCTTGGTTAACTGCCTGGACACTACGGGCATTTGAGTTGAGATCCCTCGCCAGAGAGATGTAGATTATCCTTTGGCTATTTTAATTTGGATTGCTTAAGTATAATCTTGCCTAAAAGGTCCAGCTCAGCTCAGCCATGCATACTAACTGCACAGTTAATAGGGCCTTACTTGAGGCCATGCAAAAGGGCAAACTGACAAGTTTTAAAGCGCTCATTCATGCCTGTTGTTCCTTAGAGAAATAACTTCTGGAACAAAAAAAGTCTAAAAGTATCATGTAAGAACATCAAACGATATGTATAATAGGTAATGTTCTCACTACCACTTGATCATAAATGCAGAGGTGACTCTCATGTAGCTGTGTTTAACAGGGACCTTCAATAAAAGCCCAATTCAGCAAAGGCAAACCTAAGGCAGACACTTGGATTATTCTGAGAAACACTCTAGTCACTAGATTAGACTTAGTTGATGGCCACTTCTCAGACAACACATCACACTCTCTGCAGTGGTCATCTTTCAGGTGTCTGTCCTACTCACCTGATCTCTGTCTTCTAAGACCTGTCTCTCATCCACACGATTTGACCTCTGCAGCTGAAGTTGGACAGTGAGACCTGCCCCCTACTCCCCATCATAGAGGACTGGGTCAGGGAAAGACACTAGACCCATCACACTGGGCGCTGAGAAAGAATGCAAATCAGCCTTTGTGGGATAAGGGTGTGATCTGGCTGCTGGAGTGGAGAGGGGAGTGCTACGTGCTACGCCACATTGCGCCTGAAGCCAGAAAGAGATGGAAAAAACCAATCTGCAGAGAGAGAAAAAAGAGTCAGGCACATGTACAGAAAGGAGCAGAGACGGAGGTGGAGGGAGAGAAAAATACAACCACGGAGCCTCCTCGGGCAGATCTGTTTTTGAGCCCCTGCTGCCCTCCTGCCCTCCAGCTCTGTACAGCATGCATTGTCTTTATTTTCCATACAGTTTAAGCAAGCTTAAAGTTTGTTATTTGCAGCCAAAAAAATATTGGCTAAAACACATTGAAAGCAGGTTCTTTCTGCAGATTATCATTAATGCTTAAGTTCACTCCATATTCTGAGAACGCCACACTGAAGATCTTGTAATGACAACAAGAATGTGGGCCTCCCGCTCTCCAATTCTCCTCTGTCCCTCCCCAAGAGAAAGTGTTACCAGAGCTATCAAAATAACCATAATTACAGCTGCCAGACTAAGTAGACATTCCACTCCTGGGATAACAGGGCCTATCTACCAAATTCAAGTTAAACCACTAAATGATGGAGACTTAGGGCTCTGTTCTTGGTCTGTTCTCATCACCATGGTGAGCTCTCATAGCATTTAATATGATTAATGTGCTGGCAACTCCCAAATGTTTATTTCCAACCAGACTTCTCTAAACTCCAGACTTATGCATCCAACTGTTCATCCAGCATCTCCACTTGAATGCTGAATAACATTCTCAAACATAACCTGTCCCAAACTGAGCTCGTGCTGTGTATCTAAGTCCTCCTCATTCTTGACTCTTCTCTTTCTTGCAATCTACAGCCAAGTTGTCAGCAAATCCCGACTCTACCTTCACAATGTCTCTAGGATCCTCTGCTACCATCTTCGTCTGAGTCTTCATCACTCTTCACCTGGATTATTGCAGTAGCCTCCCAACGAGGCTCCCTGCTTCCACCCTAGCCCACTTCGGACACTATTCAGAACTACCTGTGTAATCCTATGAAATTTAAATTGGATTATGTCACTCCAGCACCAAACTCTTGGAGTAAAATCCAAAATCACTATAGATTGCCTACAAGGCCCTCCGTGATCTGGGTCTCCATGGCCTCTCTGACCTCATCCCCTTGTTCATGGTACTTCGACGACGGTGGCCTTCTTGCTGTCTGTGGAACATGACAGGCAAGCTCCTGCTTCGGGGTCTTTGCCCTTACTTTCTTCTCTAACTGGAATGTTCTTCCCCTCGTTATCCACAGTGTGGGCTATTCCTCTCACTTCAGTGTTTTACTTAAGTGTTTACTCAGTACGACTTCCCCTGGCCACCCCATCGATCTCACCCTGACATTTTCTATCCTCCCTCCCTACTTCTATCTTTTCTCTCCTTGGCAACTTTCATTATAACATTATACATATTGTACTTATTTATCTTATTTGTTGTCTTTCAGTCCCATTAGAATGTAAACTCTGAGTGC
>NW_011888795.1:503852-510562 GCF_000151845.1 Pteropus vampyrus
ACGGTGGCCTTCTTGCTGTCTGTGGAACATGACAGGCAAGCTCCTGCTTCGGGGTCTTTGCCCTTACTTTCTTCTCTAACTGGAATGTTCTTCCCCTCGTTATCCACAGTGTGGGCTATTCCTCTCACTTCAGTGTTTTACTTAAGTGTTTACTCAGTACGACTTCCCCTGGCCACCCCATCGATCTCACCCTGACATTTTCTATCCTCCCTCCCTACTTCTATCTTTTCTCTCCTTGGCAACTTTCATTATAACATTATACATATTGTACTTATTTATCTTATTTGTTGTCTTTCAGTCCCATTAGAATGTAAACTCTGAGTGCAGGGGTTTTTGTTTTTTCTTCACTGTTGTATCTCCAATACCTAATAGGGCCCCCTACTCAGTAGGTGCATACTATTTGAATGAACTAAGAGAGTTTTCATCAGAGGAATACCATGATCAGACTTATGTTTTACTACAATAACGCTCATGGCTTAAGAATAGACTGAGGATGGACAAGGGCAGAAGCAGGAAGACCATTTAGAAGCTATGGCAGTAATCCAGGACTGTAATGTACAGACATTTTTCCCTCCTTTGCCAATTAAAAAATGGGCTTTGGACCTAAACAGACATTGCTCCAAAGAGGACGTACAGATGGCTAATAGAAATATGAAAAGATGTTCGACATCACTAATCATCAGAGAAATGCAAATTAAAATTACAATGAGATATTACCTCACACCTGTCAAAATGACTATCATCAATAAATCGACAAATAAAAAATATTGGCAAGGATGTGGAGAAAAGAGAACTGTGGGATTGCGAATTGGTACAGCCACTATGGAGAACAGTTTGGAGGTTTCTCAAAAAATTAAAAATAGAACTACCGTATGACTCAGCAATTACATTTCTGGTTATTTATCCAAAGCATCCAAAACATGAATTCAAAAAGATATATACACCCCTATGTTCATTGCAGCATTATCTACAATAGCCAAGATATGAAAGCAACCTAAGTATCCATTGACAGACAATTGGATAAAGAGGTGGTACATATAAAATGGAATATCATTCAGCCATAAAAAAAGAATGAAATCTTACCATTTATGACCACATAGATGGACCTAGAGGCTATTATGCTAAGTGAAATAAGTCAGACAAAGACGAATGTCATATGATCTTACTTGTATGTGGAATCAAAAGAACAGAGTGAATAAACGAACAAAACAAATTGAATAAACAAACAAAACAAATGCATAGATAGATACAGAGAACGAACAGATGGTCATCAGATGGGAGTGGGGTTAGAGGGCTGATGCAAAAAAGGTGAAGGGGTTAAGAAGTACAAATTGGTAGTTACAAAATAGTTACAGGGATGTAAAATACAGCATTGATAATATAGTCAATAATATTGTAATAACTATATGTAGTGCCGGTTGGGTGCTAGACTAATGGAGGGAATCACTTTGTAAATTATAAAGGTCTAATCACTATGCCATACACCTGAAACTAAAATAAAATAATATCGAATGTCAACTGCAATTGAAAATTTTTTAACAATAAAATTAATTTTAAAAATCAACCTCTCTTCATATTAGCATTTCACTCCTTTCTGTGCCTCTATAATAGCACTTACCTAGGGAAGGTAGTATTAGAGGAATGTCTGTTTACAGCCATTCATAGCCCCTATCTAACCAGTAATCCGCATCTGGACTGTGAGCGCCCCACAGATAGGATCCACGTGTTGTGTCATTGACTTCTGGCTCCTCCAAAATATCTATGCTGGTGCCCGACAGGAAGCAGACACTCCTTAAAAGTGTACTGAGAGAGAATATGAAAGCCATACACATGTCAAAGGTGAGCTTTCTCTCCCACCAAGGGTCTAGGCCCTGTGCAGGGCCAGGCTCCAAAGCGATAGTAGAAAGTAAGACATTTGCTGCCATAAAAGATCCCGGCAGCAAGCTTGCAGGCAGCTCTCCATATGAAATATGTGCCTCTGTACCCTGTCGCAGGGTTAGACCGTGACTCTGCATCAGCTGACTATGTTTAGATTTTGGCTGAATGGATAGAAAAAAACGCGCGAAGCTCGACAACTCGCTGAGTGACAAACACCCCTCACCCCAGCAGGGGGAGGCCCAGAGGAGACCACCCGCCGGCCACGCAATCTAGGCGCGCAGAATGACCGGCCCTGACCATCTCAGGTCCTCTCCCTCCGGCACTAAAGCGAAGCGAAGCGGGGGACGCCGGAGACGCGTGGGCGCTGTCGCCCCAAGTCAACTGCACAGCCAATCTCAGGGTCGCTTTCTTATCCCGGCAGCGGAGTCGGGAGCCGCGGGGGCTCGGCTTGAGCCGCGCTCCCATTGGCTGAGGCGGCACCGCCCAGACAAAGCCCCATTGTCCTTGCGCTTGTGCGCTGGATGACTCCCTGCCCTAGCCGATCCGGCCCCACCGCCCCAGTCTGCCCCCGCGGTGTCTCCACTTTGCTCCGTCCTCCTTCTCCCCCAGTCCTGCGGCCTGTCCGATACTCCGCCAACCGCCGGCTCAGCTAACGCTCAAGGCAGCTGGACCCGCGCGGCCTGACCGCAGTCCAGCATCCTTCCCCAGAGCGCAGCAGTAGCGGAGGGAGCACTCCCCAGGTCTGCTGGAACAGAGCCTCCTGGAGGACACAGGAGTGTGAGGAGGGATGCCGGGCAGAACAGGGGAGATGCGGTGGAGAAGAGAGGAAGGAGTACCCAGAGTCCGTGGCTGGAAGGCAGGACTCTAGTTTCGGTCCTGGCTCGACTCCTGACTACAATGTGACTTTGGGCCTGTTCCTTCCCTTCTCGGGTTCGGGATCCTCTTCTGTAAAATGCGCAGCAGGGAAGGATGAGGCCTGAGGGTTTTACCTGGGATCCTCGGGGCTGCGTGTTCAACTTGGGCCTCCTCCTGCGGAGCGTCTTATTCCTAATTAAAAAACGCCAGGTCGGGATCCCACAACGCGGACAGAAGGCCGGGGAGGGCGGCGGGCTAGGACCATCCGAGGCTCAGAGGGTCTTGGCGGGATCTGCCCATCTTCCTACCTTTCCTCAAGCCGCGGCCGCAGGACCCTGCCTACTGGTCTCGGTGCCCCCTTCCCTACTCGCATCCCGAAGACCCCGCTAAAGGACCACTCAAGGCCAAACAAAACAGAGAAGAGGACGCCGGCGCATCCCAACCTAGCTACAGAGATGGAGACCCCTCCTCTTACCCCGAACCAAATGAGCAGGGGGCCGCGGCTGCCAAGGGCTCAGCTGGCGCTCTCGCCTTAATCCCGCGCTTTGCAAGTACCCGCGCTCCTGGCTTGGCAGACAGAGTTGGGGCGCTACTGCAGTCTTCTCCACGAAGCCCCTCTACCCGCTCGCACTCCCTCGGCCTCAGCTACCGCGTGAGCCTAAGACACCTTGGATGCGGGGATTAGCGCTGCGCAGGGCGGAGCCCGATGGCGGGCGTCGCTAGGCTGGGGAGAGCTCGCGCACCAGCACCTCGGCCCTGTGGTGTCCGGCCTGGCCCTGCCCCACAGAGGTGCCCCCAGTGTAGGCACCCAGCTGCCTGTCAGTCTCGCTAGGCGCCTCTTGCTGCCGGTGCCTCTCGACAGTAAAACCGGCGTAAATCTCACCGCCGACCCCCTCCTGGAGCGAGCTTCCAGAGAGAAGGTGCTGAGAACGAGGTTCCTTCCAGGTCCCATGCGTGTTTACTGTCTTTTGAGCTCACCAGGGTTCGTTGGTTAGTTGGTTTTTAAATTTGTCTTTTGATCAGATTAAATTTATTTAAAGATTTTTCTCCTAAGGCTCTTTAAAAATAATTGAATAGCACAGTTTCCCAGAGTTTCCACAATAGAACATCAGAGGATGGTTGGCACAAATCAGGCTACTCCACCCTCCGCCAAGTTTCCAGGATGAGAAACTGGCCAAGGAGAGAAAGGAACTATCCCTGAAAATTAATGACAAAGCTATGCTTATGTCAAATTACAGAAAAGGACTGCTTGGAAACGGATAAGGCAAATGAAAACGGGAGAGAGGTGCTGGTTTGGTGAGGCGTTTAAGAAACCTGTCAGCTCAGTTCCATGAGCTTCTCGAAGGCAGAAGCTGTGACTCCTTGTCCCCGGTTTCTTATCCCAACTTCAAGTGCCTTGAAGACTGAAAGAATCATGAAGGGAGGATGCACTTGGTTTTCTGTACCTATTTCACAGATAGACTCAAGGGCCAGTGAGTGTTTCAGTGTTATGCTTCAGAGGAGTCACTCTACATCATGCCGCAGCCATATCGATAAATCCCTACATTAGGTCCCCATGTTACCCTTTGAGGGTTATGCATTGCTGGAAAAGCAGTTAATTAAAAGAATTAATATTTCCACCTAGGAAAACCATAGAGCCTGACTTTGGACTGAGAATTAGATGGAAATCTAGTTCTTTTTATGGAAGACGGAAAAAAACGTTCGACTTGTCTGAGGTTATATCAGGCCCTTCCTTTGGCTGACCTCACATCTACCCAGCTCATCTTTTTACTCCAGCTTGGCTGTAGCAACCAGCTGCATACTCAAGAGCATGTTGCTTCAGCTCCATTTGGTATCTTCCTACCTCAGGGCTTCTCTGTCACTGCAGCCTGGGATCCCTGCAGGAACCCACAGCCATTCTGACATATGCATAAACCTGGAAGTATAAAGGAACTAACACCTCATGAGATGACCTTGACAGACAGGAGCTGGTGGAGGAATGCTCTGCTCTTCCATTCTTCCAGTGGGCAATTCTGAGGTACATTCTATATGGCTCCTAAGATAACAGAGCCCTGGTTGGTTGCCCATTGTAGTACCCAACTTGATCAACGCAATAATGCACCCTTGGATTGCCTCTCTTTTACTTCTTTCTTGTTTGGCTCTTCTTAGTCCTTCACTCCTGTTCCTTGGGATTCATTCCCAAAATAACCTACCTATACACATGTCCTTTCTCAGACTCTGGTTTTTTGGGGGGGATGTTGGGGGAGAGGGAGGGACCAGATTAAGCCAATTTTTAACCCTAAAGAGGCGTCTCGGTCAACCTTCGAGGCCTCGTTCTCACCAGATCTTTCCCAAGCCTACTGACAAGGAATTAATTTGTTCACGTTGAGCTTTTGCTCCTTTTATTTCCCAGTTGCCCTGCCCTCGAGGACATTACTAATAAGCTCTGAGACAGGCAGTATGCATCAGAGACTTCCAGGAAATAGGATCTGCTGAAAGGCTGGACTAGGTGAGAGAGTCCGGCAAAGCCATTCTCAGCCCCCACCTTAAACCTTTCCTCTCCTTCCAAGGTCCTGGCTGCTGACTTTGAAACGGGGAACACTCAGCTTTGGGGTTGAATATGGAAGTGGAAACAGTGTGGAATCCAGGTCACTCCCATGATAGATTCTGCCTCCTTCCTACTCTCTTCTCCTCAACCCCCTATAAAAGCAGTTCCTCTGCCCAGATAAGAAGCCTCAGGCCACAGTCTTAGGCACTTAGCACATTTCATCTCATTTCAACACCAAGAAGGTGCTTTTGCAAATTAGCAAACTAGGTTTGGGAGAGAAAGAACCCTTAGTTCCTGCCTTCAAGGAGGGAAGTGAGATATGTACAGAAGCCAATGAATCATTAGCAGTCCTGTAAGTCTTCTAAAAGAGGGACATGTCAGTGTAGTGGGAGTTCTGGCAGGGCAGAACAGGAACTGCAAAAGAGGTAGCTTTCTGAATGACTCTCGGTTGGAATGAAACACCCTTAGAAGATCCCCCTGCCCAGAGAGCCACAGCGTTTGCTTCTGTCCCTGTATCATCAGCTCCTAATTGCCTCCTAGCTCACATCCTTCTTGAGTGCCAGATCAAGCTAGTCATTGCCACACCTGCCAAAGCCCTGCCCCTCCTGTGCTAGATCTGGCCTTACCCCATCTTTGAATGCCGCTGGTCTTTTCCACCCTCAGTGTTGTGCATTAAATGCCAGATGGTGCAGATGAAATCCTGTCTTGAGCCAGCCACCTTGAAGGAGCCCACCCACATGTGCAGCACTCTGTACTGAGTTCTGCTGGAGGATAGAAGATAACACTATCTACTATCCCAAGGTCACAGGTCTTCTGTTTGTCTTGATGCAGTTGAATTTTCTTTAAGAAAAATTTTTTATTGACTAGAAATCTTACCCTTAACCTGCAGAATTTTAAAAGTATTAGGTGGCTTTTTCTATAATTGACAGTGAAGGAAAGAAAAAGCCCCATGTATTCTAAAACAAAGCTGCGGTGCTCAGAATCTAGTGTGCTGAAAAGAGCTCTTGATTTTAACATGGCTGTATTGCCGAATTCTGCTGATAAATGAGAAATGGAGGCCCAGCGTTTTTCTCTGCAGTGAATGAGCAAGGAAAACAAGTGCTGGGACCTTAAGGAAAAAAGATGTGGTATTGGCACCCACCTCCCCACCCCCTTTCTGTCTCTTGACTCAAAAAGATTTAATTAAAATGACTTTTTAAGCCATAGAGCTGGGGGTCATCGACTAGAAATTTAATCAAAGTTTTTTTGAGGTAATTGGAATCTTTGAAGAGGAAAGAGTAGGAGGAGATAAAAATCCACTGTGACCCCACTTCTGTTCATCCCACTCCAAGCAACAGCAACCTATCAGACTTCCTTCCTTCAGTTTACATGGATTGAGCTCTTATTATATCCCAGGCATTGTGTTTTGTTCTTGTAATGCAATGATAAGCCAGTGCAGGTCCCTGTCTTC
>NW_011888795.1:510947-515569 GCF_000151845.1 Pteropus vampyrus
AATGTTTTTATAACCAGTTGGGTATTGTTTCTGTGAGTAATCTAACAAAAGCTGGAATTGCTTTGTTACATGGAAATTTCTTTCAATGAAGACACTACAGATGCCAAGATCTGATGCCTTCAATTAGGAAAAGTAATTCTCGGTTCTAATTGATCATATAAACTTTGAAAAACAAAAACATGGGACAAGAGTCTCAATCCTTAAATTTTGTTTAATTTTCTGAACTTCAAATTCTATTTTTTTCAAAGAATATTTACTGTTACAATAAACTGTTTTAAAAACCAGATACGAAACCATATGCTTATTTAAATTAATATCTTTTCACTTTTTTCCTAGTGAATGTGTACTATTTATATTTTCTGCTGATTGCTACCAGGGACAGAGCCTACTATTTCAAAGGGAAAATTATTTGCAAAGCTCCTGTCTCTCTATTTTGGGTTGCCAGCACCTCTTTCCAAAGGCCTATGTGCTGTTTCCCAACCTGCTCCCCTCACACCTGGCTCTTCCCAAGACTTGAAGGTTTTCCTTCTGATGACGGTTCGCACATTCCACACTCTCTCACCTTAACAGGGGTGTAGCAAGACTTCTTCAGCACTATCAGCAGGCAGGATCCTCCCCAAGCAAGTTACAGGCCAGATAGACCTAGAATCCTTTTATTCTCGGTTCCCAGGGTGTAAGAGACACCCTTGGAGACCTCTTTCAGGCTTTATGTGTATTATTTCAATGCCTGCCTTTAGCTGGGAAGGGAGATTCTCATACTCATATGATAAGCAAACCCAACTAATGATAAAATACTCAGAGTTCTGAATACTTTTGTATTTGTCATGGAGACAAAGTTCAGCTTTGTAAATGTTTTTTTAAGCTTGAAATGTCTGTAAGTTTGACCCTCTGACAAGCAGAGGGTCAAGGTGCCGCTGCTTGGGGACCCATGAGAAAAAATGATGCCAAAAGGCAGCTCCAGCTGACTCCATCTTGAGCACTTCCTGCCAGGTATGTGTGGGCATAAATGAGCACAGGAACGGGTCTGAATGGGATGAGAAATATCCAGGGAGTGCCCTGATCATGACCCAGAACTAGGAACTGAGAAAAAATTCAAGATGGCCAAGTGGCTTTGGATGGGCTCAGCTGCAAGAAGGTGTGACCAAAACATTCCCCTTGAACATCACAGTGGTGGTAAGGAGGAGTATGTCCGGAATCCAGGAGCTCCTTTAGGGTGTCTCTTAGTATTACCCTGTGGTTAAAGTCAATGGAAAATTACAACAACCAAATTCAGGCTCTTGGTCTAGACTCTTCATGTGTGAAGGTTTGGGGCACCCCACCAGGTAAAGAAACATGACGAGCTGACGGCACAAAGGGAATATGGAATGGGCAGTGCGAAAAGGTAATTATAAATACCAGCTACAACCATGTAACCAATTATAGAAATGAAGATTATAATCATCTTGAGTATTTCTTCCTTTTTGGGGGTGTGTGTATGCACATGTGTGTGATATCTTTGTTTCCTTTCCTCTCTCATCCCCTTATCATGTAATATAAGGTGTTCTGACTTTATATATCATAGTACTGTTAACTTTACATCATATTACTTAAGTTATGGGATATCAAGGAGAAGAGTAAACATCAAGAGTAAACATCACCTCCTCTTCTGAGGAAAGGGTTAGTGCATTTTCAGTTGTATATAGGACAGTCGTATCATGTCAGGTGGAATTATGACCCTATTGTTGTCTTTATTTGGAGATAAAGTATGGTTAAGATGATGTGTATGGGTGCCAAATTGACAAGGAGTGGACTGTGATGGTTAACTTTATAAGTCAAGTTGGTTAGTCCACAGTGCCCAGATATTTAGTCAAACATTATTCTGAATGTTTCTGTGAAGGTATTTTTTAATGCAATTAACATTTAAATTGTCAGACGTTGAGTAAAGCAGATTACCTCTATAATGTGGGAAGGCCTCATCCAACCAAGTGCAGGCCTTAATAGAAAAATATTGACTTCCCCAGAAGGCGAAAGAATTCTGCTAGCAGACTACCTTTGGACTGGAACTGCAACTCTTACCTGAGTCTCTACCCTGCCCGTCTAGCTTGCAGATTTTAGAATTGCAAACCCTCTACAATCATGTGAGCCATACCTTAAAATAAATCTCTCTCTCTCTCACTTCTTCTCCCCCTCTCCATCAAGACACATCTTGTTGGTTCTGTTCCTCAGGAGAACCCTGACAAATACACCCTCCCAGAGCGGTCTGCTACCCTGATTGGACCCTGAAACAACATTGAAAGAAATCCCTCTGCACCGTCTTTCTGTCTGGGGAAGGCAGAACCCCACAGAGCAGGAAAGGCCTTTACTCGGGGGCTTGGAGCACAGGTCAGAGGCAAGAGGGTTGGTTCCAGACCAAGCTGGGATGTGGCAGAGCTTGCTTTTCTCCATCCCCTGAGGTCTCTGTGGCCACTGCCCTCTAGGTGCCTACAGCCCAGGCAGGGGGACAGACACGACTGCAGTTTATGCCACTCCAGAGCAGCTGGGGACAGATGATTTAACGGGCAAAACTATATGGCTCTGGGAGGATGCAAGAAGGAGATATTCCTTCAGTTTGGGGCCAAGGAGCAGGGTCCATGGATCTGCCTTGGATCTCAGATTCAACAATAGATAGAATATTTTTCCTCTAAATGTTTATTTTGAAAAAAAATGAAACTTACAGAAAAGATGAAGAAAGACTATAATGAACCCTATAGAGCCATAATCTAGATTCATGAATTAAGAGTTTGTCACTTTGCTTTCTCTCTCTTTATATATACATACACACATACACATATACACTTTGCTGACTCATTTGAAAGTATGTTGCAGACATCATGACACACCTCTCCCAAATATTTCAGCAAGTATCTTGGAAGAACAGAGCAAATCTCCTACACAACTATGATATGATGGTCACATTCAAGAAATTTAACATTGACGACAATAATATCTAATTAATTATACTCAAATTCCTTTATTTTTTCCATAACTTTGTTCATAGTTTTATAGTTTTTTTCCCCTAAATCAATTCCAATCAAGGATTATGACTTCTGTTTAGTTAACATGTCTCTTTAGTTCCCTTCAGTGTAGAACAGTGCCCCGCCCTCTCTGGTGGGGAGGAGAGAGGTCGTCTTTCATGACATTGACAGTTTAGTTGTTTCGTAAAGTGGCCGAAAATCTGGATTTGTCTGATTGTTTCCTTTTGACTGCATCCAGGTTAAATATTTTGGTAAGAATACCACATCGGTGACATTTAGGTAAAATCTGGACAGGCTGAGATAAGGAAGGGTAGCCCAAACATAGGCAACAGCAAAAATTGTGTCCCTTAGGTGAAAAAGCCCAGCTTGTCTGGGAATAGCTGTGGTCCCAGAGAACTTGCCTGTGGCCTGTAGACATGAGGTGGGGGAAAGGGTAAGTGGCAAGAGATGAAAATGGCCAGGGAGATTCTGTCTATGTTCTTTGGCCTTTGTTCAGAGGTCACTGGGACATTAGCCTCTGGAAGCATACTAACTTTTCATAAAAGAGCCTCAAAGACCAAAAAGCCTTCAAGATCGAAAGATGCAAGAAGCTCGATGAACTCCAAGCAGTGAGTGGTATAAAGAGAGAGAGAAAGCAATGTGACAAACTCTTAATTCATGAATCTAGATTATGGCTGTATAGGGTTCATTATAGTCTTCCTTCATCTTTTCTGTAAGTTTCATTTTTTTCAAAATAAACATTTAGAGGAAAAATATTCTATCTATTGTTGAATCTGAGATCCAAGGCAGATCCATGGACCCTGCTCCTTGGCCCCAAACTGAAAGAATATCTCCCTCTTGCATCCTCTCAGAGCCTTATAGTTTTGCCCATTAAATCATCTGTCCCCAGCTGCCCTGGAGAGGCATAAACTGCAGTCATCGTTTTTTGTTTTTTGTTTTTTTTTTTCCTGTTCTGCCTTTCTTCTCCTCTCTCTGAAGTTGATCTTTGACTTGCTCAGGAGGCAATATATATATGTCCAAAATGTGCTGGGGGAAAAAAACAGAAATCGTTTTTTAAAAAAGGGATTTCAGAGTAAGGTAGGTTTTAGAAAGACATAGAAATAGCATGTAAATAACAGCCATCGAAAGAGAGAGAGAAAAGAAAATAGAAAAAGAAGAAAAATGACAGATAAATTTAAAAGCTTAGAATGTTTAAACACTTATACGGCAAAAAAAAAATCAAATGTAAGTAAAATGAATGGAGAACACATATGCCACTCATATGACAAATAGCTAATTCGCTTAATACACAAAAAAATAAGATAAAAATGTTCTAAAAAGTGTAAAAACGTAGTACACAGAAAAAGAATAAATGGCTAAAAAACACATAAATGTTCTCAACCTTACTAATTTTAGAGACATGCCCATCACAGCTTCATGTACCTTTTTTTTTTAATCAATAGATTGGTAGAGATTAAAAACTTAGAAATGACACATCCTTAACATTTGCAGAAGTAAAACAACAATACAAATGCATACCTACATATCATATTATTAAATATTTAAAGGTCATAAATCAAGCAAACTTAAATAAAATATGTTCGTTTCTCTTATCTTAAATATATCTCTATCTGAAAGGCCAGATTCAAG
>NW_011888795.1:516852-525550 GCF_000151845.1 Pteropus vampyrus
TCCTTCACACCAGCCTATCCTATTTAATGGCTACAAAATATATTTCATTGCACTATAGTTTAGCCATTCATTGTTTGGTGAATATTTATAGTTTGCAGTTTTTTGATATTATAGTGTTATGGTGAATTTAATTATGCATGTGCCATTGGGAACTTCAAGTAAATCTAGGTGATATATCACTAGAAGTGAAAGTGCCTGTTGAATTTTGAAAGATATTGCCAAATTATTCTCTCCACAAATTTATGTGAAACAACTAGTATATGAGCCTGCCTATTTTCCTACCTCTAGTATCCCTCTGGGACCAGGGCTGGAGAGACCCTGCCATGGGTCCCAAACCCTAGAAAGCTCTATTTTGGCTCTCCTCTGAGTGTGCCTATCCTACAGAGCATGAGCTCTATGGGGCCAAGGGGATGTGTCCACCTAGGGCCTACACCCTTCCCCTTCTTGACCACGCTCTGGGTACCTGGGACCCCAGAATTTCCTCTCCAGAGAACCCTCCTCTGCGAAGAGCTGACTTCCTGCGCTTCCTTCCTTAAGGCTTGGAACCCTCAACTCCCTGAGGGTGGTTCCTCCTCTTGTAGAGTCTGCGTCCAGGAAAACTCAGCAAATGAGGGAAGAACTCTTGATGACTTGCTCGCTTTAATACTGAGAAATAAAAATTACTAGTCGAATAAGATAAATGTTATATCCCCTCACCTTCCTGCTCTAGCGGCAACCCCAGTGGAACACGCTCCCCTGGTGGGTCTTCTTGCCTCACATCTCTGTCCATTCCGGTGTGCCCCCTTTCCTCACTCAGCCTTTTTATTCCTTCACTTCCATCTGCCAGGGCAACTTGGGCATTCCCACTTCAGCTCTTGGCATTGTCTATCACTTTGCCAGGCTTCTAGGAGCCACCTTAGAACTTGCCTCATCCCCTGGCATCCAAGTCAGTCAGATCTTGCCTAGCCAGTCTTATATATACCCCAGCCCCCTGCGTCAACAACCATTCCCCAGGCAACCAGCTGTATTTGCTTGAGAAGCTTTGGCCTGTTTGTTAATGAGCTACCTTGTTATTTGCTATGCTTCCTCACTCATACTTTCCTGGAACTTGAGCCCTCCCTGCCTTAAAAATTTAACATGTAAACTTTGCCTCAGGCTCCATTTTCTGGGGAACTGGGCTAAGGCAGGGATCTTAACGATTTAACCTGTTGGAGAAGAAAGGCTTTCTTCCTAGCCCTTGGGCTGGAGAATGCCCAGAGTAAACCTGGGGATGAAAACGGCAAGCCCAACTTTTATGGAAAGATATGAGGTTAGGAAGAGAGTAACACAAAGGCTAAATAGGCATTTAACAGGTTCAAGACAGAGTGGGCCCTCCATATCTATAAGTTTCACAGCTGTGGAAAATATCCCCCCCAAAAAATCCCAGAAAGTTTCAAAAAGCAAAACTTGAATTTGCCACACACCGAGCACTACACTGAATCTGTGTGAACGAAGTGATATGTAGCATATCCTGCTGTAGCCTATATGCAAATACTATGCCTTTATGTAAAATAAGGGACTTGAGCATCCTTGGATTTTGGTACCCACTGGAGGGTCCTGAAACCAATCCCCCTGGGATACCCAGGGACCAGTGTATAGTCCCTCTCTAAAAATGACAGCACATTTTTAAAAATTGAAAACAGCTTGAGGATATGCTTAGTTGAGGAATCTTAGGCAGCAGAGGGGAGTAAAGGAGAAGGAGATGAGAATGTATCTTATGCTTGCTTGGTTCACAGGGTTTAGTATATTTCTGCTCTTCTCGTATCTATGATGCTCCAGATCCTGCCAAGAGTATGACGAATTAATGTATGTAAGGGGGATGTGGTTTGGGGGAGGGAGTAGGGGAACCTGTTTCAGAACTTTTTAAAAGGCTTTAAGATTCAGAAGAAGAGTTGCACTGCGAGAAAGGATGGGAGTGTTCATTAGACAAAAGTTGGTGACCACCGCACCAAGTTCCTTAAGACTCCAAAATCACAGGCTTTCTTTTACATACAAGTTCAACGCAAGACCCCTTCCAAGAATGGCTTTGTAGTCAGGCAAGGAGAGGCCTTATAAAAAAAGACAAGACCTCACCATGCAGCAAGGGAGAGGAAGGTAGATATTCTGGTTATAAGTTAGCAAACTTTAAAATGGCAATTTGGAAGGGGCCCTGGTGATACACATTTGAAAGGGGACACCATATTTCTCCAGTAGAACATTAAGAATCTACCCTATTGGTGAGACTCTTCTTTAACTACTATCATGAAGCACAGTCTTACCAGGAGGGGCTCATTTGTTCATCGTACTCAATGAGAAGAGACCAGGAAGTTCAAAGTCAAATGGCAGGTCCGTCTTTATATTTTATTATTAAATAATAAAACCAATTATTTCTTCTGGGACCCAACTTAATGTTTGATAAAGACACAAGATCCAAAGGGAAATAAGGGGTCCTGAGCAAAAGAAGTTCAGAATAAATTCTCACTTAGCGTAAGATGCCCCTGATTCTATATCATGGTCCTTAAAGGCCAGAAGATGAAGAAAATATAAGGTAAGACAAATGTGAAGGGGCCCATGCCCTGATGCAGACTTCTCCTGAGAGGAGGCAGGAAAGCAACGGTTGCTGGAATGAATGCTGAAAAGATGGTTCTCAATCCTGGCTGCACATTGGAACCACTAAAGGAGCTTTTTAAAATGCTGATACCTGAGTCTCACTCCCAGAGATTCTGATTTAATTGGTCCAGAGTATGGCCTGGTTGTCAGAAAGTTTGAAATCTCCCCTACATTAGTCTAATGTGCAGCTCAAGGCTTAGAATCAGTGTTCTAGAGGAAAGACATTTTTGTTCTTGATTCTCTTATCTCCATCTGTTACTCTCTCCCTTGTTCTTAAGAGTCTTATCCCCCTGGCTATTAGCTAGGGCAGCTTGTGCCAGAGCTCAGATGGGTTGTGCTTGCTGGTCATGGCAGAGGATAGAAGTCAGCTCTCCAGGGTGTGTGCCCCTGCCCTGCATCACAGGAACTCAGCTCCACTCTCCTAAGCTTCAGCCTCCCCTCTGCCACCTGGTAGAATTAATTCCCACTTCCTGGCAGCACACTGCATATAAAATACATCTTGAGGAAGAGTGCCTTAAGTAGTCCAAAGAGCTGCACTGGGAAGACACAGAACAGGGCAATTCGAGGCCCACATAGCCAGAATTCTTTTTTTTTTTTTAGTTTGCCTTTAGTCAAGAAAAGCCCTCCAAGGGGAAGGGGAAGGGTTCTTTCTCCATTTGATAAGTCTGCACTCACAACACTGGTCTGCTGCAATAGCAGAGTATGCAGGTGAAGCTCAGGCTCACTGTGCCTTGAAAAGTGAATCAGCAATCTTTCAGGCTCAGATAAACTATTTCTGCTGAGAGCTATTTAGAAATGTGAAAAGCTTTTTGTAGGAGGGAGTAGCAGTTTCTACAGAATTCTACAGCCTGGACTTTTATAGCTTTCACTTCCTAGAGAACTAATTATCCTTAAAAAAAAAATGTGATTCTTTTTAGTTTATTCAACTGGAAATCAGCCATACATATCAGAGATTGAAGAGATAAGTGTTTTTTCTTTAAAACAAAACTAAACTGGGCCATAAGATTGTAGCGGTCTCGAATCTGGCACATACGAAGTGCTCGGTAAAGGTAGTTTTATTATCCAGAGGTGGTATGGGCTAGGCGAAACATCAAACAAAGGCCAAGCCACTTCATTTTTGAGCAAGTCCGGGTGCAATGGCCACAGCTGAAAAAGCAACAATTATCAGGAGTTTGAAAGGACGGCCTGCCTGGGGGCGGGGAGAGAGCAGCAAGGGGAGAATTGCCAAGAGTTTGCTTCTCTCCTCTCTTTGAAGCCAGTCAGGTCTACAGCCACGCCACCCTGAACAAGCCCCATCTTGTCTGATCTCGGAAGCTAAGCAGGGTCGGGCCTGGTTAGTACTTAGATGGGAGACCACCTAGGAACACCAGGTGCTGTAGGCATAAAAAATAAAAAAATAAGGGATTGTAAGATGACAAAATCCTTGCAATATGTGAGGTCAACCAAGGTTTGCCTCACCTAAAAAAAAAAAAATCAAGCCAGTCAGGGCCCTAAGAACAGTCTGGAGCAGTGGTGTGCATCAAACCGTGGTGTGCAGAAGAATCGCTCCCAGTTTCTGATTCAGTGGGTCTAAAATTTGCTTATCTAACAAGTTTCTGGGTGATGCTGTTGCTGCCGGTCTGTGTGATCACACTTTGAGACCCACTGGACTGGAGAAGAAGTTGAAAAGAAGGTCGTGCTGTAATGCTGGAAAACCTGGCACTGGAACTAGTCCCAAGGAGCTGTGCCCTGGAAACACTGGGAACAGCCTTTCTTTTAACTTGCAAAAAATGGATGCCATGTTCTTTTAACCCAGGATGACTCAAACAAATACCGGGAAAAACTTTTTACTTTGCTAAAAGAAAATTATGTTAATAACATTTTTTGTATGACGATGATGACTTAAAACACCATTTCTAGCCTCTGCATCTGGGCTGCCACACCCACTACTGAATTCCTTTCTTCATCATCTTCCCCACCCCCAACCCCCAGAATCTGAAAATGTTTTGGTGAGGTTTTCTTAGCATTTAGAGTTAAACAGAAGTCTTCTTCTTCTTTTTTTTAATGGTGACATTGGTTAACGAAATCCATTAAGTTTCAGCTGTACATTTAACAGTAAGGCATATATATGTTTACACTGTGTGTTCACCTCTCATAGTTAGATTTCTTTCTGTCACCACATATTTGACCCCTTTTACCCCGTCTATCTCCCTCTCTCCTATCCTCCTACGCTCTGTAAACAGGAGTCTTAATCCCAGTTTTGTCACTAACTAGCCACATCACTTCTCTCTCTCTCCGTCTGCCTTATCTTTTACATCAATAAAAGGAGAGTTTTGGACAAGATAATAAGAATGAAAATGACAGTTTTGCTATTTATAGTTCATTTGGCACTTCGTACACACATCTCAGTTATTCCCTGCAAAATAATTTTTATTCCTTCCCCACTTTTCACAGAAAAAGAGAGAAAATTGGAAAAGCAGTCATTTTTAAGGATCAGTATAAAAAATGGTCACATAGAAAAATCTGCAAAAACTTCTACTGAAGACATAGTCCCTTATGTTACTCTACGTCCCTGATATAACATTTATGTGAAAAATTCCTCCTAAAATTTAGCGCCTGATAAATATGTCCCTCCAGATGACATAACATGCATCGTTTTACAAGACAGAATCAACTTCCTAACCCTTCATGTTTTTCTTTCGTTCCAGCTGCCAGGAAGCTTAGAGCCACTTATGCCAAGATTATAATAATCATTTAAATCTCAAATTCCTGGTAACATTATCTCACATCCTCTAAATTCTAATGCCTAAATGTTTTCTTATAAAGATTATCTGTGATTAGGGTGACAGGGTAATTTACTATCTAAATGAGACTCTTCAGAGTGAAAGGGAATACCATTTATAATTATGCCAGGGTGACAGATGTAAGCCAGGACTGTTCCAGGCAAACCCAGACGGGTAGTCACCCTACCTATGATTGGAAATATACTTGGCAAAAATTATATACAATTAACACTCAATTTGACCTTGTAGGAACAGTAGTTTGGGGTCTGATTAAACTCAGTAAAGTCACATAGAGCTGAAGATAGATTATAATTCATAGGAAACAACAGCAACAAAAAAGATTTTGAATGTATTTGCAAGATTGAGAAGGAAGAGGATCTAGTATTGATAGTACATCCTCTACCACTTCATTCCCCAAATCCTCTGCCTCCTAAGCACCACAAGCATCATGTCCTATGGCCAGTGGCAGCTCTAAAATTCCTTATATGAGGGGCATAAGCAAGGTAATCTGTTTCGAAGGAAGAGAAGGAGGGGGGCTTTAATCTGAATTGTGTAGCACTTCCATGAAGATTGGAAAAATTGTGGGTTGTCCTTCTCAAAGAATGGGGTAGTGTCGATGAAGACAGTGGGGCCCTGAAAAGCCACAGTCACCAGGCAGTCCTGCCGCCACCCTCACAGGGCATGCCATCCAATATTTACCTGTTTACATGCTGCTAAGCCCCCCACATCCCTTGCAGAAGATAGGACTGATCATTGCAGGGCTACAGAGGCGCAGACGGAGACCACCTGAGAGTTGGTGCTTTCATCGGACAACCAGGTGCCCTCATTCATACCCAGACACACGATTTGATGCCTTTCCCATCTTTCCCTTCTTCAATCACAAGGGCAGGTTAGCTTCTTGTGGCCAGATGACTTAGGGGTGAGAAGTGGGCTGAGTTTGGGGTATTACAAGAGATGAGGGTCAGGGACAGATGTGTGCGGCCCACGAGCAGGCTTGAGAGGCAAAGGGTGCACTGCCTGGCTCCCTGAAGCTCAAGAGTTCCTCTGTCCATCCTCCTCACTTCTCTGCCACACCCAGTTGCCATCCCTCTCATCCCAGCGGGACTGATCAAAAAGGGGCCTCACTTAGGGTGGAGGAAGCCGCAGAGTCTTTCCAAGAACTAACACTAGAGGGCGCACTTCTCCAACATCAGGCAAGGTGTAGCGGAAGGAAAAACTCAAGCTTCTGCTTAAATGGCACACCGAGAGGCAGGCCAATTGTCCCTGTTCAGGGGTGGCAGCCCTTGACCAGCCCGCTTGAAGGCGCTGTTCGGGGCTGACGATGAGGCTGAGCCCACCAAACCCCGAGGAGGCCCAAGGTTGCTAGGAAAAACAGCGCTGGGCTGGGCTGGGCTGGGCTGGACTGTGAAATGTGAGCCGATGGGAGGAGGCACCCACCTTCCTCGTCCTTTCTTTCGTCCCAGCTCTCCTCTTGTGGAGAAGATGCTTTGCTCTGTTGGGAGTCAAGAGCCTCGGGATCTGAGGAGCTGCCTGGTGGCAGGGCTGAGAGAGACTTAATCCAGGTAGAATTACTATCCACAAGAGATGAAACTTCCGGAAACAACAAAAGCTTGTGCGTCTGGAGAGCAAAGGAGTTAATGTGTGTAAATTGTAAAGTGCTACCCACACCCATTTTTAATTGGCCTGTTATTCTTTGCAGATATGGACGCTGTGTAAGGGGGGGGGGGGGGGGGGGGGGGGGGCGGATGCAGGTGTCCCCTGAGATTCAAGGCTCACAAGAAGGGCCCCAGCATGTTTTGCCTGTGGTTCTCTCTCCTTTGTGTTCTTAGCCAAGTTTTCCTCAGAGAGGCCTGGTTTTCTTTGTAAAAAACCGGCTTCTATGTAAAAAGAGGCTGGCTCCTGGTTTTCCACGAGGCAGTTCTACAATCTTTAGTTTTCTGGTCACAACGTATCTTCAGCTGGAAGCCAGAAGGGCTTGTTCTGCATGCAGATGAGAACATTGGTTTAGGGAGATTAAATACCTTGCTGAAACCAGACTAGAAACCTCAGGCCTGCTCACTTCCGAGGCCACATTCGCACACTGCATCAAGGGAGAACTACTTGCCTTTCTCCAACAAAGACCCAGAGCCAAAAAGAAAACTGCCCAGGCTGAAAAGTTTCAAACTAGGCAAGGGCCTCAAAACAAAAACAAAACAAAAACAAACAGAAGCAAGCATTACCCCTGAGCCCTGTAAGCAGTCCCTTAGTCACTAAAGCAATGCCATATTAATATCCATGAGCCTTCTGACTTGGGTCTTCAGAATGGGCAAAGAGGTCTACTGTTTGCTTCCGTGGGACTTCAAGCTTTTCTTCATCCAGACCAAAAAGCAGACCTTGGCTGGAGTTACACACGTTGTGCTCACGTGTCTCAAGTGAAGTAAAGCCATTTGTGTCTTCAGTTGGAAAACAGGTAAGAATGGTTCTACATAAAGCCCAGGGTAGCCTGGCAGGTCCACAAATATGGTATGTTGCAGCACCTACCTTTCCTATTGCCCAACTATAAAATGACCTAGTGTTCCTCTTTGACAGACCATCTAAGCTGGGGATCCTCATGGGCTATGAGTCTGATGCTGATGCTGTCGCACTCAGTGAAGGTTTATGTAATAGCAGAACCAAAGTATTTCACATAAATATTATTAACATAAATAATATGAATATACTCACCCAGCTGCACACTAGCTCTACAGTTTGAGTATCAGTGTCTTAAGGACAGAAACCATGATGATTCACCCTAGATCTATGTGCCCCAACAAACCAAAACATGAGGCGTATGATAGGTGCTTTAGGGAATACTCATCCAATCAGATTGACTTCTTAACTTCACTGCAATAAGACTCTGCTGCCTCTCGGGAGAAATTGTTTTTCTGGAACATAGGGAGGATCCTTGGATGTAAGAAGTCAACATTTTGAAACACAATAACCATTTAAAGTCATCTGGTTTGTTTGTTTTAATAAACTCCTGAAGAAAGGATCTTTCATGAGCAGTTCTGAGTGTCTACTAAGAGTACAAGCTGTTATATTTCTCCTCTTTCTCTCTCAAAAACTTACATTTCCCCCTCCCCCCACCCCTCAAAAAAGTACATTCCTCAGTATTTTTCATCACTGTCGAAAATCCAGATTGTGCCAGAAAGGAAGTAACCAGGATAGGCTGTTATTCAGCTCTTCTTGACCTCGAAGATTATCTTTAAAGTGTCAGGGAATAATACAAAATATTCCTGAGATTTTTATTTATTTTCCTTGTTGGTGATGATGTCAAACTATATTATAAAGTTATAGCAAACAAAACAACA
>NW_011888795.1:527535-529987 GCF_000151845.1 Pteropus vampyrus
GCAGTTAAATGAATCAATATAGATAAATCTCAAAAACTTTAATTATAGGAAAATATATATAGTGTGTCATAATTTACATGAAGTTTAAAACATGAAAAACAGTGCTATCTATTTTTTTCTAATTCATACATTTAACCATATAAAAACATGCATGAGAAAAGTAAATACCAAGTTCATGATAATGGTTTCTCCAGGAGAAAGAGAGAAAGGAGTGTGAGAGGGGTACCTAGGGGTCTTCAGTTGTAGCTGTAATGGCTGAATCAAATGTGGCTTAAAATGTGACTTAAAAAGTCTGAAGCAAATGTGGTCTCATATTAGATTGTCAAAGCAGACAATGGGTTCTTAGGTGATTATTTTAGTCGGTATTTTTTATATACCCGATATATTTCACAATTTGAAACACCCTTGTCAACAAGAGCAGGAGGGTGCTTTAAATGAAATTTAGGCTGCATTAATAAAAAACTGTGCCCCAGACAGGAAAAGTGATCAGTCTCTCAATTCTGCTGGATGGTGGTACCACATGCCCCAGGGGGCCCTGACAAACTAGAGTCCAAGGGAGTGGGCAGGAATGCTGCGGAAGGGCCCAGGATCCATCTTGAGTAAGGAAAGTTAAAGTAACAGGAGATATTTAACTTGAAGAGAGAGTACTCCAAGGGGCATATGACCACAGCTTTCAAATATCTTGAGTGGGGCAGGAAGCAGACATAATCCATGTTATCCCGAATAAGAAAGTGGGATAGAATGTGCAAGGAAGAGGCTGATTTGATTCACTCTCAGAGTGACAGCTGTTGGACCCTACATGATGAAGTCTGAGCACCCTCCACTGACAGTGATGAAGAAGAGCTGATCTTCCAGGCTTTGGGGATGCTGCAGAGAGGATTCTTGCCCTGTGTCAGAGGTTGACTACATAACCTATAGGACTCTTTCTAATACTGAAATCCTACCAAATTTAAATTTGTATGAAGCTATAGCTTAAAACTATAACACAGCATTTATTTTTTATTGATATCCCCAAAGGTAACAATAACAAATATTATTCTATCATCATTTATCATATCATCTAGGGGGTCTCTATTCTTTTTTTTCTTCCCTTCTCTCTGTTTTTTTCCGAGCATGTCTCTGTTGCCGGTGGTTTTGCCCCTATGCTTGTAGATCTCTTTCTGCATCTCTTGCCTTTGTCTTCTCTTTCTGGTTCTCTGTCTCTCTCTCATTTTCTCTCTGCTTCCCTCTCCTCACCTACTTTCAACTCTTACCTCATCTCTACTTTTTTTTTAAGAAGCATTATTTCATGTATATACATTAATATGTATTGCTTTATTGAGATATAATTTACATATAATAAAATTCACTCATTTTAAGGATGCAGTGCAATAAATTTTGACAAATGTTTTCACTTGGGAAGGCACCACCATACCAAGACTGAGTACTTCTACCACCCATTTCTGTTACCAGGTTCCCTGGCGCCCTTTGCAGCAAGTCCCCTCCCTAGTCCTCTGACACCGGGTGACTGCTGATTTGCTTTCTGTCACTATTGTTTTGCATTTTCTAGAATATCATATAAATGGAATGATACACTGTATAGTCTTTTGTGTTTGGCTTCTTTCACTTAGCAAAATGCTTTTGAGATTCATCTGTTTTTGTATGTCTCTGTAGTTTGTTCCTTTTTATTACTGAGTAGTATTCCAATCTGGATTTATCACAGTTTGTGATATTCACCACACAGATATTCATCTGTTCACCAGTTGATGGATATTACAGTTGTTTCCAGTTTGGATCAATAAGAATAAAGCTGCTATGAATATTCGTGTTGAATTTCTCTATGTGGACATACGTTTTTATTTCTCTTGGGTAAATACCTAGGAGTGGAACTTCTGGGTCATATGGTACATGTGTGTTTAACTTCATGAGAAATTGTCAAATTGCTTTCCAAACTGGCTGTACTAGTTTGATTTCCCACCAGCAATGTCTGAGAGATCCTACTGTTCCACATCCTCACTAACACATGGTATGGTCAGTCTTTTTCATTTTAATAATTCTAGTAGATATGGAGTGATATCTCATTGTGGTTTTAATTTGTATTTTTTCATGTGCTTATTAGCCATTCATATATATTCTTTGATGAAGTGTCTGTTCAAACCTTTTGTGAATTTCTTTAATTATTCGTCTTCTTAATAAGAGTTTCTTATATATTTAGAATATAAGACTTTCATCATATCTGTTCACAAATATTTCTCTCACAGGCTGTGGCTTGTCTTTTCATTTTCTTAACAATGTCTTTCGAAGAGCAAATATTTTTAAACTTGATAAAGTCCTGTTGGTTATTTCTCTTTTATGGTTCATGCTTTTTGTGTCCAAAGAAAATTTTACCTAACCCAAGTTTACAAAGATTTTGGCTGATGTTTTCTCTCAGAATTTTTAGTTTTAGTTCTTGTGTTTAGGTCTATGACTCATT
>NW_011888795.1:530037-532614 GCF_000151845.1 Pteropus vampyrus
GACCCTAGAAGCACTTGTGACCTGGCTGTCAAGGGCATTTAGCCAGCCATGGAGTTCAGGAGCCTGGACTTCATATTGTGAACTTTTGTTGATTAAATATCCACCTTTCAGTCTGATGTAAGGACAGATAGTCCCCCCCTCCCCACCCCAGGGTTTTCCAGCTATGGGGAGTCGTTGATATTTTGGGGAAGGCACTGATTTGGAGCCAGGAGACCTGAGTCTAACTCGGCTCTGCCATTTCTTGCCTCAGGATGTGGTACAATTCACTTGCCCCACTGTGCCTCAGTTCCTTCTCTACAGGGAGATGATGATAGGTGCCCTCGGCCTCCCAGGGAAGATATTATAAGCAATTAGGGAATGTGTATGCAAGCACTTTGTACACAATGAAGCACTACACAAGTGTAAAGGATTATGAAACTGAAGGAGATGATCCTTGAAGGAAAGGTGTTGTCATCATATTTACTTCTCTGCTCCCTTCCCAAGTGGCAGGACATGCATCTCCTCAGTGGGTTTTCATGAATTATTGAGAGCATCGGTGAGGACCCTCCATCTGCAAATCCAGCTCTGTCCTCGACTTACCTTCATTTAGTTGTAAGTTCTGTGAAGGAAACCTACCATTTTTCTGTATGCCCATAATGCCTAGCACAGAGTCTTACATATAGGAGACGCTGAGGGAGTACAATGCTGGCTTTTTAAAAACAGAATGTATTAGGGCAGATCTCACTCGATGGGCATTTATATGATAAATCAGCTGACCACAAGCTTAGCATGAATCAGATGGTAAAAAAGTAAATGTGCAATGTCAGGTAAAGGAGAAACACACGATGACTCAGCCATTCCAGCCACAGCTACTGACCTTAGAGAAACTCCCACACCCAAGCTCAAGGAGTCATGATCAAGTGTTCATTGCAACACTGTCAGGGAAAATTAGAAACAATCTAAATGCCTATCAACAGGAGTATGAATAAATACATTGTAGAAAATTGAATGGATTGTTAAATTGCAGTTAAATGAATCAATATAGATAAATCTCAAAAACTTTAATTATAGGAAAATATATATAGTGTGTCATAATTTACATGAAGTTTAAAACATGAAAAACAGTGCTATCTATTTTTTTCTAATTCATACATTTAACCATATAAAAACATGCATGAGAAAAGTAAATACCAAGTTCATGATAATGGTTTCTCCAGGAGAAAGAGAGAAAGGAGTGTGAGAGGGGTACCTAGGGGTCTTCAGTTGTAGCTGTAATGGCTGAATCAAATGTGGCTTAAAATGTGACTTAAAAAGTCTGAAGCAAATGTGGTCTCATATTAGATTGTCAAAGCAGACAATGGGTTCTTAGGTGATTATTTTAGTCGGTATTTTTTATATACCCGATATATTTCACAATTTGAAACACCCTTGTCAACAAGAGCAGGAGGGTGCTTTAAATGAAATTTAGGCTGCATTAATAAAAAACTGTGCCCCAGACAGGAAAAGTGATCAGTCTCTCAATTCTGCTGGATGGTGGTACCACATGCCCCAGGGGGCCCTGACAAACTAGAGTCCAAGGGAGTGGGCAGGAATGCTGCGGAAGGGCCCAGGATCCATCTTGAGTAAGGAAAGTTAAAGTAACAGGAGATATTTAACTTGAAGAGAGAGTACTCCAAGGGGCATATGACCACAGCTTTCAAATATCTTGAGTGGGGCAGGAAGCAGACATAATCCATGTTATCCCGAATAAGAAAGTGGGATAGAATGTGCAAGGAAGAGGCTGATTTGATTCACTCTCAGAGTGACAGCTGTTGGACCCTACATGATGAAGTCTGAGCACCCTCCACTGACAGTGATGAAGAAGAGCTGATCTTCCAGGCTTTGGGGATGCTGCAGAGAGGATTCTTGCCCTGTGTCAGAGGTTGACTACATAACCTATAGGACTCTTTCTAATACTGAAATCCTACCAAATTTAAATTTGTATGAAGCTATAGCTTAAAACTATAACACAGCATTTATTTTTTATTGATATCCCCAAAGGTAACAATAACAAATATTATTCTATCATCATTTATCATATCATCTAGGGGGTCTCTATTCTTTTTTTTCTTCCCTTCTCTCTGTTTTTTTCCGAGCATGTCTCTGTTGCCGGTGGTTTTGCCCCTATGCTTGTAGATCTCTTTCTGCATCTCTTGCCTTTGTCTTCTCTTTCTGGTTCTCTGTCTCTCTCTCATTTTCTCTCTGCTTCCCTCTCCTCACCTACTTTCAACTCTTACCTCATCTCTACTTTTTTTTTAAGAAGCATTATTTCATGTATATACATTAATATTTATTGCTTTATTGAGATATAATTTACATATAATAAAATTCACTCATTTTAAGGATGCAGTGCAATAAATTTTGACAAATGTTTTCACTTGGGAAGGCACCACCATACCAAGACTGAGTACTTCTACCACCCATTTCTGTTACCAGGTTCCCTGGCGCCCTTTGCAGCAAGTCCCCTCCCTAGTCCTCTGACACCGGGTGACTGCTGATTTGCTTTCTGTCACTATTGTTTTGCATTTTCTAGAATATCATATAAATGGAATGATACAC
>NW_011888795.1:533304-535423 GCF_000151845.1 Pteropus vampyrus
CATGCATGGATCTATTTCAGGTGTCCATTCTTTCTTTGATCTATATGTCTGTCCTTTATACTATTACCACATTGTCTTAATTACCGTAGTGTTTTGGTAAATCTTGAAGTCAGATAGTAGAAGTTCTCCAACTTTGTTCTTCCTTTTCAAAATTGTTTTATTATTCTCAATTCTTTGCAATTCTATATAATTTTTTAAATTATCTTATCAGTTCCAACAACAAAAACAACTAAATCTGTTGGGATTTTGATTGAGATTGTGTTGAATTTATAGATTAATTTGGAGAGAACTGACATCTAAATGATGTTGAGTCTTCTGATTATTGTTAGTATGATATATCTTTTCCTATTTTTTTATTTTAACCCAACTATATCTTTATATTTGAAGCTGATTTTTATTTTGATATCAAATAGTTAGATCTTAGTTTCTATTTATTTTTTATTTTTTTTAGATCTTAGTTTTTAAGTACAATCTGACAACCTTTGCATTTTAATTGGTGTGTGTAGTCTGTTTACATTTAATACACTTTTCAATATAATAAGCCAATAAAATGAAATCGTAACAAGTAGTCAACCTAAAAAAAAGAAAAGAAAAAAGAAAAACAGCAACAAAGATAAAACGAAAACAGATAATAAGTCGGTAGATTTATTGTTTCTCTTTCTTTTTTCTGGTTTCCTTTAACATTTTCTCCATATCTTTAATTTTTAACAAGTTGACTATGATGTGCCTAGTAAGTGTTTTTCTTTTTGTTTAATCTTTCTTTAGGTTTTCTCAGCTGTTGACTTTGTTTTCTTGTTTTGTTTTGTTTTTCACTTGGTTCTTTTTTTTTTTTTTTCTTTCATCACCTTTGGAAAATTCTCAGCTATTATCCCTTTAAATATTTCTGCTGCCCCAACGCCTCTCTTTTGTCTTTTTTGGGGGCTCCAGTAACATGTATGTTAAACCATTTGATATTGTCCCAGGGCTCTTGGATGTATGTTTTGCATTTTTACCCTTTTTACTTTTTGTGTTCCAGTTTGCATGATTTCTCACCTATTTTTAAGTCCACTGATTCTTTCTTCTCCTGTGGCCATTCTGCTGATACGAATGTCAAAGTAATTCTTTATTTCTGATATTGTGCTTGTCACATGACATTTAAATTTGACTAGTTTGAATAGCTTACATCTCATTGCTGAAATTCCCCATTTGTTTATGTCTGTTGTACACCTTCTCACTAGTTTCTTTAATATATTAATTATAGTTATTGTATGAGTTTCCTATTGCTGTTGTAACAAATTACCACAAACTTTATGGCTTAAAACAACAGAAATTTATTATCTTAAAGTTCCAGAGGTCAGATATCAGAAGTGAGCCTTAAAGGGTTAAAATCAAAGTGTCTGCAGGGCTGCATTCCTTTCTGGATTTTCTAGGAGAGACCTGGTCCCTTGCCTTTTCCGATTCATAAAATATTGTCATCACAAATACATACAAGACCCCCCTCTTATTTTATTTATATATGCCTTTTTATTTCAATTCCAACTCTCATTCCTTTTTCTGTTCCCTATATACGTAAACATCCTAATATGTTTAATGTGGATCTTTTTGTTTATGTCTTTACAAACTATATTTTGTAGTTCAATATGGTCTTAAATCATATAAACGCTAATGTGGTCTATATCTTATTTGGTTTCATACTTTTTGTTTTATTTTATTTATTTTTTATTTTTTAATCTTATTTTAGTTTTGAATGCCCTAAAAGTATTCATGGCTAAACTTGCTTTACAAAGAATTTTGTTAGGTAGCTCATCTGCTACCCCTGGGTTATCTCCGATCAGAACACTTAACCGTGAGGAGTTTGGCATGACTAAATAATTATGCCTTCTCTCATGTGTGGTTTGATATTTTTTTATTAAATTTATTGGGGTGACATTGGTTAATAAGATTCTATGGATTTCAAGTGTACGATTTAATAATATGTCATCCGTATATTGTGTTGTGTGTTCACCACCAAAAGTCACATCTCTTTTCGTCACCGTATATTTGATCCCCTTTACCCGTCCCTATTTCTCCCCATCCCGCCTTTCCCTTTGGTAACCACTAAACTGTTCTCTGTGTCTATGAGTTTTTGTTTGTCTCTTGT
>NW_011888795.1:535473-539780 GCF_000151845.1 Pteropus vampyrus
TGATATTGTCCCAGGGCTCTTGGATGTATGTTTTGCATTTTTACCCTTTTTACTTTTTGTGTTCCAGTTTGCATGATTTCTCACCTATTTTTAAGTCCACTGATTCTTTCTTCTCCTGTGGCCATTCTGCTGATACGAATGTCAAAGTAATTCTTTATTTCTGATATTGTGCTTGTCACATGACATTTAAATTTGACTAGTTTGAATAGCTTACATCTCATTGCTGAAATTAATTCCCCATTTGTTTATGTCTGTTGTACACCTTCTCACTAGTTTCTTTAATATATTAATTATAGTTATTGTATGAGTTTCCTATTGCTGTTGTAACAAATTACCACAAACTTTATGGCTTAAAACAACAGAAATTTATTATCTTAAAGTTCCAGAGGTCAGATATCAGAAGTGAGCCTTAAAGGGTTAAAATCAAAGTGTCTGCAGGGCTGCATTCCTTTCTGGATTTTCTAGGAGAGACCTGGTCCCTTGCCTTTTCCGATTCATAAAATATTGTCATCACAAATACATACAAGACCCCCCTCTTATTTTATTTATATATGCCTTTTTATTTCAATTCCAACTCTCATTCCTTTTTCTGTTCCCTATATACGTAAACATCCTAATATGTTTAATGTGGATCTTTTTGTTTATGTCTTTACAAACTATATTTTGTAGTTCAATATGGTCTTAAATCATATAAACGCTAATGTGGTCTATATCTTATTTGGTTTCATACTTTTTGTTTTATTTTATTTATTTTTTATTTTTTAATCTTATTTTAGTTTTGAATGCCCTAAAAGTATTCATGGCTAAACTTGCTTTACAAAGAATTTTGTTAGGTAGCTCATCTGCTACCCCTGGGTTATCTCCGATCAGAACACTTAACCGTGAGGAGTTTGGCATGACTAAATAATTATGCCTTCTCTCATGTGTGGTTTGATATTTTTTTATTAAATTTATTGGGGTGACATTGGTTAATAAGATTCTATGGATTTCAAGTGTACGATTTAATAATATGTCATCCGTATATTGTGTTGTGTGTTCACCACCAAAAGTCACATCTCTTTTCGTCACCATATATTTGATCCCCTTTACCCGTCCCTATTTCTCCCCATCCCGCCTTTCCCTTTGGTAACCACTAAACTGTTCTCTGTGTCTATGAGTTTTTGTTTGTCTCTTGTGTGTCATCCTTCCACAGGGGCCATGCTAATCTTCATTCCAATTTTAGTATATGTGCTGCCATGAAATAAAGAATTACTTTGACATTCGTATCAGCAGAATGGCCACAGGAGAAGAAAGAAGAAAGCATGAGCACTGGTTTCATGCTTTTTAAATGCAGCACTTTATTTTTAACATCTATTTATGTCATTATGCATGCAACTACTCTTTTGCTTCTAAGTGCTGCATAGTACTTCATTGTGTGCATACAGCATGACTTATTCCGTTACTCCAGTGATGAACTCAGATCGCCTCCAATTCCACAAATAACACTGCGGTAAATATCCTCTTACGTGACCCCTTATGAGCCTGTGTGAGTTTTTCCTTGAGATAAACCAGGAGAGGAATTGCTAGGTCATAGAATATACATGATTTGACTAAATTCTTATTCTTTTCAGGGTGGCTGCACCACTGCCCCTTCCACCAGCAGTTCAGGAGTTTTCCACTGCCCCACTACACTTGGCTTTATTCAACTTGCTAACAACTGCCAATCTAATAGGTATAAAGTGCTGTCTCTTTGTTATTTTAATTTCTACTGCTCTGATGACTGATTTAAGTAGGTTTGCCTTTGATCTACGTGACTCTCAGCTGATTTTTTTCTCTTGTGTATCTTCAATTGAAAATGTTTCCCAGGCCCTTTTTAGGGCTTCCCACAAGTATCATTTGGCCTTTCTGCCTTGTTTACTGTCATCGCTGATGACAATCAGATGTAATCAGAGGCAAAGTAAATCTTTCCTCCAGTCCTTGGCTTGCGTGGTGAGTGGGATTGTGGACATGCAGATGCCTGAATTCCAGACTGAAGCTTCCATCAGCAAGACTTTTCCTACAATAGTGTTGTGTTTTTTTTTTAAATTTTTAATTGCCAAAAGTAATTAAATAGCAAGACTTTTTAATCACCATATTTGAAGCTCTGTACTTAAGAAAACATTTCTTTCTCAAGCTGTTTGCTAATGACATTTAAAAGTCATTATTCTATCTTTTACCTCCTTGGGAAAAACATATGTGGCAGCATAAATTACCTGTTTCAGAGTTCAAGGCTGTGTCTTGAATGTGTGTGCAATTCTGCAAGGAAGGTCAGGCCTGTGGAAGAAGTTGGCTCGAAAGTAGAATTTGGAAAACAAATAATACTCGATCCAAATACTCTCTTGGTAACAAACCAAATAAAAATTGACGTAAACTTCCTTTAAGTACTTTAACATTTCTAAACAACATTTTAGGCATCGTACTAAAATGCCAGTGCTTACACCACTGCAGGCTGACTACAAAATTAGGCAGGATCAGGATCAAACTACATAAATCTTCAAGGGGTGAATTCTTCTAAGGTCACATACATAGTCAAATTTACTTTTGCAAGTCCCTGAGACTCCTGTCGTACAAAGTCCCAGAAACTGGTTTGTCATTGTGGGTCATCAATTTCTCTAGTCATCTGTCATTTCCATCCTGATGTTTTCTGAGTTTACCTAGATTTTCACAACAATATAGTCTCCTTTTCCTTCTAGTCTAACCAAATTTTGCTACTAAATGAACTACATTCAGCAAGGACAGTCCGATGCTTTAAGCAGCAAAAAAAAAAAAGTGCCTCTCCACATCTCACCCCCACTGGCACGCATCCCCTCGGTTATGGTGATGTTAGGGAAGAATAGGGCTGTTTGAGAAGAACAACTTCACTGGTAGCAATCCCACTGTTTAGTAGCAAAAGGGGAGGTTGTGTCTAGGGCCACAGTACACTGTTGTGCAGTTTGTGCACTGTATATAATGGCCTAGTTGTGTTGGTGAATGGGAACTGAAATCCAAGTTGTGTGTCTTGACTTAGAGATGATCTTCACAGAAGGGGCAGCACAAATGTACCCTGTAAGCCACCAGAGGCCTCACAAGGTCAACGTTTGATCTAAAAAGGTCAGACCCAGACTTCGGGAAGACTGAGAACAGGCTGAGGTTGCTGTTCTGTTGTGAATCCAGGCACTGTATTCTCTGTTGCACCCTGTAGAAATTATATGCTTGAAAGGCTGCCTGAAAAATTGCAGATGAATGCCTTCAGATCCTGTGAGAAAAATGTTCTCAGTGGTGAAAGGGAGCATTTTGTTCTCAAGGACATTTGGCAATATCTAGAGACGTTTTTTATTGTCACAATTGGAGACTGCTACTGGTAGTTAGAGGCCAGAGATGCTGCTAAACATCCTACAGTACACAGGACATTCTCCCACAATAGAATTATCTAATCCAAAATATCAATAGGACCACCGTTGAGAAACTCTGTGTTACATGAAGGTAAGAGGAATGACTTTCCTCCATAGGTGGATATGGGGGTAATAATGTGGTTATTTTAACCTAATGTTTAAACCAGGTATATAGTTAGGTTTTCTCTTAAAGTAAAGGTTCCTCTTCAACCCCAATCTTATCCCATTCCACTCTCATTTCTTTCCCACCTGTCCTCCTATTGCCATAAGACAAGATGCTCAAAAGAAATTTCTGCATATTATTGTGTAAGTGTCTATGTGCACGTGTCTGCATGTGTATGAGAGAGAAACAGAGACAGACTGAGAAACAGAAAAAGAAACTTAGAGATGCAGAAAGAGATGTGCAAAGAAAGACAAGGGTGTCAGAGCAAGGGGTAAATGGAAAGAGAGAGAGGCAGAAAAAAAAGAGAAAACCACAGAGGACTGACATCCAACTAATTTTTTTTTTTTTTAAACACATACCTCCTGTAGTATGTCAGAGTCTGGAAATTCAGCAATAACAAGTCAAGGTCCCTGTGCTCAATGAGTCCACAATCTCTCCAAGAGACAAAGACAACCAGCTGTAACACACATGGAAAGTGGAAAGGTCACAATAAAATCATAAACAAAGCTGGAGGAAATACAGAGGATGGGCTGACATTCTGCAGGGTGAAGGGTGCAGGGAAGACCTCAGGGTGGAGTGACTATTGAGGTGAATGGGGCGGAGAAGCATTTTGTCAGGTGAACAGAATGAGGAGTGAGGTTTGGGAAATGGTAGAGGGCTAGGAGGTGAGGATGCACAGTAGACTTGGGCAGTGGAGAGGTAGAGGTGGGAAATGAGGTTGAAAATGGCAATTATGACCCCCTCACAACTCCCCA
>NW_011888795.1:541055-553981 GCF_000151845.1 Pteropus vampyrus
GATGGATGGATGGATGGATGGATGGATGGATGGATGGATGGATGGATGGATGGATGGGTAGTGAATAGATATATGAATGGATAGATGGAAGGAAGGCAGGAAAGAAGGGGCATCGTGATGACAAAACAAGGTTGAAGGCAAAACACTTGGACAAAAGAAGTGCATCCCTCCCCTGACAGTAGAGCCACTCACTGTGAAGCACAAAGGTGTAAGCAATAAATTATGTGTCTGCTCATTGTCCCAGCCTCGTTTCTGGAACTACCACTTAGAGTCTTTCTTTAATCAGGGCAGTCAAGAGACCAGAAGCAGGCAGTTCCTCTTTCCTAGATCTTCTTTTTTCTCCACAGGAAATAGGAGTGAAAACAATCATGAGGGATATCCAAATGTTCCCTGTGTGAAAGCACCAATGAAATCCTTCAGCTCTTTGAGACTTTGGCAGGTCTGGAGGTAATTTCCTAAGAAATAAACTGAAGGAAGAAAGCACAGAGAGGATTCCTTTGTAATCTCCTCCAAGGCTCTAGGCAAAGGCTTTGATAACAAAGGAGTTTAAAAGTGCTTTATGCAATAAACATGGAGTTTTGAGCTAAACTGCCTTGAGCATCTGCTACAGTGCAGAATGGTGAATCAAGGCTGTCCCAGGCTTTAGCCTCTGAGTCCTAGATGGAAGCCAGGTCATGGGCATATCCTAGTGCTGGAGGAAGGGTCTCTCAGGCTGTCACTTCCCTGTTGGAACTGTGGGAAGGCTACACTTTGGTAGACTCTACTGATGCTGCTTACTCTGTCTTCTACCCAGTAATGCTTCATGGGAGCAAATATTGTGACATATTTCTGGCTGAGAGCTTCAGACCGGTGACCTTGGGTTAAACCTTTACATATGCATACATATTCCTCCTTTTGCTTGAATTTTAATGATTTCTTTTTCTCACCCTATCCATGACAGGTAATTTGCTTTATGTTATGTAAAGGCCAATAACCAAAGGTGAGTGAATTGTGACAAGGTCATGATATTTATGTCTTTGCTAATCAGGGCCAGACTGTAAAAGCTAAGGAACACTATTGTTTTTAAAGGTGACAATGGAGCTTCTTGCATGGGTCCATGGTCACAAAAACCTTTGTAACAGAAGTCTGGGAAATGTTTGGTACTTAGTCTTCCTGGGGGTAGATGAACACCAGAAACTCTGAACATTCTGACCGATGAGACAATGTCAGATTCTAAGGTAAGTCATTAAATATCAAATAAAAATTTTACCTAGATTTCCTGTGTTTTCTTTATAACCTGTCAGCATGCTGGCACTTAGCTAAAGGAGCTTAAAGCAAACCTAAAGAAGCCAATGAATGGCAGTGGGATACTGAAACTGCCTGGAGAGCAAACCATAAAGAGAACTTGGAATTTCTAAAGCACAGTATTCATCCTTGTTTTGAAAGCAGTGTCTTTAAAAAGAAAGGGGCTATAATTTGTTCCTCATCCCATTGGCTTGTTTCCTATTTTTTGGTGTGAGTTCTTCCCCTAATCTATAGAATTCCCAACATGAGGAGCATAGCTCCTCTGGACCCAAAGCCAGTAACTACACCTGGAGCAGTCGTGAGAAAAATTAGAAGACCTGCTAATTCCCTGCTGGGGCCTCTGTGTCCTGAGTGCACACTTCGGGGCCCAACATGTAAGAGCTGACTTTCCACAAGTGGAAAGCTTTTGTATAAAGTCATCTATAAGCACTGATTCTCCTGCTGGGTGCACAGCACTTCGCTTGGCACTATGAGGAGACACAAAAGGAATAAGGCCATGGCCCTTACACTCTGCTAACAGATGTTAATTATCCCAGGGTCACCAGGAATCCCTGGCCAGGAACTGACTCTACCTGGGCAACAGTTCCAACTCAGGTAATAAAACCTGGTGCTCACAGCCTGTCTGAGTGGACTCATCCTGGGTTCCAGGGCATCATCAGAGAAAATGCAGAGCCATCACCTTACTCATTTTCTCAGGGGGCAAGTCTAGCAGGCTTTCTGTGTGGGAAAAAGAATGTGTGTGTGTGCACATGCTCACGTGCACTCATGCACGCACGCACGCACACACACACACACACCAGTTATTCATCTCGAGCATGTTCTTTCAGAGTCCACCCTATATCCTTTTCTTTCACCTGACTCCTGTCTTAATTGAGAGGTATTTGATGGTATGGCCTGGACTCACTTTCAATAAATAATTCCTAATAAATCATCTGTTAGAACGTAAGGCTTGATTTCAATGTATTCCCCCATTCAACATTAAAACAAAAGGGAAGAAAAAGATAAGACTCAACATTTCCTATTCTCCCAATGAACCTTGTATGATTGTCTCTTTCCTCCTGAACGTGAGTCTCTCAGACCGGCAGTTTTTCATCTCTACTCATATTTCTTCTCAACAAATTTAACCCTATGAAGTATTTTCCAAATGAATGAATACTTCTAATAAAAACTGCTTTCTTAATGGATCCATATCCTTTAATTTTCTAATATTTAAAAATGCATTTGGACACAAAGACCTTCCTGTCTATCTCAGGTTCTATCTTTCTGTCCACCTTGGCCCACTTTTCTCTATTTACACAGCCCCATTCATTTTTAAGTCAGTTTTATTTGTTTACTTGATATTTTGGTCTGTCCTCCTCCATTGGACTATAAGCTCCATGAGGGCTGACCATGTCTGTTCTGCTCTCCACTATACTCCAAGCATCTAGCAGAGCATCTGCCACACAGGAGAATCTCATTAAAATATTTGTTGAATGAAAAATTTAATAAAGTAGAATGTTCATAATAAGTGATATATCATGAGTTTAACCAATTAAACGTGAAAGGTAGGACACAGCAAGAGTGTAAGCAATGCCAGATATGTCAGAATTGGATCTTTGGTTAGTGGAGCAGATAACAAGGCTGACAAGTCAAAGGAAGGTGCCCGTCATCGTGGCGGTACACACCCATAGCTAGCTCAGGAGTCAGGGAAGTTGAGGGAGGATCCAGGGGAGGGGCTGGGGGCAGTTGCGAGCCTGGTCATTGCTTCATACCAATGAAGTGAGCCAGCAGATAAAGGCAATGTATGCAGGCTACACGATGGCTGTGGCTTCACTTCCACCCTCCGAATATCACACGAGAACCCCTCTGGTGGTCCACCCTAACCAAAAACAGACAGGAAAAAAAGTCCTGGAAAATATGTTTCAGCCATGCCAGTTGACACATTACAAAGCCATTATAGTAGGCACTCACAATTTGTTAAATGAATGAATGAAGGAAGGAAGGAAGGAACGAACGAACGAACTGCCATGGTAGCAAGAGGCATTTGTCCATCTGGTCTCACAAGAATGAGAGCTCCATGAGGAATAGAATTTTTGTCTATTTCATTCAGTGTTGTATCCCCAACATATAGAATGATGCCTGGCTCATGTAGGTTTTTATTAAGATCTTTCGAAAATAATATTGAATAGACCTGTGTGCAGTCATCAGAAGACACACTGAATGAAACTTTTCTTTGGTATCGGGTGTGAGAAATGCATGAGGGGCCATTTTCATATTATACATTTAGCATTGGGGCATAAAATAGAACAAAAGAAAAAACATATTTTCTTCTCTTACAATGTATCTCAGGGGAGCAAAATATAAAACTGTTGTAGTGACAGCAGAGCAAATATCACAAATAATAAGCGAATTACAAAGAAGATCAGCTATTAAGAGCCAAGAATCCTGGTCGGAGGGGAAAAAAGGAGAGAAGAAAAGTTAGAAGCATTTTATTAATGACCTTCCCCAAGGTTCACGTGGGGAGCTACAAAGCAGAGTGAATCCTTGAGGGGCACTGACCTGCTGTGAAACCTGGACACCCCAGAACCAGAACCGCTGAAGCATAACCACGCTGCGCCCTGAGGTAGTTTAGTGGGTCAGACTCGTAGAACTTAGTCCTGGTAGAGCTCAAGGTTTAGCTAGCTCAGATTTTCCACTTCTCTGTCAGAAGGTTTGCATGAACTCTGATGCACTTGCTGCATCTCTGTCACCTTTTTGTCTTCCTACCCCTACATAAGATCTCGTTTTCTTTTTAAAAGATATATGCCTGTCTACCTCTGTGACTCCATCTCTATATATCAGAAATACCAAATTGGTCCTCGCTGACTGGTAGGATTACTGGCTCCTTTGTGCTTTTCTTCTTTGTGCTTTCCTGTGTTTTCCACATCTTTTTTTCATTGAACATAAATTACATCTATCATCCCACATACAAAACAGTTATGAAAGTACTTTTATGTACTATAATTAAGGTGACTGGAGCAAAAGATAAGAGAACTATTGTTTGTGTGTTTTTAAAATAAATACTGCCAGCAACATCTTACATCTCAGCATGAGCCACTTGAAGTATAGATGCTACTTCTAAGCTACAATATCATTGGCAAGTGAGATGCCTGTGGTATATCAACAATATTTACTTGTACTTGGTACTAGAATCTCTTTTAGACATAGAACCATTTGCCATATGTTAGTTTTCAACTTGAATTAGACTTTCTTTGATCATTATACCTTATATCAACTAAAAAACTATATATTTTAATTGTCCACAAAAATATAATAAATTAATAAAACAAAAGGAGATAACTTTCCATTTATTATGTATGGTACCTGCAGAATTGTATGGCTGAAAGTTAAAGAAAAGATGTGAAGAAATGGTGTCAGGGATATGAAAAATGCTATTATCACTGTGTCATAGATCTAATAAGCAGTATAAAGTAAAAAAATGAAAATTGAACTGAATATTTGGCTTGAAATTAAAACCAGAGCATATCTTAGGACCATGCTTTGTAACTCATCTCTATTTTTATGACTAATTGAAATCTACTGACAATAAAGAAGATCAAAGTTCCTTCACCCAAATCTCTCTAAACAAAGCAGTAGACGTGGCCTCAGTAAAGTGGATATGAAAGGTTAAGATTGTCCTAGACTTTGGACAGCTAAGTTATATTGTATAAGTTTCCTCCTGCCCTGATTCTTGATAGAGTTGAGTCAAAAAGAGGCAAGCTCACTTTTGTCCCCAAGTCACAGCCCTGGTCTTTCTCTACTTTTCTTCTCTCAGGCTTTTTCCTTATTTTATCTCCAAGTCTGGTGATTCAGACAAGCCAAGCAAGGCCCAGGGCTCTCCTGAGGGGTGAAGGGTGGTGTGGGGACAAGCTCACTGCCCTCTTCCATTATTTGTATCCAGGCAAAAGTGGGTGAAATGAACATCAAAGGCAGCTGTAGGAAGAGATGTGAAGGATAGAGACAGGGGAAGTGTCAGAAAAGGGACCCTCACTGCCTGAGAGGCATGAGGAAGGGAAAGGACCAGCCCTCTTTCAAGAGGAGAATTATGGAAACACTGTATGTGACTGAGTTCCAGGTTTGATTTGCCCTAAATGAGAGCATGATCTCCCCCTCGCCCCCTAAAAACCTGTCCAAAATCAGCCAGTTACTTCTTTCTACCCTCTCCAGGTTGGCTCAGGGCTCTCACTGAAATCCCAAGGCTGATTCTGATCTGACCTCTCGAGTCTTTTCATAAAAAAAGACTTTTCTCAGCCAGTTATCTTGTGCTGGAGAGACAGATCTTTACATTCATCAAGAGTCTGCTAGACTGAGTGCTGAACAAGTTCGTAGGGGTAAGATCATGAGAAAAACACAAAGATGAAATTCTTCTGGTATCAAAACAAACTTTATGAGAACAAGATGTACTTGGAGTTTGACTTGGTTGGGTTACTACAGTTCATCAGGAAAATAGCTTGAAATTTGCAAAATTTCCAAATACTGCCCTGGGGAATCTGTGCCTTTTGGCTTCCTTACAGCTCTTCTATGAGCATAAAATAAGTTTACTAATCACACTTCAGGATTGCAGCACTATTCCTATCAGAGTAACCTAGTGCAGAAAAACAGAACCGGGGTTTGCATTTCCTGTTTCAGATAAACAATTTATCTGAAGAGAATAGCAGATACTATTTATCTGACTATAGTACCCTGCTGGCGCCAAGGCTGGAGGACCTGCAACAAATGATTTCCAAATAGAAGCATCTTCTCCAACTGTGCTCTTCATGTGCCCTTTTTCCCCACCCTTAGCCATCTCTCTGGCTCCCCTCCCGCATGCTGTGTGCAAGCATAGGAAAGAAATGGGGACCCACAGGCCCTGTTGAGAGCTGACAGTTTGGGAGGTGAAGTGCAGCCAGTAGACTTCATTTAAAGAAATGTACAGTTATGTAGCCATCCACGGGTTTTAATAGTTTACAAGCTAATATGATCCTCCTCTAACTTCCTTTTCAGACTCCTCTGACCTGCCTGGGGTCCTGTCTTCTTCCCATACTAGGCACCAAATCACAGTTATAGAATGTTAAAGTGGCAAAAGGATGAAACTTCGATCTGCGCAGTGGGAGAGACTTGTCACTGTCAGTCATTAAGCCGATAACAAAGCTGGGCCTAGAATCCTCCTGTGTTGATTCACAGACTTATGCTCTTTCTAGAAGCCCTGACGTGAAAAAGATTCTTTAATTGAGATGTTATGGAGATTCTCATAGATTCGATCCCTGGGTGTAAATAATAACACCCCTGTCAAGATACCAAAATTGAAATAAAACAAAATAAGATAAGCCTGAGTTGGCTATACCTTCATTGACAGGAGACTACAAGGTTCCTCATCCCCAAGATTCTCAGGGGATCTGAGTAGGGTCTAGTAACACAGTGGACATGTTCAGTCACATAAATTCTTTCCATCTGCTGTCTAGCCAGCGACCATTCGTAGCATGATTTCAAGCATGCCTAACACTGTTCAGCGCCCAGTCTCTGTAAAATCATAGATGCTTAGGAAAAGAAGAGGCCTTAAAGAGCATGCAGAACAACCAACTGTCATGTGTGTATAGGGTCATATATATTAGAAGTAGCTGCAGGTCTGAAGGAAGCCTCCCGATATTTAAACCGACACCTGTGTCCACATTTCTGGGTGAAGCCTGAAGATTTGGCAGTTATCTGGTTAATGAGAATATACTTATACAGCAGGTAAGCTATAAATTTCAAGCCGAAATATACACTATACTGCTTGAATTATTCTATTTGGTAGTCTGCACTGCAGGTCTCATATAATAGAACTGGAAAGTACCCTCCACTTATTGGGTTTTCAAATCTAAAGTCCTGTGGGTATCCCTCTGTTCCTCAGGATGTCCTAATGTAACCATTTGTCCCTTGGACCATTTCCTTGGCCCATACTCTCTCTGGGCCAGAGATGTGCTTCCTCCCAACCCAACACGGATACTGTAGGAGGCCTGGTACAGCGACCCGGGCTGGGCTGACCCCACAATTAATCTGCTCACAAAGACAGTGCTTCTTTTGTACCATTGTTTGTTTTTGTTGTTTTTTGGTCGATGTTTTGTTTTGTTTTGTTTTGTTTTGTTTTGTTTTACTCTTCCTTCTCCCCAGCTTTAAACCCAGTCCCTCAGGGCCTCAGTTGAAGTTGGCCTTGCCCAAGCACATCCTGCATTATCATTATTCCCTAAGCAGATCATGGACATCTTTTCAAAAGACCCTACTGAAGTGAGAGAGTCCTAGGAAATCCAACCATTTCCCCTCAAGTGGAGGCACCAGCCTCTGGAAAATTTCACAACCCTGGTCTTTGGTTAGTGGAAGAAAAGGGACTGGGGGGTGAGTTAGGTTGATGCCTAAGTCTTTAGGGCATCAGTTTGGTTCTTCTGAGTGTGGGTAAATCTCCAAGAAGTGAAATTTTCAACCTAGAGTAGTTACTATGACAACGTGAAGATCATTCAGGCCAAACTTAAGAGAAAAAAGGCCAGTTCGCGTTCATCCCTTAGGATTGAGGAGTGGGAACCTCCTTCAGGCCCAGGAGTTTTTCTTCAGATGAGCCTTTTCTTGGCCTTTATAATAAAGTCATGGGCCTCCTATTCATGATTGGAATTTTCCTATTTGAAGCAGATCTGATGAGCCAAGCATTTCTTTCACATATTTTTCTTTTAAGAGTTAAGATTGTTTTCCTAAATTTTCATTATTGTAACTACATCAAAGAAGCCCAGGTCAAAGAAGCAAAAAGTACCAAGAAAGCAGATATTTGACAACTAAAGGCAAAATGTATATAAGTTATGCTTACTTGAGAATTCATGACACTAACGATAAGAGGATTCCTGACTCATCTCAGGTCAATAGGCTCTTTGCCCTGGAGACCACAGTCCCTTTGCAGTCTCAAAGTAGCCAGAGTGGTAACTGCATGATGGAGCTAGGCGCCTGAGATTGTGAGGGCCCCTAACCTTTGTCCTTCTCCTGAGTGGGGGTGTGTCAGGGAGGGGGAAGAGAAGAGACTACTTGCAGCCCCCAGATGGGCAGAACAGAGTTGCCCCAGGCCCTTCGCAACAAGATGCAGAGTTCCTGAGAATTTGAGAGTTTGCTTGGTTAACGGCCATGTCTATCTTCAATAGTAAAGGCCACTGCGCCAGTTGAGAGAAGCTGAAGGCAAGTGACCAAAGCAATTACTCAGAGAGGAAGAGGTCTAGAATAGCAAACTCCACGAGGGAGTAGCTTGTACGTCAAATCTTCCTGGTGCTTAGCAAAATGCCTTGTTCTTAGAAAGTGCTCAGTAAGCATTTGTTATATTAATAAATGGTTGATTTGTGCAATCAGGTCAAAGATTCAGGCCTGGGGGTGGGAAAGACAGAAGGAGGAAGTTCAAAGGTATTAGTCAGAAGGCAAGGGTATCTCAGTAAGTCTCGGAATCATTGGTTCAACAGAGAAAGTCCCTTTAATCCAAGACCCAGGTCCAAATGCAGCTCCCACTAAAGTCGTGATGTATAGTGTGAGCTTAGTGATACTTAAATCTTCTCATGTCAAATTAGATGGTGGCTTGAGCTAAGGCATTACTACTGGGAAAAGAAAGAGAGGATGAAATAGAAATTTAGGGAGCTGGATGGACAGAATTTAGAGAATGAAAGTATGTAAATGTTGAAGAAAAGTGACTCAAAGGTGAAAATAATATAGAGACAGTAGTTCACAGGATTGCCGTAAGGAGTAGATGAATTCACACACAGAGTCCCAAAAATAGTATCTGAGTGCCATTGGGTAAGTTCTTAATAAAAGCAGCTTTTCTCCTCCTCCTCATCCCTCTCATTTTCATTAAAGGTAGGACTGTCCCGCCTGGAAACTTCAGAGTGCCCATCCCGAGGAGGTTCTGCCACTGGTGTATTTATCAGAATCTCACAATTACAGGCCACGAACACATCCCTGCCTCTACCGGTCTCCACTGAACAGATAGAAATAAAAGTGTCTTTTCTCCAGGCTGCATCAGGAAAATCCTGAAAGACATTCTCTCACAGTCAGAATGTTTTCTTTGTTCCTCTGAGGCAGAGCCAATATCTCTGAGGAACAAAGAAGCAGCCTCACTCAAGCCAAGCCAACACTATGGGCTGGGTTATGGCTGCACAGTGGTAGCTGGGGCTGCAGCTCCCGAGATTTCAAAACTTGTGATATACATTATGACGACATGTAGGAAACCTTTTAAAAAACTGAACACATGTATTTCTAAAAGTCAGGTTCACATTCAATCTCAGACTTTCCCAAGCACACTCATACTAAGCTCTCTTGGGATATCTTTGGGGACTTTGGGGAACTGGGAAGGACCAGACAAGGATTCTGAGTCTGGCCACATTTCTAATTCTTTCTCCCATAGATGTGTTCAATCCCTCATTTATTCAACAAACATTTACCAAGCTTCTACCTTGTACCATGCACTGTGTCAGAAGCTGGAGCTTCAAAGAAATAAATTCATATTTTTTTCTTACATACAGTCTTATAGGAAAGACAGACAAACCAAAGACCGGAACGTTGTGTGGTATGCTACAGTGAGTTGGTGCGGGCAGCCTGGGATCACAGAGGAGGGCCATGGAGCCCAGCCAGGATTTTGGAGAAGACTTCCCGGAAGACAAGCAAGAGTTAGCTGAGTGAGAAGGCAGGGAGGCCTTCCAAGTAAGGGAGCAGCAAGCAAGATGGCCAAAGCCAAGCAAGACCATGGCACAGTGGTTCTCACTCTGGCTGCACATTAAAACCATTGGCAGAGCTTTTAACAATTACTGATGCGCAGACTCTCACACAGATCTATGAAGTCAGACTCTTTGGAGATGAGGCTCAGGAATTAGTCTTAAAAGGTATATGTAACCAGAGTTAAAGACCACGGGCCTAAGGAAGAGTCACCAACACAAGATGTTTGGAAAAGAAAAGCACAAAGAGTACTATAACAATTCACTCTACCAGTAATTCTGAAACATTGGCTTTAGAGCCTATGCAAAGCATGCAAGACCAAGGGATACACTGATCTATTCTTGCGTCTATAAAGGATCTGCTATACAGCCTCAACCTGAATTCAGAAATCAATTAATTCTGTGGTTCTCAGTGACCTTCTTCCCCCACGTCCATTCTTCTTCCCACCCATTGCCCCCTCCAGGAGATATAGCCCACTTGCCATTCTTAATGGAGTGTGCTGTGGTTCTCAAATCCAATAATACTCTCTTCATAGCTCTGATGAGGTCCTATTTGTAAATACTAATTTCATAAAACTTGAAAGAAGGCTTCCAGGTCAAACAAAACTCCAGACACGAACAACCAAACTTTTGACAAAGTAAATAATAAACCAATAAATCAAACTTGGCCATTTTCTTAGAGCCTTGGATGAAGTCATAGAAATTCTGTTTCAATGTGAAAGTGAGAGGGACTACCTTGGACCCAGAGACTGGCCAATAGCTCCCATCCACAAGAAGGTGAAAGTAGAAGTGTGTGAATTCCAGTTCAGCAACTCACTGCACCATGTTGGGCACAATACTAACCTCTGGAAGTCTGTTCTCTCCTTCATTAAATAGCTATAATTATATATACCTTATGTGGTTGCTCTTGGCTTAAAAGAGATGATATATATAGAACACTGAGTATATAACAGGTGTCAATATCTGACAGCTGGCTCATTAGTCAATGATAATTCTTTGAACCAGAATTTATTCTAACATCATACTCTATTATCAGAAACTGTTATAAGAGAGAAAATAACTCAGGAGGTAGAAGGACAGGCCAGGTTGTAGCTTTCCTTTTGCTGGCACTTTCTCTTCTGTCTCAAGGCAGCACACGGCTCGCAAGACATTTCAGTCTGCAGGATGCTCCTGGCTCTCAGGGTTGGTCCCTACTTGCACATCCAAGGGTGTGAATGGTGCAGCTCCTCTACCCAGTTGATGACGGTATCCAAGAGCCTGTGTCTCTCCCTCTGCTGGCCTGGGCCCAACCCATACATGATGCTTTATTACCTTTTATTTATTGACCCCTCTGACCAATGTCGGGAAACTGCCCTTCATTCCCCACACTCCGTTGAACTTTGTTAAGAGAGGTTTACTTCCCAGAAGGTATGCTAATAGAATTATGTCAAATCAAGCGGGAACCCCACCGATTCTCTGGCAGATTCCTAACGTTTTTGTTCCACGGATTCCTTCGGCAGCTTAGCAAAAGTGTCCATAAATACATAAAATAAAAGGTACAGGATCACCAAGGGATTTGAGTATACTGAAATACAGTCTTATCAACTTCCCACAGAGTTCCACGGGATTTTATAAACACCTGATAGCTGAACCCCTCACTGAAAGCTTGGGAAACCTTCCGAGGTCACCCAGCTAAGAAGCGAGAGAGTCAGGGCAAGAGCCCCGTATGCCTGGACCTGGGCTCTTTCTACCAATTTCTTTATTACTTTAGAAAGTTAAGAAAAACAAAAGAGAAATATTATTGCTTCTACATGGAAAAATCCTGATTTTGTCTATGTTGAAAGGTATGGATGAGGCCCTGCTGTCCTATATGTATTCATGAAAACTGACCACATTTCCTTAAGGATTACAAAACTGGATGAAGATTGTAGCCCAACAAACATCTGGAAAAGCTAAAGGCCACAATAACTTGCCTGAGAATTCATCTAGTGCTGGTAAGTGGCAGCAGATGTTTCAATTCCTGGAATTTGAAAGATAATAGTGTTAGGTTGTGGACTAAATGGTTGGACTCATCTCTACTTTCAGGTGGCCTTTTCCAAGGAAGGAATGAGCGAGCAACTGGTGTCATCCTTCTCTGCTGAGAAGGCGATAAGGTATCTATCTTGAGGGCATTAACCCCTGGCCGCTAGCTGAACCCTTTGACTCCTTTCTATGTGGGGACAATAGGACACGATGGTTAAAAGTATGGATTTGGAGTCACAACTCAGGCTTTAAATACTCGAGTACTTCATCATTTTAGAAAAGTTGTGTGACCACCTCTTCCCACTTCAAGTTTTTCATTTCTCTATGGGAATAGCATTAAGGCCCGCCTTGCAGGGTGTGGTAACAATTAGAGCTAATATATGGAAAACAACTATACAAGACCTGATGCGTAGTGTTTGATAGTTAGCAGCTATTATTATAACTAGTTCTAGGTTGAACCTTGCACCTTCTCCTCTATGTCCCTTACTGAATAAAGCAGATGTTAGGGCAGGTGAAATTAGCAGAGTGACTGTGTTCAGAGAAGCCACCATGATCAGAGCAGACCTGTTTCGTCTCTCCAACATATCTCAGAAAGATAAATGACTTGACCACAGTCGCACAAAGAGAAAATCCTGCATTTTCTCACCACCAAATCTATATACCTCCCTGTATCTGGTGGCCTATCCTTTGTTTTCCCTCTTGTTTCTATGGAAACAGAACTGTTGCTCCTCTCAAAAGTTATCCTTCCCACCTATGCTGTGGGGCCCTTCCCTCTCTCCTACTCAGGATTGCTGTTGTGATCTCCATCCCCCTCTCATATGCAGTTACTATTTCTCCTCAACTGGATCATCTCCATGTGCATGCCTTTAGCATCTCCTTAACTCTGTTAAGTAATTTTCTCCTTTCAGCTGTTAAGTAATTTTTCTGCTTTCTTTC
>NW_011888795.1:554856-556879 GCF_000151845.1 Pteropus vampyrus
GGAAAACAACTATACAAGACCTGATGCGTAGTGTTTGATAGTTAGCAGCTATTATTATAACTAGTTCTAGGTTGAACCTTGCACCTTCTCCTCTACGTCCCTTACTGAATAAAGCAGATGTTAGGGCAGGTGAAATTAGCGGAGTGACTGTGTTCAGAGAAGCCACTATGATCAGAGCAGACCTGTTTCGTCTCTCCAACATATCTCAGAAAGATAAGTGACTTGACCACAGTCGCACAAAAAGAAAATCCTGCATTTTCTCACCACCAAATCTATATACCTCCCTGTATCTGGTGGCCTACCCTTTGTTTTCCCTCTTGCTTCTATGGAAACAGAACTGTTGCTCCTCTCAAAAGTCATCCTTCCCACCTATGCTGTGGGGCCCTTCCCTCTCTCCTACTCAGGATTGCTGTGGTGATCTCCATCCCCCTCTCATATGCAGTTACTATTTCTCCTCAACTGGATCATCCCCATGTGCATGCCTTTAGCATCTCCTTAACTCTGTTAAGTAATTTTCTCCTTTCAGCTGTTAAGTAATTTTTCTGCTTTCTTTCAACTTTAAAGAGAGCTGCTGTCTCCACTCCCCACCCACAACCTACTTGGATTGGGCTTCTATCCCCACTACTCATCAGAGACTGCTCTTGTCAAGGTCACCAATATCCTCTGTGTCATTAAATCCAGTGGCCACTTCTTTATTTTTATCTTCTTTGACCTCTCAGCAAAAGTTGATGGGTTTCCTCCTTCTTGAAACATTCTCTTCCCTTGGCTCTGTCCTCTTTTCCTTCTGTCTCCTCCGCTGGCTCCTTCTCCTTTACTAGATCTCTATAGGTTAGAGGGTACTAGGGGTCTGTCCTGAGCATCCTTTCCTTCTGTTACTGTATGCTTTCCCTTGGTAACCCCATTAAGTCTCATAACTTTGAAGACCATCTACGTGCTTATGATACCCGAATCACTAACCGCTGCCCTGACTTTTCCCCAAAACTTGATTTGAATATCCAACTGCCTTCTTAACATTTTCACATGGATATCTAATAGGCAACTCAGACATAATTTATCTGTGAAGAACTCAAGGTTTCCTCAGTCTTCCTAGTGTTAGTGATGGGCATGAACATCCACCTAGTTGTTCAACCTATAAATCTAGGAGTCAGTCTTGATCCTGCTCTTTCATCACTTTCCATATTCAACCCATCCGCAAGTCTTGTCCACTTTATGTCCAAAGCGTATTCCAAAATTCAGCTACTTTCCATTTTTATTAAAATCACTCTAGTCCAAGCCATCATTATCTGAATGACTGCAATAGCCTTGTAGCTGATCTCTCTAATCATTCTACAATCTATTCTGGACAGCACAGCCTGAAAGATCTACTCATGCTCTTATTTAAAACCTTCCCATGGCTTCCCATTGTACTTGAAATAAAATCTAAATTCTTCAAAGCAAGATATAATATAGCTTCTACCTACTCCCAAACTCATTTTGAATCACTTTCCTCCTCACCCTCTCCATTTCAGCCATGCTGGTCTTTTTGTTTCCTGAAAACACAAAGTCTGCTCCCATCTTAGAACATTTTGTAAGCTTCTAAGAATTTTCTAGGAAATGGATCTAAGAATTTCCCTGGTAGGGTTGTGTTTCTCTCCCTCAGAGAGTTTCCCAGGAAAACAACTCAGATAAAAGTCTTAGAACTGACAGTTCTTCCTGGACTGTTAGTTCCATAATCCTTGAACGGTTTCTTTTTATTGTTCACATCTCAGCCTAAATGTAATACTTACAGAGGCTATTCCTGACCACCAGGTGAGGTAGCCACCCAGTCGAGCCCAAGCACATCATCCTATTCTCTTGTATTTACCTGTGTGTCTCACTCTCCTCCAGAAGATAAGCTCCATAAGAGCTAGGATGTTTGCTGTCTTTCTTTTTCACTACTACATCAGCCGGACTGAAGACAGTGTCTGAACATGGCAGGGCTTGATCTATGTTGTTGAAAGAGTGAATGAATGAGTGAATTAACCCCAGAGCTAGGACCAAAACC
>NW_011888795.1:556929-610971 GCF_000151845.1 Pteropus vampyrus
ATAAAAGTCTTAGAACTGACAGTTCTTCCTGGACTGTTAGTTCCATAATCCTTGAACGGTTTCTTTTTATTGTTCACATCTCAGCCTAAATGTAATACTTACAGAGGCTATTCCTGACCACCAGGTGAGGTAGCCACCCAGTCGAGCCCAAGCACATCATCCTATTCTCTTGTATTTACCTGTGTGTCTCACTCTCCTCCAGAAGATAAGCTCCATAAGAGCTAGGATGTTTGCTGTCTTTCTTTTTCACTACTACATCAGCCGGACTGAAGACAGTGTCTGAACATGGCAGGGCTTGATCTATGTTGTTGAAAGAGTGAATGAATGAGTGAATTAACCCCAGAGCTAGGACCAAAACCCAGGCATCCTGCCTTCCAGTTCAATATTCTTTCCCCTGTACCAAGTCAAGTTGTAGTTTTCATCACTTTGATTGCTTCTTGCTGTTCACCAGAGGCTTGGTGCCATTGAACTCTCAAGTGGTTCCATCTCCTAGTGATGAAGGAAATGGTCACAAGGGGTCAAAAAGGAGAAGGAGGAGGACATCTGAATAAATCATGGAGTAAATAATAAATCTCCACGAGTAATGAGAATTACACATTCTATTATTCATTTAATCATCCAATAACATTTAGTGAACACTTACCGCATATCATGCATTATGCAATTTACCAGGGATAAAAAGACAAATCTACTCAGACCTGACAGTCTCCAGAGGAGTTGAGGAGCCTTAGGGTGATGTCTAACACAATATGATGGACCCGAGAACAAAGCATCATGTGCTGTGGAAACATAAAGCAGAGAATGAGAGATGCTGCATAGGATGGGCAAGAATTCAGGGAGACATTCTAGAGAGTAGAACTTTTGAGGTCAGTCTTAAATAAATTTATGTTATTGAAAACTCTTACAGTCTTGGTTTTCACATGAAAAGTACAGTTATTTCCCCCTTTATTTTAACTGACAAAAGAAAAATAACTTTAGAATAGTATACAGGATGACTCTGATCGAAAGAACCACTTATTAATAAATGGAGAAGTTTTCATCGGGAAAACTTTTTTTTTTTTAAGATGGGATAGTTCTCTATTTCTTGTTACAGAGCCCACCAAAATCCTTTCATCTTCCCTGAGGGCTTTATAGTGAAACCCAAGCAATTACCTACATGATAAAAGATCATCTAACCACAGAACTGCTTTCCTGTAAAACCACAAGCCATTTCCTTGAAGAAATGAGCTGTCAGGTAAAACCAAGGTTTTACAGCAGGTTAAAAAAATGAAGTTGATCTATGTGTGTTGATATGGAGAGATAAATTTTAACATGAAAATAAGCAAGGTTCAGAACACTAGATTTTTTGCTCTTATTGTTATTATGTTAGGATCTGTATAGAAATACCTAGAAAATAAATGCGAACATAACAATGGTTATCTCTGAGGTGTGGGATTATAAGGCTCTTACACTTTTCGAGTCCTGTATTTTGGTACTATTTTAATTGTTTACAACAAATGTGCATTGTTTGGGAACTAAAAAACAAAGGCTTCTTTAGAACATAGATCAGATTTGTTTTATGATTCCTAAGAACTTGCACTTGGCTCCACATTCCGGAAACATGTGAAAGGGAGGATTTCCTTAAGTTATATGATTTGCCAACATTTACAGAAAAAAATAAATGGAGACCCAGAAAGACAATGTGATTTTTCTCATGCTGTGACTTTTACACTAGTACCTTCAGCTCAACAGTTATTGATTCAGTGTGGAGGAATAAAATATATAAATATATCAATCTCCAACTTACACATTTGGAAACTTTAGTGACTTGCCTTGTGGGAAATTGTGCAAACTATTCAGAATAGAGACTAACCGTGTATTTTTTTATGATGTTGACGAGAGGCTAATTGTGTATTTCTTCAATGACAGGCAATTCTTGGTGACAAATGTGATACAAGTAAGGAAAATATGAAAACTTACAGGCTAGTTCTTTCCCGGGAAACAATTCAAATAGAAGTTTCTTAAATATTACCTCTAGCTCCTTTTGCATATCTTAGAATGTTTAGTAAATTCTTTGAATAGACATGTCTCTTCCATTCAATTTAGAAGTGTTTGTTGGACACCTATGTGTCCCGGACATTGGGGGTACAGCAATAAGTCAATGGGACAAATTCTCTACACTCATAGAGCTTATATCCTAGTGGAAAAAATATATATAATAAGCAAGAAAATACATAAATAAAGATATAATTTCAGGTAAGGATATAATAAAATAATGAAGCAGGCAAAGTGGTAGTGACAAGAGTACTATTTTTGAAAGGTCAGGAAGGCCTTTTTTAAAAAGTGTAATTTGAGTAGGGATGTGGGAGGGGGGAGAAAGCCCTGCAAGGTTCTGAGGGGAAAGCATTACAGGAGGACAACGAGAGTCAGAGCCCTGAAAAGGAATAAGAACCCCCTCTTTTCTTGAAAAGGTAAAAGACATTCCAAAGAAAGAGCTCCCAAAGTTTGGTATGTTAAGGATTCACTCTTATTGTTGTTGTTTTAAGGTTTATAAAGCTCAATGCTGTAAATTTTTCTCAGTTGCTTACAAATTTGAGAGTGAATTTTATTTAGGATCTAAGTCTGCTATAAACATACTGTCTTATCTATAGCCATTAAAAATACCTCCCACCTATCACAAAGGTATAGAATCCAATTCATGAGAGTCAAAACTGTTTATTCCATAGAGAAAGGTGATGCTCAACCAGAAGTACCCCTGGACTTAAATCTATACCCCCAACCCCCACCCCAAGCAGTAATAGGCTTCCTAGAATATGTAACTGGGAGGGTCATCAAAGGTACAGAGGAGAGTTGCTGCAGAAGACACTGCAGAAGACACCTTTGGCATTCTCAACTTTTAGCCCCAAATGTTTTAGAACTGGTATCTCCACTATACCCCCAGCTCTGGTGGAGATGGAAATGACAGTCTCTACTTTACAGTGGGGAGACTGAGGCGCAGAGAGGTGAGTGGCTTGCCCAGGATCACATAGAAAGCCACCTCCAATTTCTAACTTTCACTCTGTTGTTTGAGCCACATTCCAGGCCAGGGACCACATTGGTTGGAATTCATGCTCCATTTCAGGAAATAGGATTGTTGATTTTTCATTTACACAAAAATGAAAAATAAATACCAGATGTTTGAAAACATGTTGCAACTCATCTTACTGGAACTTAAAAATGCAGTCTAAGAAAATTAAATTAGAAAATCCACATAGCAAAAAAAGATGTTTTGAATGAAATGCACTTTGTCTCTCTCTCTCTCTCTCTCTCTCTCTCACACACACACACACACACACAAACAATATCTCCTTGTTTCTTCTTCAGGGAGCAGCTGTGAAGGAAATTGGGGGAGGGAGATGGACAAAACATTCCATCTTTGTGTTTTATACAGAGCTAAGCTTTTAGGTCAGCCTTCCTGAACTGTAGGGGTGTGGCATGCATAAAATTGAACATCAATGACCTGATGAAGCTTATAAAACAACTTGGGAGAAGCCAACCACCAAAGACAAGGCATCTGAAGTCGGATGATTTTGCATGTGGAAACTGCCTACGTCTTGACTAAAAAAAGGTATGTACTATAGTTTTGATTTTCATTTATGATAAATAATGCCTAAAAATAGAAATTGTGTTGACTTTCAATTGCCTCTTTTCAGCTAAAAATAATAACATGATTGAGGGCTTGTGCCAGTAGCTTCACAGAGTTAGTCTCATTTTTCCTCAAACAACCTTTCAAGGTAGATATTGTTAGTACCGTTTTTCAGATGAGGAAATTGAGGTTCAGATATTCTAAGCAAGGCTAAAGATAAGACTGCCAACAAATGCCAGAGCTAGGGTACCAACCCAATGTTGACTTGCCTTAAAGTGTTCTGCTTTGAGTGGGGCACTATGCACCCACATCTATACTATATGAGATGATGAGAACATTTTCCACACCAATACTATATTAGATGAATTATCAGGGAGTTGTTATCCAACTGTGCATTATAATAAAACTAACTGAAAAGTGAACTGGAATTCATTGTGACTAGAAAATGAACTTAACAATATGGCACAAAAATATTTTCTTCAGAAGATACATTTTCTTGTTAGATTCAATAGCTAAATGGGTTTTCAAGACCCCCTTGTAGAAATGCATTGTATTTTATCATGCGAAATCTAAAAATCTGGTCGTTAATGCTCTACAGCTCCTTGAGGTCAGCGACTAGGTCCCAGCTAACACGTAGGAGTTGACTTCAGACTCTTAGACATAAGTTCTGGCTTCACAGCTCACCAGGAAGTAATCTGGGCAAATAAATTTCATTGTGCACGAAGAGAATGCCAGCGTAGGACTCTTTCAGATAGGATGTTGTGAAGATTTGGTGCATGGCACATGGAAAATACTAATGCCTGGACTTTTTGGTGGGGAAGTTCAGTGAGTGTGAGCAGTGATTCTCAGAGTTGGTACTGGCCCAGGGTAGGTGCTAAGTAACTTTAATAGAATTATTTTTAAATTATTTACTATTCAGTCAAAATAATATCTAAATTGTATTTATTTTTAAAAGTATTTAAACTCTCCTCATTAGGTCAATCTTCCCATTAGTATTAGAAATATACAAAAATATGTCCTATATACCTAAGTTCATAGGTACATGTTAATAATGTAATTTAGAATGGAAGGGACACACAAAATTTTGGATGGTATCAACCCTTTCTCTCACAAAACGATTTAACTATAGGAATAACATTTCTACAATAAAGAGGCATCTATAAAAGAGATGCAATTAAGGGGAATTAGTCTTGCTCTGAAATCCTCCTACAAAGCTGAAAAAAATGTGTTTCAGCCCACAATAGAACATTTTGTAATAAGATAGTTGTCAGAATAAGATGTAGAACTAACTTTTGGTGTAACTGTCACATGGTGAAACGAGACTCATCAGATAACAGAGGGTAGGTGTTTATTGAAAGCCACCAAAGGTGGTGTGCAGAAGGAAGCATGGTTCGGGGCAGAATGGAGAGCTGGATATGGGGCCTGAGTCCCACCTTTTGCCCTTCTAGGTCTCAGCTTCCCCATCTGTACACCTGGGTGGGGGAGGGGTTGGATAAATGACCTTTAAGGTCCTGCACGGTTTGAGGGGCCCTGTAGAGTGTGCATCCTTTGAGGTTAGGCACTGAGCTTGGCACCTCCGGGGGTGGGGGGGGGGGGGCAGAGTAGAGCTCCAGTGATTCTGAGAACCTCTTGGAAATGGATGCAAATTTTTGTGGGTTTAGGCTGGGTTTCTGCAAATCCATCATCCCTGGAAAGTTTAAAAGACAGGTGTTGTTTAAGTGGTGGTAGGGGCAGGTGGGAAACGGAGCTTCAGAGACTAAGGAAGGTGGTCCCGCTGCATACTTGCTAAAGAGGGGCTCAGCTGGGGCCCCCCTGACCCCTGCTGGCAGCTTGTACTCATTATGCAATTTTTCTTTTGAAACCGACAAGGAAACCTCCAGAAGAAAAGCTATTGATTATTAAAGGTTATTTGAAGGTTTAGAGACTCATAATAAAGTGGTTATAATTATTCCTGCGATGACACATCCTTTTAAATGCTCAAATCTGAGAACATTTTGCTTGCATTGACTCAGTCCTCCTCATCACGGGGAGAGAAGCGAAGAGCTGGAAATAGCTCTTGTGCAGCTACAGGTAAGGAGTCACAAGGAAGAGAACAGACTGAAAACAAGTCAGTGAAAGAAGCAGGGAGCAACCGAGACACCCATACCCTGCCAGCAGCCCTGTAGCCTCCCACCCCTGCCCTCTGCCCCTCCTCAAAGCAGCTTCCACTGCCCGAAGAACCTTTTGGGCCAAAATGCTTGTTGCACAATTTTATGCCAGTTATAGTCCTTTTCTAGTTAATTACACATCTATGAAAAATATCCCCAACAGAATGTAAAACAAATTTTTAAAAAAAGAAATTCAGGAAATAATCATTTGTTTCTGCTTTTCATAGTAACAGTAACTAGCATTAATTGAGCATTTTCTCTGTGTCAGACACTACTCGAAATGCCCTCTCAATTATCTCATTTAATTCTCTAAAAACTTCATGAGCAGGGTATGATTATTATTCTCACTTAATAGACCAGGAAACTAAAGCATAATTGGACACAGTTATACTTAGTATGTGGCAAAGTCAAAATTCAAACCCAGTCAGGGTGACGCTGGTGTCCCCAGCGCTCCGGGGGTCCCTGTTAAGGTTTCCAGGCCTACTCCTGGGTTGGCGAACAGCCCAGCAAGATGGGGCGGGCGGGGGGGGGGGGGGAGGGGCGGTCAGCGAGGCATTTCTCTTATGAATCACCTAAGACGCTAAATGTTGTGCATGGCTTGTTTTCTTTTTTTCTCTCTAATGGTTCACTTGACAGCTTCAATCTCTTCCCCCTTTGCCTGTCCCCCTGCTGCCACATTGTTTCTGTTCATTCAAGTATCTACTGTGCCTGGCACTGAGAGGTTCTGTGGGTGAGTCCAAGGAGAAACAGACACAGTGTCCACCTTTGAAAACTGCCTAATTTGGTGAGCGGGGGTGGTTACAAAATAAATCCAACAAACCCCAATACCAGGCAGAACATGCTCCACTGGAGGTGCAAAGGTCCTGGAGGAAGGCCTCCCAGCAGTGCTGACAATTCAGGTGGCACTGGAGGATGAGGGGTTCAGATGGCTGAATCGGAGGATTGATTGCCCACAGAGGGACTGGCCAGCCCAGAAATCTTTCTCCAATGATTGATAAGAAGACTCCAGCCGTTTTGTTTGCTCCAATTCCAGGTTCCATCTCCAGCCACCCAGCCACCAAGATGGTGACTGCACTGCTGCTGCTTTCCGCACTGGCTGGCCTCTTCGGTGTGGCAAAGGGACAAGCATTCCATCTTGGGAAGTGCCCGACCCCTCCTGTGCAGAAGAATTTCGATGTGAATAAGGTGTGGTAAAAGGCTAACTTCGCATTTGTTTTATTGTCTCCTGTTAGAATAAGCACCTTACAAAGGCTCAGTTTTCTCATTCTGCTTTGATGGCCACAGCATGCCTGGGGGTAGGTACATACCTTATCCGCAGTTCTCTCAAGGGAGACAAGACAAAACTGGCAGCAGGGAGTTTCTGGAAGATGATCTCAGGAAGCACAGTGAGCATGTGGGGAAAGTGAGACCGAGACGGCAGGAAAGCAATAAAGCGTACTTTCAGGAGCAGGTTACTCTATGAACAATGGGGTTCAATCCTGCTGGGGATCCTCTCAGGAAATGTGTGGAATGCGCCTCAGATTGTCTTGCAAATGAATGCAAGTAGACGTGGGAGCTCCCAGGGCAAAGCCATCTGGCAGAGGAGACACAGAGGCAGCCTGCATGGGAATCGTCCACCGTGGCTGAGGTAAACCCAGAGGTGAGCTGAGAGGACACAGACAGGGCATCAACAGCAGCTGCTGCAGTAATCTTATCCCCATTCTACAGATGAAGAAGCCGAATGTCTGAAAGCTCGTAAGCTGCATTGCCACACAGCTGGTAATTGCAGACGGGTATTCAAAACTAGGCTTCTTAGCAGTGCAGGACACCCAAGGATTACCCGAACGGCCTAGGAGAGGACAGAACTCCCCAATGGGCTTTCTTGTTACCTGCACTAAAGAGATATCAATATAACTAGCTCCCCCATCTATGGCTTTTGTTCTTCAGATTAGGCCCAGCCTTACTGGATATCTGTATGGCCAGGGGGGTGGAGCAGCAGAAAGAGGCAGCTATTGGATGACATGACTTAGAGATGCCCATTGCCACTCCCTGTTAAAGTCTCTTCTTAGTGGCAGTGGCACTTGTTATAGTAACATCAACCTTGTTATCAGTCACTCACACTTAGGTGAGTGTTGGGACCTCTTGGGGGTAGGGTTAGGTAGAGGAGTGAGGGAAGAGAGCTCAGAGTCTGAGGGGGATGGGGAAGGAGCACCGTCAATAAAGAGCTCAAACAGGGGAGGTAGGAAGGGGAGATACAGTACACTGAAGTCTACATTGACTTACTCTATTAATTATTAAGGGCTGATCCCTTTATTCAGGTAACCCTGGTGGTCCACAGGTGGCTTTATAGAAAAAAAAATCTAAGTAATTTGAGGTGCATTTCAGCTTTTTTGGTAAAAATCCCAAGATGCTTTGGAAATTATAGTTGATCTGTATTTACAAAAGTCCTTTGAGGAGTAAAGCAGAATGTTGAAAATAAGTTTTATTGAGATATAGTCCATATACTATACAATTTACCTGTTTAAAGTAGTTTCACTTTCAATGGTTTTTAGTATATTCAATTATAAAACCATCACCACAATCAATTTTAGAACGTTTTCATCATCCCCAAAAGAAATCCCGTACCCATTAAAAGTTATTCCCTATTTCCCCCGACCCTGTCTGCCAATAATCTACTTTTTGTCTCTATAAATTTGCCTATTCTGGACATTTCATAAAAATGGAGTTATACAATATGTGGTCTTTTGTGACTCCTTTTACTCAGCATAATGTGTTCAAGGTTCATCTATATTGTAGTACGTATCAGAACTTCATTCCTTTTCACGGCTGAATAATATTTTACTCAACAAATTATGCCACATTTTGTTTATCTGTTCATCATTTAGATAGTTTACATTTTTTCACTATTAGGAATAATGCTGCTATGAGCATTCGTGTCCAAGGTTTTTTTGTTTGCTTGTTTGTTTGTGTGTGTGTGTGTTTGGTGAACACGTGTTCTTAGTTTTCCTGGGTATATATATACCTAGGAATAGAATTACTAGGTCATATGGTAACTTTATGTTTAATCTTTTGATAAGCTGTCAGACTGTTTCCCAAAAGATCTGCACCATTTTGTATTCCCACCAGCAATGTATAGTTCTTACTTCTCCATATCTTTGCCCATACTTGTTATTGTCATTTTTCTGAATATAACCATTTTTAGTGGATGTACAGTGGTATCTCATTGTTGTTTTGGTATGCATTACCCAAATGGCTAATAATGTTGAGCATCTTTTCACATGCTTATTTGTCATTTGTATGTCTTCTTTGTAGAAATGTCTATTCAAGTCCTTTGCCCATTTTTAAATTAGGTTATCTATCTTTTAACTATTGCTATATTAGAATTCTTTATATATTTTAGATACAAGTCCCTATCAGATACTGATTTGTAAATATTTTCTCCCATTCCACAGACTGTCTTTTAACTTTATTGATGTCTTGTGTATTTTGAAGCACAGAAGTTTTTAATATCAATAAAGTCCAGTTTATCTATTTTTCCTTTTGTTGCTTGTGCTTTTGATGTCTTACTTTAAAAAATCATTTCCTAATCCAAGATTATGAAGATTTACTTCTATATTTACTTCTAAACATTTTATAGAAGTAAGACTTAACATTTAAGTCTTTTATCCATTTTAAGTTAGATTTTATATATAGTGTGTTATAGGGGTCTAACTTATTCTTCTGTATGTGGATATTCAGTTGTTCCAGAACTATTTGTTGAGAAGACTATTATATTCTCTTTGAATGGTCTTGGCATCCTTGTCAAAAATCAATTAATTTTTTTTTAATTTAAGAGTTTACTTTTGGACTTTCACGTCTATTCCAGTATCTATATGTTTATCCCTCTGCCAGTACTATATAATCTGGATTACTACAGCTTCGTAGTTAAGTTTTTCAAATCCAAACATGTGAGTCTTCAACTTCGTTCTTCTGGCAATTTTGAGTCCTTTGCATTTCCATATGAATTTTAGGACTAGTTTGTCATTTCTGCAAAGAAGCCAGTTGGGAGTTTTAAAAGCCATCTTAACAATTCGAAGTCTTCCAATTCATGAACTTAAGATATCTTTCCATTTACTTAGGTTCTCTTTAATTTCTTTCAGAACTGCAGTTTTCAGAGTACAACTTCTACTTTTCTTTAGTTAAATTTATTCTTAACTATTTTATTCTTTGATGTTACTGTAAATGGAATTTTCTTAATGTCACTTGCAGAATGTTCATTGTAAGTGTAGAAATATATTTGATTTCTGTCTATTGATGTATGCTTTAACCTTGATGAATTCATTTGTTATCTCTAATAGTTTTCGTGTGTGTGTGGATTTCTTAGGTTTTCTATGTACAAAATCATGTCATCTGCAAATAGAGATAGTTATACTTCGTCCTTCCTAGGGTTCTTTTTAAATATTGCATTCTCCTTATGTAGGCAGAGAAACTGATATTCAAGAACCTGGGAAAAGCAAGACACAGATTCTCCTCTAGGGTCTCTGGAAAGGAACATAGCCCTGCCAATATCTTGATTTTAGCCCAGTGAGACCCGGGTCAGGCTTCTGACCTGCAGAACTATAAGAAAGTAAACTTGTGTTGTTTTAAGCTTGTGTTAATTTGTTATAGCATCAATAGAAAACTAATAACTTTTTCTAAATAACTGATAATTTTTACATGAAAGGTAGCCTAATATATACATTATTTGCACCTGACTTTTTTCATTAAATATATCTTGGAGATAATTGCACATCTCTCTTTTTTTAAAAAAAATGTATAACATTACACTGTATGGATGTGCCATCATTTATCTACCCAGTCCACTGCTAATAATGCTCCCTGAGACTTATTCCTGTTTTTTATTATTATAAATAGCGCTGCAGCAAATAACCTTACACATACATCATTTCTTATTACCAGGTGGATACATTCCCAGAAGTGAAGTTGCTGGGCCAAAGAGTATATATATTTTTAGTTTTGCTAGCTATTGCCAAAATGCCCTTCACGAAGGTTGTAAATTGGTGTGGCTTCTATTCAAGGCAAGATATGGAAGCAGGAGGATGCCTGTCCTCACCCACACAGTTGTGCACTTCCTTTAAAGCTGACTCTGTACACCAAAATTACTAACCGAAGGAAAGCCCACTGTGAAAGAATGATGCAGGTATTCCAAGTCCTGATCATTTGCCAAAAGCCTTTGTGACTAACTCCCTGCATGGGGTCATGTGAGGAGAATTCAACCAGCTCTGGAGTCTCAGCTCCCCGCAGTGAACATATCTGACTTTGTAGACAATTCAGAGATGCCTTGTGGAATCAAAATGTTTGAGATGGCACCTTACGTCACCTAAACTAATCTCTTTCTTTGACAGAGTTTAGAATATCTCACAGATTCTGGCTGAAGGGGACACTGAGAGCATATCTAAATAAAGAGCACTTTAGGAATAGAATGTGGCATTCAACCAATGCCCACACATCCGATTCACTTATTCTTATTTAAATCAATATCTTGCTCAGTTGCACTGGGAACAATGCAGCCCATTTTGCCTGGTTTCTCAGGAAAGGGCTCTTCTCTGAAAGACAACAATGGAGAAGAGTTTGCAGGTCCCCAGAGAGCCACAGGGTTTTGCTCTTGTTGTTGTCTCTGCAGTACCTTGGAAAATGGTATGAAATTGAGAAGATCCCAGTAAGCTTTGAGAAGGGAAGCTGCATCCAAGCCAACTACTCACTAATGGAAAACGGAAACATCAAAGTGCTAAACCAGGAGCTGAGGTGAGTGGCTGTGATTTCAAAGGCTTTGCACATCCTGGGGCTGATCCTGCAGAGAGCTGTCCTGGGGTGACTGGGTGTCCTTGCAGTCTAGTTCAGGGAGGACACGATCATTTCTGGGCCTAGGCTGCCTGCTCATAACAGGTCCTGAGATGAAAGCTTTTGGCAGGCAGGAGAGTGGGGACTAGAGGTTGCTCACTCATTTCCATGACCACTTGCTGACCACCTACTGTGTTTTGGACCCTGTGAGAGGCACTAGGGACTCAACAGTGACCCAAACTGCAGAGTTCCTGCTCTCACTGCAAAATAGAGATTCTGGTAGCAAAGGACACCAGAGACAACCTTGTCAGATGTCTAAACCAAGGGAGGAGACCTTTCTATATGATCTACTAACGGAGGGCATCCAGCTATGTTTGAAGCTTCCAGCAACTGGTAGCTCATCACCTTCCATGACAGTTTATCTCATCTCCAGACAGCTTTAACTATTAGAAAACTCCTTTTCTTATTAAACAAGGATCAAATACATATGTAATCACAGTCTAAGTTATGCGAACAGGATATTCTATAGAAGTATACTTTTCTATGGCTGAGGGTTCTCACAGATTGATATTTGATCCTCAAATTCACATTTTGAAAAGCACAAACTTAAAAAAGCCTCAGAAAAACTTACCCACCTTCCATCAACAAAGGTAAGGACAACAATAAACAACAGTAACTTATAGTTATTAAGCATTTCCTATGTGCAGGGCACTATTCTGTGTGTATATGTGTATACGTGTGTGTGTGTGTGTGTGTGTGTATTCATTTACTCCCATAACAACCCTGAAGTAGTACTATTATTAACCCCATTTTTATAGATGAGGAAACAGGTACAGAGAAATAATTTTCCCAAAGGTCACACAGCTTATAAGTGACAAAGCTGAGATTCCAATCCAAGGAAAAGTGAAATGGGGAAGCAAACTGAAGACAGATGAAAGGAAGGTTGAGAAGAGGGGTTGTCCTTCCTGTTCCCTACAGGATCTGAGAATTATGTTCAACTCCAAGAAGAAAACTATAAGCTAGCCTGGAAGTTACTTAGGCTCAGAGGGGCTTTCTGAGACCATCTTATTATCCTCTAAGCTTCCTGTGAGCAAAACACAGTGGGTTGACTTCCCGACCCTGTATAAACCTAAGAAACAAAGTAAGGCTATTGAGAGCCTCTAAAAAAAAATCCAGCTTTTTCAGAGCCCAGGAATTGAGATGTAGACACCCAGAAAATCTGACAGGAATTCTGTAGGCCCCCAAATGGCAATAACTTCATTCAAATATTTTGTTCCATTCTAAGGTCAAAAGTCAATGACACAGACCCCCAAACCTATGTGATCCCCGCTACCTCTCTTTTGGAGTTGGCCAGGATCCTGACTGTTAGGTCACTTTGCCCCTAGGGTCACATCTGGTTAAGGTAAAAGGGAACATGGAAAAAGATTTGCTAGTTCAGGAAAATGGTCTCATTTCTCCTTCTAGGAATACTGCAGAGAGTCTGAGCGGAACACACTTAGCCAGTGTCAAAGAATTTGAGGACAAAGTAGCTGGCACAGGGTCGGGAACTGAAGGGCTTAGGCTTTGGAGTTTAGCTGCTGAGTCTCAAACCCTGGTTCTGCCACTTACTAACAACACGATCTTAGGTTAATTGTAATAATCCTCTCAGCCTCCCTTTCCTCCTCAGTAAAATGGCAATAAGCATAGCGTCTCCCCCAGAAGGCTCTGTGAGCATTAGTGAGGCAACACATGTAAAGCATTTGGTGTATAGTAACCATTTAATAGATATCACTGTTACTGTTAATTTGCTGCTACCCTTGAAAATACTCATGCATTTTCCCATGAACAAGTTGTGAGTTAATGATCAGAGGCTAGTGTTTTAAAAGCTGTTCTGGAGCACAACGCAAATGATATTAAAAAGGGGGAAAGCCTGCTGGGAAGGGACTGGTTTGTTGCTAAGCAACTGCATGCAGATAGAAATGGGGCCATCTTCCCAGGCTGGCTGAGTTCCAGGTGAGAGAGCAGGGCACAGTCTCTGGCCCTACTCGATGATAAACAGACAATGCATGCAGACCATCAGAGTACATTTACCACCCTCGCTTATCTGGTGCTTATTGTCTGGTTTCTAGGACATCCATCACCACTAACCATAGCCTACTGACTTTCTGACATATACTATTGCTCTAGTTTTAGTTTGTCTGCCCCCTTGAGGACTAGTGAACAAGCGGATCCTCTCCTGACTTCCTAAAGAGAGTGCCCTAATGTCTGAGCACCCTTCCTGCACGGCCTCCATCTCCAGGCCATTCCTCTCTCTCCTGGGTCCATGGGGTCATGGAGAGTTTATCCAGAAATGGGGCCAGTTCCCTTCAGAAGAGTGGAAGTATTTCATTTACCTAAGACCATCACTTTTAAGACACACCACCATTTTACATGTCACTAAGAAAGAAATGACATAAATATTAAGTGGCATTAATTGTATGATGCACATTTCTTCACATTTAATGTCTCTGAGACCTGGATACACCTGAGAATCACGAAATAAGGTAAATGCTCACTGCCTGCTTTTACCTGAATTACGTTGAAATCTCTCATACTCAATCAGAAGCTTGCAGAAATGGAAGGGGTCTCAGTTCAGGTGGGCAAACCCTTTTATGAGACAGATGATGTCACACGAGATCACTGAGGCCCCAAAAGGGGAAAAAGCTTGCAGATCTCCAGACTCCATGTTTTGTAGTATTTTCAGTAATCAAGTCAGTCTTTGTTTTTTCCTTTGGCCTCTTCTCATTTTTAATAAGTGATTCACTTTTAAGAAGTGAATTCTCAGTGTATTGGGTTGTTTTGATTGTTTTTTCCTTCTCTTTTACTCCCTCTTTCTCCAGAGCCTGGGAGCAGGGAATGGTCTTGCAGGCTATTGCAAACAGTCTAAGTGCAAGACCTAACATATTACCCAATCGCAATTCCTGCTTCTCATCCACCCAAGGTCATCTTCCTCAGCCTGATCTCAGAGACAGTCACAAAAAAAGGGGAAGGAGTGGCACGAGAGTCTAGCTTGCCTTCCAGAGCCTCTCTAACCAGAAATCACAATGTCGGCCACCATGGTTCTCAGTGCCGCAAATCTTGCCATTTATTGATTTTTGGCTTTCAATGAGTTTAGTTTTTTTTGTTGTTTGTTTGATTTTTAACTCACTGCAGATCCGATGGAACCGTGAATCAAATTGAAGGTGAAGCCTCCCAAGCCAACCTCACAGAGGCTGCCAAGCTGGGAGTGAAGTTTTTCTGGTGTAAGTATCCACTTTCAAAAGGTTTCAGGGACAGGAGATAGGCAAACTAAAGGCTAGAGCTCTGGGTTGGAGCACTTATGTCATATCAGAGTGTCATCTATAATGATTCAATGCATAGTTATTTGTTGAGCACCTACCACATGCCAGGCACTGGCCTAGATGCTGGAGATGCCATGATGAGGAAGACAGAGCTAGCTCTTGTCCCTAAGGAGGTTGCATCCCAGTGAGGATACTGACAAGCACCCAGGCAATTTACTCTAAAACTACAGTGAACATTTCAATAGAGGAAGCACAGATTGGAGCACACAGTGCTTGAGCAGTAGGAGACCCAATCTAGTCTTGTTTTCCAGAGGAAACTGAGGCTTGAAAAACTAGTAGTTATTAGCAGGACAACTAATATGTACAAAACCTTGGAGGCAAGAGACAGCAAGAGCGAAGGTAAATTTGAGTCATTGTCCTGTCTGCCACTTTCCAGCCACATTGTTGGGGTCCTTGAGAGATTTAATCACAGGCATTTGCCCTCTGAGTTCTGGGCTAAGCAAGGAATGGACACAGGCACCAGAGAAAGCACCATATATTAGTTTTACCAGCGATAGACACACTGGAGAATTCAGCTCAAAACTGTGAGGCTTTCTAATGCCAAAAGTACTTGGGAGCATCTCTCCCCATCTGCGGGGCAGATATTAAAATCACTAGCTGCAAGAGGAATCACTACCCTCCTCCTCCATTCCTCCTCTGATCCAGGCCCCAGAGTGGGGCAAAGAGGAAGTTCTTATTTTATAGACCAAGATAGGAATACTGGGAGAAGAAAACAGTTCCTCCCACATATATGACTATGGGCAAACTAACTTCGCATCTACACCCAGTGTTGTGAAGATAAACTAGATAATACATGCTCTGTGAGCTGTAAAGGGATTTTTACAGGTCAGTTTTTCTTGTTATTTCTACAAATAAGAAAGCAGAAGGGCAGAAAAACTGGGTCACTGGACTAATTAGAGGTAGAGATGGGACTAAAACCTAAGTCTCCAAACTCTCAATTGGGGGATGGGGTTGGCAGTGAAGGTCAAATATTATGTGTACGACCTTCTTAGGAAGCCTGAGACAGGAGTTAAAGGACCGGCCAGAGCAGTTGGCTGGGGAAACAGAGGAGGAAGAGATTTACTGTGGTTGAAGGGATCAGATATTTGCATTGGGTTTTGCAGGTGTATGGGAAGTTATGGGAAAGGATATTCCAAGTGGAGCAAATGGGGTGAGAAAAGGCCTGGAGAAAAACCCTAGAACATAGGAGCGTCCACGGAGCGGGAGACAAGACTGGGAAGGGCCTCCGATGCTGTGTTAGAGAGTTTAAAGGTCCTTCCCTAAGCAATAGGAGACTGTTAAAGTTTTCTGATAAAGACATGGAAGTTTTCTTTACTAAGAGGAAATATCTGAGCAAATTTATGCTTGAGCGCTAGACCCTGTGGGAGGAAGACAGAATGTGTCTGCCTGACTGTATGCAAGTGGGACACGATGCTGCTGCTGCTGTTGCTGCTGCTAGAGGAGGTAGAAGATGTGTTTTCCCCAGATTACTCAGAGCTGACGAACTCTCAGTCCAGCAAAAAACACACAAAGCAGTTGAAGTTCAACGGTAGCAGATATTTGATGAATATATGCTCTCATGAGTGATTCGAGCAGGTGGCACCAACAGTGCTAGAAAAGTAAGTCAGAACAATACTCAGTCTAGGCCCTGCAGCCTTGTCCAGGCTTCCGTCCAGATGTCCTCCGAGCGTTATTCTGTTTTCATATTTATGAACAGGTGGGAAGTGAGAGGTAGGAGGCACCTTGCTGGGTGGTCATCTGGACCAGTTCTCTTGTGTGGTCCTGAAACCCAGCTCAGTCCTTGACTCCCAGCCAAACTCGAACCACTCACACACTGCCTTTGTCCAGCAGGCATGGTCCCTCACAAGCACTGAGCTCTGGTTTGACTTGGCAAACTGTGGGATTATTTTTGAGTAGAGGGGGTGGGATGCTTAAAACCCAGGAAAGCAAATCACCCAGGACTGCATATGTGTCCAAGCCTTTTGTTCTTATGGGGTCGGCACACAGCTTTCTTCCATGTGGGTCTGTCTTCCACTTAACCTTAACCAGCTGTGCTATGAGTTTTCCTTGGCTTGGAGCTTGGCTGTAGAGTTCAAATTCACACAGGAAGTTTCTGGATTCAGGTAGCGAGGGTAAATCCTCTCTCTCTTCTCTTAAGGACCCCTTTAATCTTGGGCTTTTGATGTTATGCAGATATCAGCCAATGGATCTCCATAGGCCCTTTGTAAGGAAGAGCTTACAACCTGTTACTGCTTCATTTACCGTATTCTTAGGAATGGAAGGATTTTGAAGGGAAGGCAGGAAGAAAAACAAACGAACCAAAGCTAGCCAGCCACTGCCTCCTTTCTTGATCAAGTTTGAGAAGAAGCTGGGTAGTGCAGACTCAGAAAGCATTAGACCCCTGACCTTACATTCTTGACTGCACTTAGCTAAATGGTGCTTCCATATGCACTAGTGCTAAGTGCAGCCTGACAGTCTAGAGGCTCCAGCCAAACCTCCAGTTACTATGGGCTTCCAGAGACCAACTCAATACCAGGTCCTCACAGGGAGGATCCAGAATGTTAGCTTTGAACTCTGGCTGCACATTCGAATCACTGGGGAGCTTTTAAAAGTACCAACCACCTCCGTATCAGAATCCAGGGAGGGGCAGGTCGGGGCTAGTATTTTTCAAAGCCCCTATATGATTCCCACATAAAGCCAGAATTAAGAACTGCTGATCTAGAAGAACCAAGACCGCAGAGCCTGGCTTCCAGGTACTGGAGATGATGGTTTCTCTTGCTCTGATCCCTCCTAACACTGCCCTCCTCTGGTTCTCAGTGATGCCTTCAGCTCCATACTGGGTCCTGGCCACCGACTACAAGAACTACGCCCTCGTGTACTCCTGTACCACAATCCTCTGGCTGTTTCACGTAGATCACGTTTGGATCTTGGGAAGAAACCCTTACCTTCCTCAGGAAACAGTGACCTATTTAAAAGATATCCTGACCTCTAATAACATTGACATCGAGAAAATGACTGTCACAGATCAGGCAAACTGCCCCGAGTTTCTGTAACGAGTTTCTAAAGGGAGGCTGCATTCACCCCATATTCTTTCTTTTGCTTTGCTTCCCCCACCCTGCCAACCCCTCATAAAGACAAACCAACACACCATGGCAAATCATTGCAAATACCAGAAGGGAAATTTGGCAGCAGAAGCCAGTGGAGAGGAACTTAAGGAAAGTTGGCTCAAAAACTTAGCCATTCACTATCTTGTTACTTTGCGAGCTTAATAATAAACTTGTTGCTGATCTGCTGTGATCATGGTAAATTCTGAAGTGGATCAATTATTGTGGGTTTTTAATTATAACCTTACATTTGGAAATGATTAAATGGTTATTAAAAAAAAAAAACCTAAGCACTGAACAGGTTTAAGTTTAAAAGTAACAACCTTGTTTCTGGAAAGAGAAAACTGATGACAAAGGTATATTTTGAATGAGCTAAATCCAGGTGGCCCTTTCTGCAGTAGGCATTCCTTTAGGGGGAATCATTTAGGGTTTTAGAGTCTCTGACAGGCAGTTTCCTTGAAGCATTTATTTTCTCATCAGGAGGTCTTCAGAGTCAAGCTGAAGAATGGGACCATCTTGGGGTCTGTGCAAGGAAGTAAAGAATCTACCAGGGAGAAGTAATGGGGATTTTTCAAAGAAAATCATTTTTAAAAAATCTTTTATTCGACTGATATTTACTGAGGCCCAACTGCATTCCAGACATTGAAAAATACAAAATCTCTGTCCTCCCACAGAATTTCAAAGACTGGTAAGGGACACTGACAAGTAAAGATGAAATTATAATCCAAGCTGAAAAATGCAAAGGTAGAGGGATGTAGAGGGAGGGAGCCGTGGGTGCTCCGAGAAAATCTCAACCCTATAAGACACAGGAACCCCTATATAAGTTCCAGCTTCAGGGGCGTCAAGATCCACCTTGAGTTATTTATTTATTTTTTACACTGTGACTTTCAAAATGAAAGAGACTCTAGAATTATTCACCCTGCAATTTCATTTAGCTCACATAACACTTATAATCTACTGATATTTCGGGAAATGAATAGAAAATTAAGCCATTTGTTAAGATTTTTGCTTTTTTGACATGAATATAATTTCCTTGAGCACTTGAGACTCTGCTTTATATTAAAGGTTACGAAAATTCCAAGGATCTTAATATGTACAATTTTCATTTTACTAAATAAATATGACCTCAAAATGTAACTTTCAGTTCGAAATTCCTAAAGGCTGAATACCACTGGGCAAAAAGGCAGTATGGAGGAGGGAGGTATTGAAGTGTGTTTTATCACACTTCCCACCCGCCAGGGGGCACTTGGCTTCTCTTCTAAAATACAGTTCTTCCCAAGAATGATAAGCTGCCTATCTATTTCTTATCTTAGGGTACAAAACAAGTTGTGCTTGTATTCCTCTTAACAGCTGTCTGGTAACATCTAAAGCAATGAAAGTGACTATATTTTGCACCTTTTCTACTGCCTTGCCCAATACATAGGCTTAAATTTTTTATGTGAATAAATTACTGAGTGGGTGGATAGGTGGATGGCCTTGAAGTTTTTGATAAAGGAAAAGGAAACTATGAAGCAGGTAACAGGGGTGACTGACCCTGAGAAAACCTTTGGGGAATCCAGGTGGCAGCATGGGGACAGCAAGTATCCAGAAGAAATATGAGGAAAAAGAACAAAAAATCCAGAAGGGAGAGGAAGAGAAGGCGAGTGGGAAGTAAACAGCAAAATAAAGACAATAGTATGTATTAAACCTCCCTGTACCCATCATCAGCTCCAACAGTCATTAACAGTTCATCAACCTTGCTTCACCTATCACCCACCACCTCCAATCTTTTTCCTAAAGTGCTTGGAAGCAAATCCCAAATATCGCCTCCTATTATTTTGCCTATAACTACCTACATATAAATCACTAGCAAATACAGACGCTTTTTAAACAAACAAACGAAAAAAGCAGGGTTATGTTTTATATCCTAAAGATACTCAGAGAATGCAGTTGCTATGTAATTTAAAGATTAATTTATATAATCCAGATGAAGGGGAAAATGTATGAATAAAAATGTTCATCATAGTTTTACTGGTAGCTCCCAAACTGAAAGGAGCTAAATTAAAACAGCAGAGGGATGGGATCATAAGTTATGTAACAGCTAGTTGACGTAATGTTGGGCATTCATTAAAATTCAGAGTTATGAAGACTACATAACCTCATGGGAGCTGGTGTCTACCCACCCACACTCACAGTGCTGGAGGGAGGGAGAGAGGGTTCCTGCATATGGCCTTGCTGTCTGCAGAGCTAGAATCAGAAGCACCAACTCCCTAGACACACCCGACTAGATCGAGGTGTGTCCACCTGAGCTAGGGACAACCAATCCACAGTCTGAACAGAAACCTCTGATTTTTGCGGTCTAACTGGATGGGAAAGATGAATTAGGACGATCAAATCAGGATTTGACTTTAAGAGACCTAGGGAGAGGATGATTGAAAACTCTGGAATTATAAAGTCACATAGTTTGAGAGGGCTATTATTGGCAAGGCACAACTAAAGTTAAGAGAGTACAGCACAGAAATGCAAAGATAAGCAGAGACCCCACTGAAGGCCCCTAACAGAGCAGCTTCAGTAGCTGCTGGCTTTCCGTGTCCTAGCTCCAATTCCTGTAGAATTTTGCTATCTTGGGTTCCTGTCCTTGGATTTCCGTAAAATTGGGCACACACACACAACTTTTTTCTAAAACATTCATTTTTTACTAAATGAATGTTCCTTGCAACCAAAATAGCCCTAAGACAAAAGTGTTCACAATATAATGTTCAGTTAAAAAAAATTAAAATGCATCATTTTAACTATGCTGTATTTAAAGTTACATGAAATGATGGCATAAAATCAAGAACTGAAAGTGAACAGAAAAAATGAAAACAATTAATGTGTTAGAATGGTAGAATTACAAGGTGATTTTTTTTTCCTGTTTTCAGTTTTGCTACTGGTTTTGTCGTGTAGGCCCTAAAACTGGAATTATAAAGTCACATAGTTTGGGGTGGCTATTACATCCTAAAACGTCCTTCTAGTTCAATCTGATTCTCTGGCAAGTCCAGTGTCAAGTCCGAAAGGAATAAGTCTCTTCTCCCAACAATTATCTCAGACTTCAAGACCTTCTTGAACTATTCTCCCATGCCACCACACTCCCAATACATCTGAGATAATGGCTTGATTTATAAATGTAGGACGTGTTATTAAAGCAATGTACAAGGTCCTCTGTACACTTCTGAGAGACGTGAAGCAAGACATCAAGTAACTTAGGAAGCTTTTACTTTCACAGTTGTCTAAACTGTGTTATTTTATAAAAGATTTCCAAAAAAGATCACTTATCTTGATAATTATGAGAAACTATTAAAAATTTTTAATATTTGTTAAATATGGTCAACTTTTATGCTAAAATCAGTAATTGGACTAAATGCCAAATATGAAATTCAAATAAGCTCATCAAGAGTTATCTAATATTCTCCAGCGGAATGGGGTAATCTGAACTGTTGGTAATGTTAAGAGGTACTGTGGTGGAAAGTGCCCTGGGAAGGGATCTAGTGCTAGTCCCAGTCACAGACTGCCTCGTCACTTACTCCAGCTCACCTCTCCTGCATGTCGTCGCGGAAAGAGCCAAATTAGATAAGGTATCTATCTCTAAGGACTCTTCCAGGTCAAACATTTATAGGTCTGTACTTTTGTACCTGATTAATAAAGTATATTTTTTGCTAAGAAGGAGGAAGTACTTGTACCCTTCTAGGGAAAGTAAGCCATAAACTTAAAAGACCAACTCTTTGCGTTGTTTTATGCCTTCATCTAATCCTTATCAAGGTACACACACACACACACACACACACACACTTCGTTGTTTAATCAATATCTATGTCTTTTCTCATACTATACATTATTTAGATGTATACATTCTTCTAAAGGAATACACGCATTATACTCACATAACATGCTATATTCTATAAATGCATTTGAAGTATTATATTTAACTCTCCTGAACTTTCCTAGGCTGATAATTATAATTAAAATATAAAAATGCCAACCTTAAGCAAAATCTTCAGCATCTTCAATGATGTAGAGACCCAGGGGAGCAGTAGCTCATTGTATTATAAAATAATACAGTGGTTCTGAAAACCAGAAGGAAACTTGAGACAAGTGCTGTCAGAGGCCAAATCTCGACACACATGGTAAAATACACAAAACTTCATTCCAAATTTCTTAACCTAAGGGTGCTGAAGCCCTAATGTTGCCTCCGGATATCTGCAGAAGGGTAGGTGCTCGGCTTCTGCTCAGACACTTTTGATACCCTGATTGACATGTACTCTCCTGCCTGACATCTCAGTTCTCTCAGTGGTCCTCCCAGCCCAGCTTTCCTGCCTCTTCTCTCTCTGTTCCTTCTCAGGCACCAGTCTACTGATTCTCAACCAAAGCATGCCACAATTGCCTGGGAGAATATATCAGTTCCTTGGGAAGACATCCCAGAACTGCAAAGATCACAAAAAATTCTCTCAAGCAATTCAGATTTACTCTCATGCCTCAAATGAGAACCAGTGCCTTGTCAGACAGAACTGACAACCTACCACTCCCTGTGTCTCCCATCTCTACACCTTGGTACACATCATTCCTCTTCTGAAATCTCCGGCTGTCAAAATCCAACCCACCAAGTGTACATCAATATTTCTGCAGAGCAATTTGACAAAATCTAGCAGAGATGAGGATGACACAATCTTTGACCTAGTAATTCTATTTTCTGATAAATATCCTAGAAACTCTCTTGTACATGAGCACAAGGAGAAATATGCAAAAAATATTAATTGTGTCACTGTCTGAAAGACCGAGAAACCAGAAACAACCTGAATGTCCAACAAGAGAATTGATTTTAAAATTGTGGTACACAGGCACACACTGGAATACTATGCAACAGTGAAAATGGACTAGAGCTACATGTATCAACATATATAATTTATAATATATGCATTTATATATAAAAATATACAGAAAGATAAAAGCAAAAACCAATATGCAGAAGGATACAGTATGATACTATATATAAGTGGAGTATTATTTCAGAATAATACATATTTAATATAAGTATAATGAAGTTCAGAGAATAAGTAACACCAGATTTAAGGTTCTGACTACCTCCAGGAAGTTGCAAGTGGGTTGGGAAATACAAGCGGCTTCCATTGATTTAATAATTACATTAATTTCCTGTAGATACTGATAATTACCACAAACTTGGTGGTCTAAAACAAGAGAAATTTATTCTCTCCTGGTTCTGAAAACCAGAAGTCCAAAATCAATATCACTGGGCTAGAATGAAGGTGCGGGCAGGGCAGTGTTCCCTCTGGAGGCCATAGGGGAGAATCTTTTAGCTCCTGGTGGCTCTCAGCATTCCTTGGTTTATGGCCACATCACTCCAATCTTCTAATCTTTTTCTGCTCTGTTGTCACAAGACCTTGTGTGTGTGCCTGTGTGTGTATGTGTGTGGGTGTACAAATGTGTGTGAAATCTCCTACTGCTTCTCTCTTATAAAGACACTTGTGATGGCTTTTAGGGCTTATCTGGATAATTCAGGATAATCTCTCCACCTCAAGACCCTCAGCTTAATCATACCTGCAAAAACTCTTTTTCCAAATTTAACATTTACAGGTTTCAAGGATTAGGACCTGGTATCTTTAGGAAGGAAGGCATTTTCAGCCTACCACAGTAATGTTTTCTCTCTTTAGCTGAATGATGGGAGATAGCAGACATAGACTCGTGACTCTCTAACTTGAGTTACAGTTATATGTGCATATGTCTCACGTCAGACCATACCATGAACTTCTCATGGCAAGAGAGGTCCCCAGGAGGTTCAGAGCAGTATAATGGGAGTAACTCAGTGGGAAGATTAGAAGACTAGTAGTAAAGCTCTAAGAGTAGGGTGTATGAATTTGTCATTTCAGAGGTGGGGCAATTTTGGATAAGGTGAGATCCAGAGAATGATACCTATAACCTGACTCTTGTCATTTCTAGAATTGTGAGTTCCTTTTCAGATCTTAATTATAATGTTTAAAAAGTGGAGCCTCCTCCAAAAATTAATGAGACCCGAAGACTAAAATCCAAACAAACCTTTCAAAACTGAGTGGATTGGAGGTTAAATTCTAGCAACAGAATTTCAAGCACAGAAGACAAGTCAGGGGAAAAAAATTCCAGTCATATTACATAGGCAGCCACCAGCTCCACCTGCTTTTAATTCAAGCCTTCTGTCTGAACCCCTCCCAGGTCAGAAGAGCTGCCAGTGCTCTGTGAGTCAGCTTAGACCCCAGGAGGTGACAAACAGGTTCAGGAGCTCCCTGGCTGGAATGGGCTGGAGGAAGCAGGTGGCCACTCCCTTTTTAGTGCAGTTCAGCTATGGTTAAGCACATGTTCATTCTTTGCCTACAGCTTAGTCCAAGCAGGCACCACAAAGTCAGAGGACTCCCTGCCTAAATAAGGGAGTGGTTGGAATGGCCAGGACCAACCCTACTGGAAAATCATGTGGAAATCTACAAAACTGAGGCTAACATCTGTGGCATTCTGCTGAATGACATTCAGTCAACAAAGTACACTGTGCATGAGAAACAATCTAGATGGGTGATTCCTGCACCTATGGATTGTTAATATGAATAACTTCTCTACCTTGGCAGGCTTAGAAACTAATGTTATTGACATTTCATTTGTCCAGTCTCAGCTTAGATGACATCTCTACAGGCATCAACCTAAAAGTGATTGCCTCAGTTACCTTTCATCCCATCACCTTTTTTATTTCTTTCTTACTAATTTTTACATTCTGCAATTGTCTTGTTTACTTATTTACTTATGTATTTATTGTCTATCTCTCCCACTAGAATTTAGGCTCTAAGAAGACTAGAACCCTATATTTTTGTACACTCTTATATCCTAAGAGCTTAGGATAGTACCTGACACATATTAGACACTCAATAAATTTTACCAAATGAATGAATGAACAAAATAATGAATGAGTACAGAGGCTGAATAAATGCCCCAGGACTCAGAAAGAATCAGTCACTAAAATGAAAACAAAACCCAAATAAATATAAATATCCTATATTCATGCATTTCAACATATTCAGCTAAAATTTCTTCCCCATGTGCTACATCCTCTATGTTCTCACATTTACCACTGAAATATCATCCCCTTCATATGTACATTCATTTTCCAACTGGCGAAATTGAAGCCCAGCAAAGTGACTCGAACAAAACTGTGACTAGTCATAACAAATGTGGGACCCTAATTTCTATCGGAGAAATAATTTACTCACAGAATGATTTGGGGGTTTTATCTCATTTTGTTCCTTTTCTTCACAAATAAAACAATAAAATACCTCCTATGAGAAAAGTGTTTTTGTCTCCATAAGACTAAAAACTATGGTACAAAGTCAATGTTATATTTGGCAAGTCAATAATCACTGCATAAGGGGTTAGTTTCAAGGAATAATTATTAAGGAGGCAACTTTTGCTAAGCTTGAGGATACTTTATGTTATTAGAGATGAAAGAAAGGACGTCCTGCTCCCTAGGGCTACCAGGTACACAAGATGGTCAACGTTAAACTCTTGGACTCAGACTCTGGTTATTTTTAATATTAAGGTTATTATTTTATATGGTTAAGGTATAACTCCATCAGGAAGCAGGAGACTGACTGACTTCATGAGACCTTCTCAGCATCTAGGGCCACCTGGAGGAGACAGTATAGGATGCATGAAGAAGAGGAGCTTCTAATACTTCCCCTCCTTCCATGAGACTATGCTGCTTCCTTGTCATTTGAGGGACAAATGCTGATTACATTTACTTAATACTTTGATTTAGAAACTTTTCTAATTTCTTAATGAGTCTGAATGTTTTATCTGTGTCCAGTTTTCATTTTTCCTTTGTATGTTATAGGAAGTATACCCCAGCTCATTCATTCATTTCTTCTTCTTTTTCTTTGAAAGTGTCATCGTTTCTGAAACATGTTTTGAATTATAATAGAGGAGTATCACTGTCACTGAAAGGAGAAAGAATTTTTTGCATTTCAAACAATAAAAACCAAGGTGCTATATCTTCTCATAAGTAAGTTCACTGCCCGCCAACAGCAAAAGAATTATTCACTGTAAGTGGAGACTCTATGAAGATGAGCGATTTATTAAAGAATAGCCTATTTTAGAGACTCTGTCTTAGCTCTCAAATAAACCTCATCATTAACTGATATTCATTAATTATGTCTAGAGTTGTAGTAACCACTTCCATCACCATCTTAAAGGCATCTTTAGTTGTCACAAAGAACAATTAAACGCATGGCTTCCTAAGAGACCATTTTCAATACAGAATGATGGTATCTTAAATTTTAAACACAAAACTGAAAAAAAAAATCACAAAGCAAAGCAATTTGAAATGAAGAATATTATTATTTCAGGGTAATAAAAGGAAATCATTCAGGTAGAGTACTTTCTAGAAACAGAATCCATAGAGCATCCCAGAAAACATTACATTAAGCCACCGAATTTGATAGTCAAGAAATAGTAAGGTAGTTTTCTGCCTAAGGGACAAAAATTGGTAATCTATGCAATGTCTTTAGTTATCTGCTCTAAGGACTGGTTTGACACATTATTTGAATTATGGCCAAGAATGCCAGCAGCTCACATATTAGCTTTGGCAGGAAGGCAGTTATTCTTGTTCTTGGAATTACTGCCTCCAAAGACAGATTCCATGTGTCAACTCTAAATTATTTCCTTGACTCTTAGCTGTTGGTTGGCCAACCTGTCTCCCCCACTAGATGGTGAGGGCCTAAAGAGCAGAAACCCTGTCTTATTCATTTTTGTACCCCCACTTCTAGTACAGAGGAGTGAAATTAACACATGATTGGGTGTGTAGCCTGGCTCAAAAGTCAATCCTCTTTTGAGTACTTTTAAAAAACAAAAACCAAAACACCTGTTCTATTATTTGTTCCTATCTTTTTGGCATTTTAAAGACTTTAAAAAAATATTTTGATCAAAAGGTCCTCAGACTTTATATTTCAAATTAGTTCATGACAGATTTGCAACATTATATGAAGAGTATTGTTAATTCCCTGTGGCTGTTCTTTTTCTTTTATTTTCTATTAATCAAGATCTCAATATCACTAAATAGTATACTAGATTCTGAAATGCTACTTAAATACTATAAATTATAAACACTAATTTGTACCAAACATTGTGAGTGACTAAAAACAAGTTATCGCAAACATTTACAATTAGGATCCACCCACAGACAGTAGTCTTCAGTGTATCTATATAATCTCAGCATCTTATCTGCAGCATTGCTTCCACTGCCTACTAATTTCTCCTTTCCCACTTTGTTCAGGCTTTGCTGCTCAGCCTCCACCATGAATAATTACAAATACTACCTCCTTGAAGGGAGGTGCCTTAGAACCCACATTTAATGTCTGTGGAAATCCAGCAATTCCATCAAGAAAAAATAAATAAAAACACCAAAAATTGGGCAATAAAATCACAGGTCGCCCCCCCAACCCCACACACTTATGCCAAAAGGGAAGTATTTTAGGTACACTGCTTTTAGGAGAACTGACCAAGAGCCTACTCCAATTGCTCACAGTCTAGAGGAAAAGATAAACAAGAAAATCAACCATTACGATTCAGAGACCACATAGGTTTGGGAAGCTATGATCAAGGTTCGAATGGGACATTATGGGACCCCAGAGGAGGATCACCTGACCCTGGCCTGAAACAGAGAAGGTTTCACTCAGGAGGAAGTCCTGAGCCACGTTTGGAAGAACAAGCTGGATTCAGCCAGAAATAGAAGGGCAAGGAGGCAGCACACCGTGCAAAAGACTGTCACATCAGAGAATTAAGTAGCATCTAGGATCTAAGGGTCTGTGGACGAGCCATGGAATATGAAGCTAGATAGGTGGCCAAGGCTCAGGTCACTGACAGCTTTGTATCATGCCAAGGAGTTCAGATTCCAATCTGAAGACGAAGGGGAGTGATTGAAGGATTTAAATCTAGGAAGTAATTTAATCTGCATTTAAAAAACAAAATCGGAATACCAACTTATTAATTCACTGTGAAAAAAACTTCCCTAAAGAGCAGATCAGAGGCTGGAGTCCTCTGGGAAGCAAATGCTCTGCCTTCAGATAGGCTACAGGGGATTCCAGGAACTGAGGAGGAAGGGGTTGGTGAGGCTCAGGCAGCAGGTTAAGGCAATCTCATTCTTTATATAGCGGGGATTCTCCCTACCACCTGCCCTGACACATTTTCCCCTGGGAAGGGCACTGTCCTGATAATATTGAACAATGGCTCTGGCAACAGAGGAGGATGGAAAGGAGATAGGTGAGCTTAAAAGTGGGAGTACTAGTGAGGTGGCTATTGTACTAATGTGTGAGATCATGAGGGCCCGAACTAAGGGGATGCAAAGGATAAGGCAGATTTAGGAGATTTTTAAGAGGCAGAATCAGGTAGACTTAGGAACTAACTAGATATGGAAAGTGATGGGAAAGCCACAAGCCAAAAAAGGGGAGTAAAGGAGTGAAGGCATGTATGTGCAGGAAGCTGATTAGATTCATGACCTGGCTCCTGTTACATTTTAAGATCATCTCTTGCCACTATTGAGCATAGATTCATTACATCTGCCAGAAAAACTACTTGCACTTTCCTAAAGATGCCATCCTCTCAGGCTTCTGTCCATTTGTACACATTACTCCAGATGACATGACCCCTCTCCCTCCTCTGCTCTCCCTGGATGACTCCAACTTACCAGCTCACTAATTCTGACCAGCCAGCCTTTTCTAGCCATTCCCTTACTTTCCTTCCTACCCAACTGTTATGGGTTGAATTGTGTCCCCCGCCTCAAAGATATGTTGAAGTTCTAACCCTGAGCCCCAGAGCCTGGAAAGATTGAAAATAAAGTCTTTGTATATATAGTCAAGTTAAGATGAGGTCATTAGGGTAGATCCTAACCCAATATGGTTTGTGTCCTTATAAGAAGAAAATGTCATGTGAAGATAGAAACACACAAGTAGAACACCATGTGACAATGGAAGCAGAGATTAGAGTGATACAGATGCAAGCTAAATAATGTCAAAGAATGACAGCTTCCACCAGCAGCTAGGAAGAGGAAGGAAGGGTTCTACCCAGAGTCTTAGAAGGAGCATGACTCTGGTGACACCTCGATTCCAGACTTCTAGCCACAGAACTGTAAGAGAATAAATTTCTGTCATTGTAAGCCATTCAGTTGGTGGTACTTTGTTACAGCAGCCACAGGAAACTAATATACCAATCATTTCTCCGCATCTATGTTTCCATGCTTATAAATACTGTATGTGCATTGGACATTTACCATCTAGTCTGGTAATTCTTTGTTTTATATTTCTTTGTTAAACTATAAGCTTATCTTTAAGGACAAGAATCATATCTTACTCATCTTTGTACATACAGCACACTGGTTGGCACAGTGAACTCTTAATAAAGATTTCTCAAATGAGAAAAACCTGAGCCAAAGTTCTTGATGAAATATGGAGATTGACCGGAGTTTATGAGATGGCAGCCACTGAAAGGCACAGACAGGGATACGCACTAGCTCACATGAGCTTCAGGAAGGAGTTTTTACCTTGGAGGGTGGGCCAGGGTAAGGGGAGTGATGATGAAGAAAGCAGCCTTGAGAGTCAAGGAGAAAGCCCCGTCCTTTCCCAGTCCTATGCTCCATGACACATGGGTGAACTGCCAGCCATGATTTGTAAGAGCTGCATGGAAGAGAAAAACCCAAACTCTATAAAGGTGAAGAATGCAGGCAACATTCTTGAAAGTCATCTGGGGTCTTAGCTGGGCTTGTACCAGCAAGTACATATCAGCACAACAGTACAACTTGGTAAGTAGCCACTCTTCTGAGCCTCCAGAGTGTTGTTCCCCATCGCTTGACCACCATTCGGTCCTCGCCGTGAGCCAAGAAACTAAAGGGGTAACACTTAGTACAGCAGAGGCCTCCATGAATTATATATATGAACCCACATTTACATGATGGCCATTTTCCTTTCTGCTTGGTTGGAACCAGCCCACACTGTTTTGGTTATCAAATAGTCTGATTGTTGCCCAGAGTATGAGACGTTTGTTTGTGAGGAATGGAGCCTGGAGTGCCTGGCAGACAGGGCTGAGGAGAAGAGACTGAGACACCTCCTGAAGATTAAAGTGGAGAAGGAGGCTGCCCATCCAAGGAGTCTAACAGTGACAGCGATGGGAGGCCTAGTAAGTGGAACTGGCCCTGGGTATGAAAGGGTTTGTCCACTGCGCCATTTGATCTCTCTGAAAGCTGGCTGAGGTGGGAAAGAAGCGCAGCCAGCCTAGTTGGCTCCTGAAAGCAACTGCCTCAGGAGGGAAAGATTTGGCCAGGCCCCAGAGCCTGGAAAGATTGAAAGTGGAGTTCACTGCCTGTGACGGGGGAGCAAAAGACGCTTGTGCTAAATTCTGCTTAGATTTGTTTTAGCATTAGCTTAATTTTATTATATCACATTTAATATGTATGCTAACTTGATTAACCAGAAGATTTTATTCCTGCTCACTGTGTATAAAATTTTTTTTATTTCTATGTTCCACCATGGAGGGAAAAGAAACATGAAACAAAAGCAGTTAATGTTCTCTTTGACCCTGAAAAAGTCCATGGGAATTTATCCTGAGCCTTAATTCATTGTTTCCTATTTGGAAGGATCCAGCAAGAGCAAAGTGAGTTTCAGCTATGGTCACCCGTAGAGCTCCATGATTCTTCACCAAGTCAGTTCTAGCACAGAATCAAACATGCTTCTTGGACTCTGATCCAAAATATGATAAATGCAATTGCCTTTGATAAGCACAGCTTAGCAGTGTATTTAAGAATGTAGGAATATCAGTAGTAGGGCAGACCTTTATAAAATTAAGATAAAATTAATATCTACTAAGGGCCTATCAGATAGAGTCGGGTTTCCGTGTACGTAACCACTAATGACAGGCAATTAGAAAAAAACATTCTAGTTAGTTAAAAACACTACTGGGGCCACAACTAAAAAAAAATTCTAGGGGCAAAGCTCATTTTCACTTTGGCTTTATTTTTATTTTAATTCTGTTCAAGACACTACCGAGAAAACCCCATATATGAGAAACAGTGAGAAGCAAATTCTTTTGTGCCTTAGAAAGTTCCTGATAGGAGACATAAGAAAAGATTATTGGAAACCTTCAGCATTTTCTACTGTATGTCTCATAGGTGAGAATGTTTGCACATTCCACCAACCCACATGGCCCTGCTGCTGATTTCCCAAGCATGAGCTTTTCTCTGCAGTCTCCCTTACCTTGCTTTCTCCTGACTTCCAGTCCATGGGGAGAAAACAATTAGACAATTGCTCTCGTGAAAACTTCATGGTTCCTGCTGAAGAATTCCCCCTAACCCCACATGCCTCAGCCACGGGAGAACAGAGAGGGTCTGGAATCCTATGCAAAGCACAGGCCCACTTCATAAGAACATCTGACTGACAAGAATAGGAAAATGTATTTCACGAAAACAGCAACATTGCTCTCTCAGAGTACAGACCCAGAGTTTGGAGAGACCTAATTAAAACTAGATGTGTGTGCATATATGTGTGTATGTGCATGTGAGCGTGTGTCCGTTTGTCTGTCTGCCTAATAACAAACAATTTTTTAAGTAAGCATTCTGAATTTAAAATGAAAAGAAAGAAAATACCTGCTGTATTTCAATTTATTAAACCAAGCAATAGTTGGGACCTAGAAAAGGGCCTGTCACATAGCAAGCCCTCAAGAAAGGTTTGTGACTGACCGTTAACAAAACAACGTCCTCTTTTAATGCCTTTTCTACCTTATTCAGCAGTCTTTCTTATTTCTATTATTTCCTTTCCAGCATTATAACTGTTAATACTTCACTCTGCCATGTAGAACAAGATATATATATAATCAGGTCATTTTCCAAGAAACTGATATTTTTAAGGGCACCATTATTTGGGGAGAAAATTTCAGAGCAGTTTACTCATTTATTCACTGATTCGGCCAACATTTAACCAAGAGGTTCTCATGGACAAACACTACATTCAAAAAGTTATGCTCTCGAGGACTTATGACAAATGTACCTGCTCCTAAAAAGGCCACGATGGGACAGACAGACACTTAGAGAATTATGATACTATGAGATAGAGGAATACAAATCATTTCTCAGGATCTCAGTGGAGCCGAAGACTAACTCTGCCTGAGTGGAGTGGGGAAGCAGGTCATCTTTGATCTGAGATAATTCCAGTACAAAAATAAGGGATGTCATTTCACATGGATTAATAAAGGCATTAAAAAAAAGAAGAAGAAGAAGAAGAAGAAGAAGAAGAAGAAAGAAACACAGGGTGCTCTCCCTCACCTTAGAAGGGTTGTTTGACTGGTGTGAAGAACCACACCAGGGAGAAAGGAAATGGATATGATAAGATAGGGAGCTTAGAAAAACAGATGGAGCCAAATTTTGAAGGCCCAAGGATTTTGGACTTTTATCCTATGCAACAAGCAGTCACTGAAGATTGAGTTCTTGGAACAAAAGACAATTAGAAAGGTGCCTAACACTGTGCCTGGTGAAGTGGAACTGAACTTATAAATTAAGGGTCATTATGTGACCTATTTTTGTTGTTGTTGTTGTTGTATGAGAGCAGTATGAAGACAAATGGACAGTAGAGAAAAGGGAGATTGGTCCCTGGGCCAATAATATTACATATCTGAGCAATTTCAAACTAGAACCAATGCAAGCGACATAAATACAGTTATTAAAGTAAAATGTCTCCCTATTTTAAACAATGACAATTCAGGCTTTAATATCACATGTATTCTGAATCTAAGCCTACATTCTTTATTCCATTATGAGTTTACAGAACAATAAAATGCAATAGAATTTGGCAAAATTAGCACAATGAAATTATAATACATGGCATCGCTTGCTTCTTGTAATAATTAACAAACCAGACCAGCTGACACTTACGGAAAACTTATAGTCACAGAAAACTGAGTGATTTCTGGCAGGCACAAGATAAATTGTTGTTTAGCCAAGAAAAAAAAGCACATCGCCTACTTACCATTCCAAGTCTCTTCACAATACTTATCTTGCTTTCTTCTTTCCTTTTTTTTTTTTTTTAATTTGTTCTGATAGGTTTTGAAAAAAATAAGTACTTCTCTAGCTTCCTTTGATTTAACTAGGGTTTTTAAAGGGTTGGGAAACACTTAGGAACTAATTAAAGCTTTGTGTACCCAGCAGGTGTGCAGTCTCTCCAGAAAAGTATTTTGGCAACTTGGAGGCATTTGTGGTGAGGCCACGGAATCCTTCTGGTAGATCTCTTTGAAGAGAAGAGAAAGAGCTGAGAGTTCCATTAGTTACAAATCAAAGCCATTTTGTAAGCAGAAAATGATTAACCTTTGTTCTTGGCTTTCTCTCTCACTTTTTAATACTTTTCGTATTTTGTTTAAATAATCTTGCCCCTGTTACCATGAATTTCTACCATGTACTATGAAATCTGTGGTTTTCTTGTCCAATGGAGGGATTACCTGAAAAAGAAAAGAACGAAGTGCTATTCTTTGCAAGGAAAGAGCTGCTGCTGACTCGCTGGTCATTAAGTGACAATCTTTGAGTATTTTTTCAGAGATTGAGGGGTGGCCACAATCACATCTCTGCTTAGTGAACCCTCATTGATGACTTAGGCAGTCTGGGTGGAGCCAGCCACAGAAGCGATTTCCAGCTTTGGAATTCTGTTCTCAGTGAGAAGCTAAGTGGTGCTGACCTCAGTAGCCTATTCCGATGAGCACAGAGCCAACTGGCTCAGCCACGTAAAGGGTACATCAAAAGTGTCTCTTCTCCCCCCATATGTAGCACTGAATCAGGCAACTATTGATGAAGTTTTCCAAAAGAGAGCAGAAATAATTGTCAGATAATCCTTAAACATGTGTGTATTTTTAAATATATCATTTGCCTTGAGCTCAATAGCTGCCTTCAGAAACTGAAAGCAAAATGGAAGATTTTATCCACAATCTATCTCTTGGCAGTCAAACCGTGGACACACAGGAAATACAACAAATACAGCAAAATTCAGTACTTGAGCTATTTGGTCCAGATGACTTCCTACAAAAGCAGATCTCAGCCGAAGCATGGAAAAAGAGCTCTGTTTAGAGGCATTTGGAAATCTTTGGGCCACAGTGAGGAATAGTGTGGTTCAATTACACTATAATATAAGAAAAAGCTGGACTGACACTCACAGTCTTGTAGTCAAACTAATATTTCATTATGTTTTAAAATATTAAGAACGTTCCCTTCATCTGCATTCACTCTGAGTGGGGTTGGGAGTGGAAGAAATAATACAAGAGGCAAAAGTTTGACTTTTGATGAGGGAAATATTTTTTCAAGCTTCTTCAGAGAACTCTTTATCACCTCCTGTTCCAATGCTTTATAATAACTATAATTAAACATATTATGTCATACTGTGGCAGCCCTTTTCATTATAAGGTCTCAAAGCAAAGCAGTGCTTAATTAAGGGCCCAGTCACAGTTAGGTCCAGGGAGGTGACTGCTGGACACAAGCAAGAACAAAGCAAATCTGCCCAATAATTTAGAATATGAAGGTAAGTTTTATGTATCCCCTTGAAAACAGGATTACCACCGCTGACCTGAGCTCCTGCAGGGTAGGCAAGTGTTGGAACCTGTGGTAAAAAGGACTCAGGAAGGGAGGTGACCTTCCAGCTTCTCCTTCAATGAGAACCCTCTCTCTGCTCCAGGGGCCGGGCATGGCTGTCAGGGTATGATGTCAGATCTACTGGGCAGTGGGAAATCTGTGGCTAGGAACACAGGATGGGCCAGTAGAGAATGGTGCCAAGGTGTAGCTGTGGAGGCCTCTACCTGGGAAAATCTCTGGAAAACACATGCAGCTCAGACTTGCAAAGTTGTTGCTCTTCTGCCCTTCCTGCTCACCTCCCCCTCTATTATCTCCATTCAGTATTCATTCCTTTACCGAGGCCCTGTTGTATGCCAGGAATTCAGCTATAGGCTGGGGGCCAGACAATGAAAACAATCATTTTCAGGAACCCTGAAGTTGTTTCTGCGGAGCAAAGTTCTAAGGACAATGAACTGAGTGTTGCTCCCTGAGGCATAGAGGCTCTGTTAAGGGAGATGAGATATATGGGGCCCAGAGATAAGAAACTCGAGTAATATTACTGACATTGGAGTAGCGTAGAGACAGCCCTTCTCCCATCCACATTCTCTCTTCCCATCCTCTACACCAGTGGCCAGACACTGCTGGGAACCAGGTGTCAGCTCAATCTAGAGCTGTCTAAAGATAAAATGAGCTGCATTGTGGGGTGGTGAACTCTTGACCACCAGAGTTGTTGGAGGAGAGGCTGGATAGCTACTTGATGGAATTAATCAGATCTCTTCCATATCTAGTGGTTTGTGAATCCACAGGGAGCTGGTCTGCTGGAGGAGCCAGTTCTGGGTGGACTTTCCTGCTTTACTCTGGCCTGTCATAAGGATGATGACGAGGCCTGATCACGAAAAGGTAGTGGGGAAAAGCCTGGTGATGAGGAAGTTCGAGACTAGGGGTAGGAATGGAAAGGGAGGAGGTGTACAGGGCTGCCATAACAAAGTATCATAAACTGGATAGCTTTAAACAACAGAAATTTAATGTTTCACAGTTCTGGAGGCTAGAAGTCCAAAATGAATGTATCGACAGGGTTGGTTCTGAGAGTTCTAAAGGAGAATTTGTTTCATGTCTCTTCCAGCTTTGGGTAGCCCCCAAACATTTCTTGGCTTGTAGATGCATCACTTCAATCCTCTGTCATCACATGGCATCCTCCTCGTCTATCTTCACATGGCCATCTTCTGATAGGGACACTAGTCATATTTGATTAGGAGCCCATCCTACTCCAGTATGAACTTATATTAATTTAACTAATTAGATCTGCAATGGCCCTATTTCCAAATAAGGTTACATTCTGAGGTAATGGAAGTTAGAACTTCAACATAGCTCAATTTTAGGGGGACATAATTCGACCCGCAACAGGAAGCAATTTGCTTAATTTCTGAAACCTCCTTTTTTCCCACCTGTATAACTCCAGCATAGGCACTGCATGGAGAGAGGCTGGGTGGCTATAGGGGACACCACTACCTCTGCTGGCCCTAGATTAATTTAAAAAGGCCCTAGATTAATTTAAATACATCATAGTTCTGATATTGTTCCTAGGGCTTCACACTTCTGCCTTTCCCTGTGCTCCTTAGAAACACTTCTCATGACACCACAGCACTCCCAACCCCAATACCCACATATCCTGACACCCTAGAGCCTTGCGCTCTTTCCCTCTCTCTTATCAAAGTCCTCCCTGGGATCTTTTATTCACACCCAGACACAGACAGAATAACTTGGGGAATGTGTGTGAGGGTTTTTTTTTTTTTCTCCTTTGGGACTCTCAAAGACCTAGACAGCTCCCAAGGCTTCTGGCCTATTTCACCCAGTGTTGCACAGATGGTTACTTTAAATAAATTCCCAGGATGGCAGTAGGGGTGGGGAAAGATTATGAATCACAATTCTAGGTACTTCTGCCAGCAATACCTTCCATGGAATTACCAACACAGAGGGAGAATCTGATAAAATGCAGAAACATCAGACTAAAAGAAAAAAATCTCAAATTCTACGACCACGCGCTACGAATAGGCTGTGTGACAGTTGTGGTCAGGTCATTTCCCCTCTGTCCTTCAATTTCTCCAATGGTAAAAAGTTAGACTATTTCAATGCTGATATTCTATGATTTCATAAAAGCCAATCGTCTATGATGTTATAATAGATCTCTAAGGATCTATGCTGACATTCCATGATTTTATAATAGTTTAACTTTATGCAGGTTAAATGGAAGAAGAGACATATATAATTTCTCTGAAAGTCGGCTAATATCTTTGAGAAATGATGTCACTTTTGAGCCTCAGTTTTCTGATCTATATAATATAGAAATGACTATATGGACTTCATAAGGTGGGGAGGGCAGGGTACCTGGAGAGATGTACACCTTTGTACAGAAGAAAGCAGGAACGTCTCCGAAGTTTTTCTGCAACAGCTCCAGCGATCACGGCTCGGGATCCTGGGCAGGTGCGAGCCCACCAAGAGGACAAGAAGAGGGCGGGGCGAGGGCGGGGCGAGAAGGTTGGCATTGTTCTCGCCCCGCCCCACCCCCGCCCTAGATATCGCGAGAGGGTGGGCCCGCTTGGCTTCGGCGTCGGCGTCCTCCCGCGCTGCGGCGCTAGGCCGGCATCTCTCCCGCGGGCCGCTGATAAAGTGGTAGCAAAGGGCGCGCGAAGGGCCACCAGCCGTGCGGCGTCAGCTAGACGCCAGAGCGTCAGGGTCGTTGTGTCGTGACAACGACGCCAGTAGCGATCTCCGACACAGCAGGTGCGGCCGCTTAAGTCCCAAGCGGGCTCAGTGGCTGCCTGGCGAGTCTCTGCTCGCGCCCAGTTCTTTCCTTCCTGGACCCGACGCCAAGCAGCGACACTGAGCCGACCGCCGGAGCGGCGGGCAATGGCGGCCTCGACGGCCTCGCACCGGCCCATCAAGGGGATCCTGAAGAACAAGAGCTCAACGACTTCCTCTGTGGTGTCCCCGGCCGAACAGCCCGGTAGGAGTGTGGATGAAGAACTGAGGTGAGAGTCTCGAGGGACGGCCGCTCGTCGGCCGGCTCTGCCTGGGAAACTCCTCCTTCCCGGCCCCAGCGGCCTCGCCCTCCCCGCGCCGCGGTTACCGACTTAGACCCCGGACCTCAGGTGTGGGCCCGCAGGCAGGGTGGCTGCTTGGATGCGGATCCCGCGCCTCTCTGGTCTCCTTTCTCTAGCCAGGCTGAGGGGGTAGAGTGATTTTAAAGAAAGCAGGAACTATGACGTATTTATCATCATCATCTTCGTCTTCTTCTTTTTTTTTTTTTTGTGTAAACGCATATATAATATTTTTAAAACATACATCATGACTTTTGAATTTCCGGATATTGAGAACAGTGAAGAATCAAATTGAAGTTTCAAAGCTTCACTTGTTAAGCTTTTATTATTTCTTAACCTCGTAACTGAGGTAGCTAAAATTCTTGAATAATTATTTTCTTGGCTTGGGAACGCTAGTCTCAAGCTAATAAGAGATGCCTCTAAAATAGCGACAGTTTCTCCGTTTTTCTAATTGTTCTTCTTCCACAGTCATTCCTTTATATGTGAGCATTATCAAAAGCATCATGCCACACTTACTTTCTTAGGTCCAAGTTTCTTATCTCTGCACCTAAGAAGAACCAAAATTTTCTGAGTCTTTGATCAATATACTTAGTGGGAAAACTACTTATTGCTAATTATTTTTGCATCTGGAAGGAGAGTTTAAGTGCTTTCTGGACTTCGTTCTTGCGAAACATATCTAAGTTCAGAACAGATCAGAAAATAGCAACTGAAAATGATCCAGTGATAATTTAGTGGCTCTCATATAGTCACAGGTACTCATATAAAAAGATGTTGACCCATAGCATTGTGTGTAGTGGTAAATAATTGGAAACAACCCAAACTCCATTAATAAGACTGGTGAAATATTAATTGTGATACATTTGCGTAATGGAACAATGTACCAGCCTTTCAAAAAGAATGAGATGTTTATGTACAGAGACCGACATCTAAGGTGCAGTGCTCGATAAAAAAAGTTGTGATAACAATATATATGGTGTAAAATATGCCACTGGGTTAGCAGTGCTAGAGAGCGTGGAATAAGGTACTAAAAAAATAAGGACGCTACATTCTGGAAGTAAAGCTTAAGAAAGATTATCATTGAAATCTGTAAAGTTATAAAGCTAAAATGAGGGTGTTCAAGAAAACTTAGAATGTTGGAACTAGGGTGCACCTGTTGAAAGGATCACTTTAGCACTATAAAAGAAACTACTACTTGATGATGATGGTAAATTTATGGGGATATCTGTTACCGCGAAGAAAACATAAATAGGAACGCAGCTTAGAATCATGACCTTGGGATTGGAAAAGACCTTAGTTTGTCTAACAGCTACCCCTCCCACTCTTCTGGATGCTTGTCTCTTACATTCTCTAATTCAATTTTCCAACCTCTGTTTGGGATAAATCACTTCAAGTGGGGATGGAGAGATGGTCAATGGTTGTAGGTCATAGGATTAAGAAAACAGAATTTCCCAGAACATATGTATAGCAGGAAGACCAAGATAATTAAAACAAACAAACAAACAAACTATAGAAGGCTGTTAAGCAGCTTCAAGGTATTCAGCTGCAGGAGTACGGTTCTCATTGGCATTTTTGTTTTTTAGCTGCGCTTTAGTACAAGCTTTCTGTTGGGCTACCAAGTGGCTTATAATTTTCTTCTATCTTTCTCTGCTTCCTTAACTTTTGTTTATTCTCAACTTTGATCTGCCATAAACTCCTGTTGGCCCAACCCTGTACAGGGTTGGCCTCTCTGTAATTGACTGGGGTTTACCTCTAGGTTTTTCTGCCTTGAAAACCACTATGCCAGACTTACTCACCTAGATAGGTCTGCTCCTGTAGGAGCTCCTAGCAAGGCAGATTTCATTTAAAAGGAACCTTTTGCAAAGCGAGTGACTTTGACTGACTTGGCTTGTTAGAGGGTTATAGTCCCGCCTTTAAAGGGAATTACCAAGCCCTGATTCAAATAGTAAAGGGGGATGGCGTTTTTCATGATCAGTGTTATATGACTAAAGCAAAGAAACATTCTATTGGTAATACAGTTCACTCGAGCTGTACAGATCCACTTCTATGTGTTTTCTTTTTTCTCCCAATACTGTAAGTGTATTTTCTTTATGATTTTCTTAATCACATTTTCTTTTCTCCACTGTAAGAGTATGGTATATAATACATATAACATGCAAAATATGCGTTAATCAACTTTATGTTATCGGTAAGGCTTCCAGTCACAGTAAGCTATCAGTTAAATTTTAGGGGAATTAGTGCCCCAACCCAGCGTTGTTCAAGGGTCAGCTGTACAATATACATTATTATGTATTTGTATCACAGCTCATGCAAACAGTATTAGTGACTATGCATCTCTTTGAACAGAAATAGTATAGTTGAACACTTTTGAAACAAATTTTTTGTAATGTTTAATTACAAAATTACAACCAATATTCCTCCTTTCATATGAAAGGTCTGAAATAAATAGTTCATTCAGTTACAATGCACTTCGAATTCAAAAATTAATAAGTGAAATGTAATGATCTAACATTAAATGTTGGAATGGAGTATAAAGCAAAATAATCTAATATGAAAATGACCAGACATCTAAGTCAGTTCTGGTTATTCTTGGTAGCTGTGTTCTATATAGTCACCATAAACACAGAATTAGTGAATACTGAATCATCGCTTCTACGGGAAATACAGCGTTAGGTTTCTGCAAGCCTCTGGTTACATTTTCATCAACCAATCAATATATAACCTTTCGAATTGTTTGTTTTTAATATATATTGTTGATTCATTAACATTGAATACATGGCCAGGAACACTATCATTCATGCCTGAATGAAACTTATCTAACACACATTTTCTCCATAAAGCACATTACAGCCTTCTTGCATTTAGGAGCACTTCAGCACTACACTTGGGAGCCACTTTCAACAATAAATTCACCAACAAAAAGCACAAAAAAGCAAATAACATGGTACTAAACAGACTGCAAAAAGGACACTTATTTACTGTAGGAGAGCTGAAACAAGGTAAAGCATCTCTTGTTTAACCTCATCTGGGAACATGCATCAGGTAACTCAGTTTTCCCTGCTCTGCACATATCTTTAAGAGACTGAGAAAGCACCTTTGAGTATTGATTTTGTAGTTACAGATAAATTTTAGCAGGTAGTTTATTTGCAAATGCACAATCCGTGAATAATCATACCTTTTATTGGTACATTTATCATGTAAAATACAGTGGTAGTTTTCTTTTTTCTGTACATACCACTTCTTCCCCATACCATCACTTGTGAGTGGATGTTATGTAACATAACATTTTATTTAATAAAAAGAGATGTTACCAAGAGATTTTTTGTTTAAGGCCAGAAGTTGATTTGTCTTATTCCAGTGGTCTCTAAACTTTTTGATTGTTTACCTTTTTAGTAGGGAAAAATTCAAACGTGCTTCAAATATGTTTGTTTATTACATACACATACATGCACATATACTGCACATATCATTAAATCATATCTCAAGACTAAATATACACTTAAAGTAAGGTTTATATAATACCATATTTTTTTTCTTTTTGTGGTGACATTGGTTAATGAAATCCAATAAGTTTCAGCTGTACACTTTAACAGTAAGGCATATATATGTTTACACTGTGTGTTCACCTCCCATAGTTAGATTTCTTTCTGTCACCATGTATTTGACCCCCTTTACTCCATCTACCTCCCCCCACCCTCTGGTAACCATTAGTCCATTGTCTATGTTCATGAGACTGTTTGTCCTGTTCATTTGTTGCTTTTAGGTTTATATCCCACGTATAAGTGATATGTGATTTTCAACTTCTTCTGTCTGGCTTATTTCACTTAGCATGATTATCTTGAGGTCCATCCATGTTGTCTCTTCTTATGGCTGAGTAATATTCCATTGTATGTATGTACCACAGCTTCTTTATTCAATCTATCGTAGGATACTTCAGTTGCTTCCATATCCTGGCCACTGTGAATGATGCTGCTGTGAACATCAGTGTGCAAATATCTTTTCGGATATGAGTTTTCAAGTAAATACCCAGTAGAGGGATTGCTGGATCATATGGTAGAACCATTCTTAGTTTTTTGAGGAATCATCATACTGTTTTCCATAGTGGCTGTACCAATGTGCAGTCCCACCGGCAGTATATGAGGGTTCCTTTTTCTCCATATCCTCTCCATTTGTTATTACTTGTTCTGTTGATTATAGCTATTCTAACAAGTGTGAGGTAGTATCTCATTGTGGTTTTGATTTGCATTTCCTTAATAGCTAGCGATGTTGAGGTAATGCCATATTTCAAATAGTCTTTAGAATTTTTTTATATAGTTCTTGTCAAGCTATCTTTTATTTATTTTTTCATGTCTCTGTGCTGTTATTTTCTTATTCTCTTTATACTTTGTACTGTTGTCTTCAATGAGTGACTTCTTTAGGTACATTGGTCAAGTACCATTAAAACTGGATAGAATCTAAATCCACATAAATAGGCATAGATAAATCTCAGTACATTGCAACACACTGTTCAGATAGTTAGAACTGCACCGTTAACCTCCTATGATTGTGGAATTCTCATTCTTTCAGGATACCTTGAATATAGTGCATAACTAGTGAAAGTCTAACATAGCAGATCTAATGAGTAAGTATGCAGTTCATGAAAAGACACCATTGGTTCTAAGCTGATTTTATATGCCATCAAGAAAGGAAAAAAACCTGCCAATTATAGGATGCTGTCCATTTAAAGATATATTTTGTTTTCACAATATTAAAATGAGGAAAATATGCATTTGGAATTGTTGAAAATATGATATTAAATGTTTCTAAAGCTATCTTATGAGAAGTGTATAGGCTAATGATTAATCAGGGACCAGAATGTCTGGGTTCAGGTCCTGTCTGCTACTTACTAGTTCTGTGATTTCCAGTGAGTTATTCATTACATCCATGCCTAGTTTAACTATTAAATGAGTGAATAGATATAAAGTATTTAACCCAGTACCTCACCCTCAAATGTTAGTCTCATTCTAGGAAATCAATATAAAAATCTAATTTTTTCCACATCTCAGTGGGTTGTATTACACAGTATGCTTTGGAATCACTGTATTCAATTTGAATTCTATAGTAAGATAAAATAGGCAAATTCTGTTTGAAAAAATTGTGCTTGAATTAATTTCCTTTGATATAATTTTATATAAGCATGCTTCATGTTGTCTTTTTCTGCCTTTCAAGGGATATAGACTATAGTCAAAGGCCCACTGAGTAAAATTTTCCAAAGGCGACTTTTTGTTTGCTAATTGCTTTTATTGTTAAATCTTACTTTAATTGTTCAGTAATGGTGTCAAGCTTTAAAGTTTTGTACTTTGTCAACTTAAGTTGAATCTTCATTTAAAGAAAACCATTTCTTGAAATGTGCAATTAAAGTTTAACACCTTGAAGTAAAATCCAGCTTCCCTCTCCAAGACCAAATAAAACTATCAAATGAGCAAGTCACAAGTAACCAGGAGTATGAGTAGGTCTTTCAGTGGCATCATATGAGCTATCAAAGTGAAAGTGAGAAGCGGTGACTTTCTGGACCAGATTTAGGCTGCAGGAAAATCAGTCATTCAAGCTGGGGGAGTAGCGGGGGAGTGGGTACTGAAACCAGCAGGTTCTTTCACCCTCACAGCAGATCTGCGTATAAGTGGTGGTGCCTCCGTTTTTTTGTAAGTGAAGATAATGACTCAAAAAAGGTTGCAGGAACAGTTCCTGATAGTGCTGGGATTAAACTCGAGTTCTCTCCTTGGGTTTTGTTACTCTACAACTGAAATTCTACCAAAACTTTAGAGATGCTAGTTTCCACGTCCAGTGTACTCTGCTGGCAATTTCTTCTACTTCACTACTTTCCACCTAAGAATTCTAACATTTGTAGGATCCTGTTGTTTTATGCCCTTAATTTAAATTCATGTTTGTGCAAGATATTGTTACTCTCTTTGGATCTGAATAATTTTAAGGATTTCTTTTTTTCTTAATATTGTGCTGAAGTAGAGTGAAGCTTTAAATATATAAAACTTTAATTCTTTTTACAGTGGAGAGTAATTGGCAAACTGGGAAAAATTTGGGTTATGTATAATGTGGATTAAACCTCTTACAAATTTATAAGGTTTCCAATAGATAGGCAAAAGATACAATTTATACAAAGCAAGTAAAATAACAAGCATTCTTTCACATTATTTGTTAATACACAAAGAAACAAAAACCAGCTTTTAAATACCAATTTATACGTACTCAGGAGGAAAAACACACACCCAAAACAATAAGTTTTGGTAATTATGGGGGACATTACAAATAGTCCTCCCTTTTTTAAAAGCTATATGGCAACATGGAGTGAACTATAAAACTCTTGATAAATTTTAACCTAGGTATGCCTGTCCTAACAAATTATCCTAAAAACATCATTGAATACAATATGCACAAATACATTCCTTTTGGCTTTATTTTAAATAGGAAAACCTTGGATTCAATCTAAATATCTAACATTAGGTGAATAGTTTATTATTGAATATCATGCAGTTATCGAAAAGATAGAGTAGAAAATAAGCAGCTTATTATAAAACACATATACTGATATGAAACCTATCAGTATATATTTCTATATATAATGATAGCTTATGTATTTTTCATATGTGTTACACAGAATAGAAAGAATATGTAGAAATTAAAATTGTTTATGTGTTAGGGTGCCGGGGTTGCAATTTTTAAATTTTATCCTTAATTTTAAGAAAACGTCATTTCTGCTTGTATCCTACAATTCTTTTTCTCCTATCATTAGCTCGCAAAACAGATTTACAAAGTATTTGTTTCTCCCTCTCTGTTAAACTCCAAAGAACCTTCTTCATTCTTCTTTCCTAAGCAGTAATGATGATAAATTATCGTTTTTAATTCAATATTGTTAACATTATTTAGGAAATAACTTTTGAGATTAGGAAGCTTCCAACAAGGTCATTAAAATGTGTTTATTTTTTAAAAATTTATTATAATGTACTGCACATACAGAAAAGTACATTAAATGTCATTTTAAAGCTTAAATTATTATAAAGCAAACACCTCTGTAACCACCATCCTGGTCAAAAAAAAGAATGTTTCCATTACCTCAGAAATGCCTCCTGACTTTTATGGTAGTTTAAGTATATATCTCCTACACATTTTTAGTTTTGCCTGCTTTTGAACTTTATACAGAGATGTGCTAGTTTTCTTAGAAATAAGAAATAAGTCTTTTTTAGAAATAAGACTTTCTATTAATATAGGTTTTATGAAACTTTTACCTGTGCTTTTCTGTTTCTGACTTGGTCTTAACTCTGGCTCTCATAGGAGAGAACATTTAGTAAATGCGTCATGGGTTTCTCTTCTTTTATTAATTGAGTTGCTTTATTCACAAAATTAATCTACTTCTCTTAAAACTAGAATACGTTTCTTTCATTATCCTTCTAATCCAAAGCTTCTTGATCATTTCTGCTAATCTAAAATCTTTAGAAGTGTATTTCTTTTCACTGTGAGTTTCCTTATATAGAATATGACCATGAGCAGACGTAATCATTTGCTTTACAAATTTACAAAAATTTTTAGGTAATAGAACTATTTAGCAAAATAAAATGTCTGAAACTATAGATTTAGTCAAATAGAAAACGAATTACTTTTTAGAAAAACTCATTCTGCAGCAGATCTTAAATATTTCAAAATCATTTAAATTTTGAGTCTTGCAGGGGAAAGGTAGAACACATTTAGAACAAAAGCAATTTAAATATCTTTTTAGAATGCCTTATCTCAAACCATTTTCCACAATGCTAAGATTGGCCTGGTTTCAGGATTTTTAACCCAAAACTTTAGATTTTAAAAATCATAAAAACTCTTTATATTTGTATGGTGCTTTTATAATTTGGTTACACAAACACAATTTCAGTTGGTTCTCTCAATTATATATTGTAAGAAAAACTTATTAAAACTCTATTTTATTATAATTTCCATGAAGAGTAAATGTAGACCACGGAGGGATGTTTGTTTGACTTGTCTATAGTCACAGGACTAATGAAAGGGTAACTGAACCATAAACATTCATATCCCACTTAAATTTTTGTTGTTTTTTTCCTGCCACAAGACCAGCTGTTATTATGATAGACAGTCGGAAACTAGGCTTCTGAAGAAGTCCATATTGTAAAGCAAGGTCAGTTTTCCCAGTCTAGTTTGATCAAGTTTATTTATTTATTTATTTTTTAATACTAGCAACATTTAAATATGATTAGTTGAAAATTTAGTTGAGCCCCATGCTGAATGAATAAACAGCAGTTCTTTAAAGAAGAAATCTTGTTTCTGTGCTTAAGATTAATGACCCATATGTCTTAATTTTTAGCTTCTTTAAACTTTTAAGATTTCAACTTTCATGGTGAAGAAACATTAGGCAACTTCTGTTTGAGGGGGAAAGTGAGAGTTGTACTTTCAGTCACCTGTGGGGTATATGCCTGGGCCAGCCTTTGCCTCTTAATAAAACAGGTTTAAGTTGACTTGAAAGGAAGTTGTCTGACAGAGAGATCTTTTATGTCCTTTAAATGAGTAGATAAGGATTTGTAATTAAGGCATTTAATGATTGAGCACCTTAGTAGTTGTGCAAATATTTTGTTGAATGGATGTTAATGGATATTCATAAGGCACTTAGAAAGCATTTCTGTTTCTCTTAAGTAGATTATCCCATGTGATCTGAGTACAGTAGGTCCCCCCTTACCTGCAGTTTCACTTTCCACCATTTTAGTTACCTACAGTCCAACAAACACTATTAAACCAGAAATAAACAATTCATAAGTTTTAAATTGTTCAGCGTTCTGAGTAACATGGTGAGATCTCGATGTGAATCATCCCTTTGGTCCAAAGTATCCACACCGTATGCTACCTACCTGCCCATTAGTCACTTAATAGCCATTTGGTTATCAAATCAACTGGTGCTATCACATTGCTTTTTGTCCAAGTAACCCTTATGGTAGCCTAATGCTCTTTCATTCACCTCACTTCATCTCATCACATTGGCATATCATCCCACATCAGAAGGAGGGTGAGTACAATAAGATTTTTTTTTTTCCCCTTTTAATTCCCCCCCACCCCCACCCCACTTCCACCCCTGGATGTTGCCTTCTTCTTTTTTAAGAACTGGATCTCTGAAGGCAGGGCATCTCCCCACCAATGCAAGCTTGCGGTGCACACCCAGGGCCTGGCTCACCCGGGGCCTGGTGCACCCAGTGTATGGTCTGTGTGGGTCCACCTGGGGCACAAACCCAGGACCTTCTGTGTGTAAAGCAGACATACTCATCACTACACTATGGAGCCACCCCCACAATAAGATATTTTGAGAGACCATATTCACATAACTTTTATCACAGTATATTATAACTGCTATTTTATTATTATTGTCAATCTCTTACTGTGCCTAATTAATGAATTAAAATTTATCATAGGTATGTATGTATACAAAAAAAAAACAAAAACATAGTATATATAGGTTTCAGTATTATCCACAGTGTCAGGCATCCGCTGAGGGTCCTGGAACATATTCCCCATGGATAAACGGGGACTGTTGTGTAGCATTTATTAGCAAAATCTTTTCTAGATTAAAAAAAAAAAGCAGCTATAGTTTAATTTTTTTGCAGCCCAATGCTTTATTTAGTGGTATATGAATAACGAAGTTTCCCTATAGTTTTATGTTCTGATTCTTTTGATTGTTATGGATATCTTTGAAAAATTTAGGCCAAGGAAATATTCCTGTTATATTTATCAAACTTACTAATATATAGTAGATGAATCCTTAACTACTTTGATCAAACGATGTATAAATTTCAGTTTTTGCTGTTAATTCTATAGACCACATGAAAACTAAGCATGTCATAATGTGATAGTATTTTGAACGCCTGGTGAAGATTCTGAATAAATATGGTTTTAATATGTGGGCACTAAGTATTCTATATAAAATATTTACTGACATTTTATTGTAATTACTTATGGCTTATACCTTAAGTCAATTTCTCTTTCAAGCAGATGTGAAAATAGAAGTTAGTAGTCAAATGGAAATAGAAATGTGGGATTTGGATTTTTGTGGATTTTAGATGTGCACTTTTTTTTTTTTTTGCTGTATTAAGGAAAAATTCTTTTTAATTTTAGTAAAAAATCCCAGAAGTGGGATGAAATGAACATCCTGGCGACATATCACCCAGCAGACAAAGACTATGGTTTAATGAAAATAGATGAACCAAGCACTCCTTACCATAGGTAATGTTTTATAGACATCATTCCTTTTTTGACTTGTTTACGTTTTGCATTGATGTGAACTTCTGTATAACAGCTGATTCGAAGTTGTGTATGTTTTATATTTATTACTAGAGGAATAATTAATAACCCAACTGCATATTTTTGTGTAATAATATAAGTAGTATGTAACTCTAATTGTGGGATCCATTTTGTTCATTATAATTGTAGTAGTTAATGTTGATTTGTTGCACGTCAGTGGTCTCTAGCTGCTAATGATGCACAGAGGCTAGTGACTTTTGCCCTCCTTAAGATAATCTTTACAAAAGAAGTTGAAGATTGGACTCATTTGCTTCTTAACTAGAAATCAGGGTCTTACTCAGTCTCTGCAGAAAAGGATAACTTCACAGATGGTAACTTTTTTAACCCATTCAGAGACACAAATGGTCATTACTACTCTTGATATCCTTAATTTTGAACTTATATCATATTGTAGTTCAGATAATTACATTGTAATTGTTGGCAGTTTCAAGTCTTCCAGAATTTTTTACTGAATTTTAAAATAATAATGTGTGGCAGTGATGAGTATAAAGACAAAAATAATGTACCAATAAGCATTATGAGAAGATGGAGTTCTAAAAAAGTAGAAATACCTAATTCAGATCATGCCCTAACTTGTATTGAAAGAAATAAAGATTTCCAGAACTGAAATATTTTGTTATGAAAGTAAGACAACATAAATCCAGATGTTATTGTTAAAATAGAGTTAAGAAATTATGTGTTTTAAATCAATGGATGAAAATTTTGGGAGAAAAGTTGAGATAACTTGATAATAGTAAAAACAAGAATAAACATGAAAATTGTAGCATGAGTAGAAAGAAATAATGAAATAGGTACAGATACTGAAACCCCAATGTTAATAAACTTAAGGGAAGAAATAGACACATCATTTACAAAAAGTTCATATCCTTATTTTTCTCCTAATTATAGGCATGTACTTTAAAACATATCTTAAAACTTCTTTTGTACCAGAAGCCAGTCAGAGTTTCTTCCTTTTCAATAAACGTAGTAGATATCCCTTGCTTATCTGTGTTGGTTGGAGATAACTATCTTAAAAGTTAAGATCAAACATGATTTAAAAAAAAAAAAAAATAACTGTAGCCATTATGTTTCGACTTTATGTTTAAAATATAATAAATCAGAATGGTAGATATTTGATGCTACTTTGTTTCATTCTTTACCTTACCCATATTCTTCCTCTGAGAGTCCCTAAAGTTATTTGGTTCCTAAGTGATTGATGTATATGTACAGTAATATGTGCTCAGCTTTTATCAATTTACTGCTCAGTTTTACCAGTTTCTTTTATGCCTTTTTTAAGAGTTTTATTTAACAGAAAAAGATGCTTTTTATAGAAAGATCATGTTATACTATTTAGGAATTTCACATGCTAATATAAAAGTTATTGCTTTTTATACATACATAAACATATAATTCATCTGTAAATTTGTAGACTTTTCTACAGAAAAATTCTACAAATTGATAATTTTACCCTACTTGACTTAATTATATCCAGTAATGTAAATGTATTTATTTAAGCTTCCCTTGTAAAAAAGAGCATCATCTAAACTATAGCACTTATTTAACTTGTCTTTATTAACTAGGAAAGGTACAAACCAGCAATCTATATATATATGTAGCTGAATTCTACCTCATTGGTGCCTTGAGAATTAAAGATGCCCATTTTCGGAATTAAGTGGGGAGCAAATTTTTCATTAAAGAATAGATTAAGAAAGCTAAATAGCTTTTAAACTTTCTGAATTAGGTCTTTAGGATCTAATTTTGTTATTTTACCTAACCTCTTGTCTGCATAGATCATTCGTCTCTATCTTCAGGTTGAAGTAACAATATATATACTAAAATCAGGTGGTGCGGATGCATTATTTATTCCCTCCCACTGGATGGAGTAATTGAAATTTTTTTTTTTTTTTCAGATGATTCGAGTTTTCAATATTTATCTTCATAGTTGGAGTAGTGGTTTTTAAAATCATTTGAAGGCTTTTCTTGATTGGGACTATAGTTTTAAATATTTGCTTTGAATAGAAACTAAAATTAAACTTCAAAGATGACAACAGAGCTATAAATATTTTGATATTTTAACTTTTTAAACTAAGTCGATAGGATTGTATTTATTTTTCTGCTTGAAAAGTTATATATTTCAGGTATTAATTATAATCTGCTTGTCATCCTAGTATGGTAGGTGACGATGAGGATGGATTGAGTGATTCAGAAAACACTGAAGCCCTGACCCCAGATATATTAGCTAAGAAGTAAGTACTGATGGCAATAAAACATTTTTACTTCTGCTGTTTTTAATTTTGCAGAGCTAAACACATTTTACTTTAGTTGTACAAGTGTAAATAAAAAGCATGTGCTAAGTTTATCTGGATTTTCATAACAACTTATATAACCTTGTTTCTAGATTTAAAAAATCAAGATATTCAGGTAGCAGAAAGATTAGAGTACCAAGCCTAGTACACAGATTCCCTGTGTCAGTTCCCTGCGGATTTTTTGTTTGTTTTATTTTGTTTTTTAGTATCCTGCCTCCTAGATTTTAAAGATGGAAGTGAGAAAGGCAAAAATAAGTGAATTCCTAAACAAAAGCTCTATTCTTTTACTGTTTATCGATTTGTCACCCTCCACTTTTCTTGTTGTTTGTTGGTTTCTACACCAACGCCTGCTCACTTGCTTTTTATTTTCCTCATCAGGTTATAGCTAGTATATTAATGATCCGTAGATGTTTTTATGAGACTCAAAAGTTGAAAAGTCACTCAACTAATATAAGAATATCAGTGTTGATTTCTTTGTTAAATGATTGTTTAGATTAGCTGCTGCTAAAGGCTCGGAGCCAAAGTGTCAGGTTCATGAACAAGAAAGCAGTGAAGATGAGGACAGTGACCTCTCACCTGAAGAACAAGGTAGTTTATTTACCTTTTGCTTTCAGCTTATGCTAATAATTTTTGTTAAGTTCATTCATTATTTGGAAGATAGTTTTCCTTTTGGGGAAGTGGATGGTGGGTAATTTTAAAGTTCAGGTTCTATTTGTGTGGGTTTATTGTATAACAGCTTTCCCCCTACCACCCCAGCTTTGGGAAAATATTACTATCTTTAAAGTAATGATTAGTGTTCCTTCCTTTGTACTTTTTTAAGTGCCTATATAGAGTTAGATGCTCAGTAAATGTTTATTAAATTAATGCTTTTAGAGTCATTGAGTGTTTGGATGATTTTAAAGCAGGTAGAAGTAAAAGCTAATTTCCCAGTTGCTTGTGCTTCTTCTGTTTTAAGACATGGTAAAACTTAACAAATGAACCAAGATAGTCAGACATAGTGTGAAGATTCTTATTAGGTCCTATTGAACAACAACAAAAAAAACTAGTGTTAGTAACCTAAGAGCCCGTGCCCATCAATAGATGATTGGATGAAGAAGTTATATAGATACAATGGACTACTCGGCCATAAAAAAAATGAAATCTTAACCATTTGCAATGACATGGATGGACCTAGAGAGTATTATGCTAAGTGAAATAAGGCAGACAGAGAAAGACAAATACCATATGATTTCACTTAATATGTGGAATCTAAAGAACAAAATAAATGAACAAACAGAATGAAAACACACATAGATACAGAGAACAAACTGGTGATTGCTAGATGGGAGGGGAGTTGGGGGACTAAGTGAAAAAAGTAAAGGAATTAAGAAGCACAAATTGAGAGTTAGAGAATAGATGTGAAGTACAGCATAGGGAATATAGTCAATAATGTTGTAATAACTATGTATAGTGCCAGGTGGGTACTAGACAAATCAGGGGGATCACTCTGTAAATTATATAAATGTCTAATAATCTTAAATTTTAAAAATTGTTTTTAAATTAAAAAAAAAAGTTTCTCCCCTAAAAATAAAATCTAGATTGAAGAGAAAAAAAAAAAGTAGGAAAGGAGATAAAGACAACCTCTCAACAAGGATGGAAGAGGCTCTTGTAGCCTCTACAGCATATGCACAGTTAAGGCATTACTACCTACTTGTGGTTTCTGTTTTTACAAGTAACAGTGGTTATCTATGGAGGTAAAGAGAGAAGGAAGATGTTTCACCTTCTTGCTTTTTATACTTTTTTGAACCTTGCGAAGTATAATCTTAAGAATTAAAAATTATCTAGTTTATTTTCAGCTATTTTAAAAGGAAAAACAAAGCCTATGTGTAGGGGGGAAAAAAATGGAAGAAAAACACATACATCCTCACAGAAAAAGAGAAAGACTAGTAGTGTACTTGAAACCTTGAAATGTGGGGACTACCTATACTGTAAAGAAGTTCGTAAACTTTAGAACTAAGATTCCGAATATTTGCTAGTTAACTGTCAGAATCTTTGTCATATGTAGCTGCTAAGGTATAATTTGCTATTCCTTCCTGTAATCTTCAGAATATAGGTTATTCAACGTAACTATGATGGTCTGAGCCTAATTGTTGTATAAGAGAGAAATTTTACATGTAGCATAATCTCAAGTTGTATTCTCTCCTACCCTCAGCGACTTCTTGACTTATTTTCCCAAAGTATACCCTAAAAGGCTTTTGAGAAGGGTTTCAAATAGAAATTGTTTCTAGAGCTCGTTCCTTCATTTTTCTTTAAAAACATGATCTATTGAGAAAAAGGAATTTGTTATTAACCTATGCTAACTATAGTTTTCCATGTACTTCATTTTTTCCTTCTACAGGGACAGTTTTATTTTTATTCTGAATTAATTTTTTTTTCAGTTCTAGTTGACATTCAATATTATTTTATATTAGTTTCAGGTGTCCAACATAGTGGTTAGACATACACTGACAAATTTTCATTAAGGAAATTTTCCTCTGATTGTAGTTCCATGAATTAACCAGCAGGGGGAACCATTGAATAGTTACAATTTCACACATTCAGTTCTTGTAGAGTTACTGATGCCGATGTATAGATGTCTATTGCTTTTAAACAAATTATGTCTGAAAACCCTTATTTATTGATAGAAGTTCTTAGGAAAAATTATCTTGTAACTGATAGCATAACAGGCTTTTGGCTATGAGGTCAGACAGATATAAATTTGTACTCAGATATGTCACTTGTCTAATTTGCTTAATTTCTGAGCTTTGATTTCCTCATTTCTAAATTGAAAACTATAAAAATATTTAGTCCTTGGTGAATATTAAATTAGATAATTTAAAGCATTTAGCATTAAATGATTCTTGGCATATTGTAGGTGCTCAGTAAATATTAACTTAATAACTTAAAATAATTTGTATATTCTCCATTATATTATTTTGTAGACTAGTAAAAGAAAACATAAAAAGGATGATTTCCTTCTATAATCCACATGGTTAGTTGATGATTATTAGAGGTAGGCCTGAAACCTGAATGTTCTTATACTCTGCATTATTTTGCTTTGCCATACAAGGATTGTAAATAAAATGAATATAGAAATTCAGAGATGATTGAGACCACTCATATTAGCAATGAATACGTAGTGCGATTTTAAATTATATAATAAATTTTATTGCCAAACTAGAGTATATCTGTAACAAGTAAAACCAAGTTCAATATCTCTTAGAATTAAAAAGAAATAATTTTCTTAGACTACAGATATAATTCACAAAAGAGAAATATTGTAATATCAACACCTAGGAACAAGAAACTGCAAATTAAAATAGTGTCATGGTACCTTTCAGATCAATAAAGATTAAAAAGAATGACTATTTCTCTTTTGATGTGAATGTAGTAGAGAAATAGGTTATTCATATATAATTAGTAGGCATGAAAAATGGTTTGGCTTTTCTGGAGTGCATTATGGCAATATGTGAGCCAAAAATTTTTTAAAAAATGTATCTTTAGATCTAGCAATTCAGATTCCCAGGATTTATTCCAATGCTTTTAAACTCTTTTGACCAAGTCCCACTCACTATATGTATACATAAAATTACAAAAATAAAAGTTTCATAAAAGAGTACTCACCTTTGCTATATGTGATGTATTTCAGTTTATTCTGTTTTACTTCATTTTTAAAAACATGCTGGTTGTGACTCACTAAAG
>NW_011888795.1:611021-613619 GCF_000151845.1 Pteropus vampyrus
CACCTAGGAACAAGAAACTGCAAATTAAAATAGTGTCATGGTACCTTTCAGATCAATAAAGATTAAAAAGAATGACTATTTCTCTTTTGATGTGAATGTAGTAGAGAAATAGGTTATTCATATATAATTAGTAGGCATGAAAAATGGTTTGGCTTTTCTGGAGTGCATTATGGCAATATGTGAGCCAAAAATTTTTTAAAAAATGTATCTTTAGATCTAGCAATTCAGATTCCTAGGATTTATTCCAATGCTTTTAAACTCTTTTGACCAAGTCCCACTCAATATATGTATACATAAAATTACAAAAATAAAAGTTTCATAAAAGAGTACTCACCTTTGCTATATGTGATGTATTTCAGTTTATTCTGTTTTACTTCATTTTTAAAAACATGCTGGTTGTGACTCACTAAAGGGTCATGAGGCACACTTTGAAAAAACACTAGTTAGTATTGAGAAAGTAATAAATGTACAAAAATATGTGTATTACATCCTAAAAACATTGAAAATACAAAGGGGGGAATCTGAAACCTTTAACTAAGAATGGGGGATTAAATTATAACTCAGTACTTTATAACCATTTTAAAATTATATAAATGTGCTACGTACATGGCAGAATTTTACTGTCTTTATATACTTTATTGTCTAAACTCAGTCATTTTAAGATTGAAAGAAAGATCAGTATTATAGTTTCATCAGACAATAGACATAAACTGAAACTTCACTGGACACACAGACTTAGGGTCATCCTAACTATATAATAAGTGAAAAAAACACCATATATTACTAATATATGTTTTGTTTTTATAAAAAATATATTTTTAGAAAAGTCATCATAAAATATTAATGGTAATTTCTGAGTGAGGAAATTAAGAGTGATTTTTTTTAAGTGTCTACTATGAACTTCTCTTACTCTGTAATGAGAAAAAGTATTACCTTTTTAGTAAATTTATCTGGTATTGGAGGCAATTAGAACCATTTTTTTGTTGTTTTTTAATATTGGCTTGCACAGCAACTGAATACTTGAAAGGCATAACTAAAAATTTAGTTATGAGGATTTGGCCCTTTAATTGGTCTCTCTTTTTTAATTTCACATCTCTTAATACAGAACTCTCAAAAAGTAAAATAAACCACAAAGTAATTTTATAAGTAGAGAAGAAGAAAGATGCCTGGCAAGATATTGGTATTTTGAAACAAATGTTTTGGGATGTCGACATGGATATTGGTCTCAGAACTTTCCTGAAAAATGATTAATGAGTAGTGATCTGAACTGTAAATGCTTGTTTTTAAAATATAAATAAGTACAGATAATGATAAAAACAGCAGAATAAGAGGATATTGAGAACATACTTTGAATAGCCTTATTCTGAGAGATTTGTATTTTTCTATGCTTTTTTGGCATTAAGATATTTTTATGAATACCATAATAAAACTGATGAATGAGTTTTATTGCTCTTATTTGAAAAAACAGGTAGCAATTTTATATCAGTCCCCTTTTTTTATTTTTAATTTACTGGTCTAAGAAATTTTAAAATCTTATAATTATTTCTTTATAAGCAGTTGATCTTTAAAATGCCATTAATAAAATGTGATCAGATGTGTTGATTTGCTGCTAGTTCAGTGTTTCTATGGTGAAGACTATAAATGAAAGAATAGTCTAGAATCACTTTACTATTCCTTATAACACATTTTTCTTAAAATTGTTCTGGGAGTGAGGTTATGTTTTTAGCCAGCAATGTTTTAAATCATAGCAATGTCTGAATGAAGCATAAGACTTTTTAAAGGTATTTTTCTTAATTATAAAAATAGATAACTTGAAAATACTAAAATTACTCTATGGTCCTTGATCCAGAATTAACCATTGTTAATTATTACAACTACTCAACTCTGCCATTGAGAACAAAAGCAACCTTAAGCATTACAAAAGCAAATGAGCGATGCTATGTTCCAGTAATACTTTACTTACCAACAGGCAGAGGCTGTAGTTTGCCAGTCCTTGAGCTAAAGACTTCCTAAACCTATTTTTTTGTGTGTTGTACAGAAAAAAAGCGACAGTTTGAAATGAAAAGGAAGCTTCACTACAATGAAGGACTGAATATTAAATTAGCTAGGCAATTAATTTCAAAAGACCTACATGAGGAGGACGAAGATGATGAAGAAATGTCAGAGACTGCAGCTGGAGAAAGCATGAATGTGGAAGAATCAAATCAAGGTTAGATGTTTCAGAAACATCATTGAGACTCTTGTAGTCCTTTGTGCCTGAATAACATACTTTATTTTGCTTTAAACTTTTGAAGAACCTCAAAATATTTTGCTGAGTTTTGCTTATGCCAAAAGTTTCTAAAATTTCAGTCCCTGTGGCCAATTTCAAAATAATGTTTTTTATGCTTAGAGTTGATTTAAGATTGTATATGTTTTATGACTTTTTTTTTAAATTTATTTGGGTTTAAACAATGATGTTTGTCTTCTTATTAAGCTATATTTTGTTTTTCATGTTTTAGACCCTGTTTTACCTGTCATAATCTAACTTAAGGTTTAAACTTTTTTAAGGAACCATGTTTTTAATATGGAAGATTTCTTTTAACATCCCTTCAAGTACAA
>NW_011888795.1:614784-617121 GCF_000151845.1 Pteropus vampyrus
CTCTGGGAATACCCTTAATTTGCCACTGAAAATTTGCACCAGCACTACTGTTCCAAAGGTTAAAGAGGTTTTTTTTTAAGCCATGGCTCTTGAAAAATAACTCTGGCCTTTTGTCTATCTCTACCTGTAAGACATTAAATTTCACACATCTAGTACATAAAATATGTTTTTTTGTTTAAAGATAATGATTAAAATTTATGTTAGCTCGGTGTCTGATTTTTCTTTGGTAGAGGTGAAGTACGAGTATATTCTACTTAGCTTCATAAAATTCACAAGAATAGAAAATACTACATGATAAGGCATAGAAAGAAAGTTCTTTATTTATCCTCTACCATCTTTGGTTTCTTAAAAAAATATTACCAGCTTTTAAAATCTCCAGGTTCCATGGTACCCATTATTTTTTGAGCATTGTCATTCTCCTCCCTCTCCCCCAACTCCTGTCCATTTTTATAAAGAGAAAAGTGGCATGTTTAGATTCTGAGAAAATATTTTATAATTTTCATATAAATTCAGATCTTTTTATAGCTTTGCATATTTGAGTTGTAATAAACTCAGCTATCCACCTATGATTTATTCACAGAAATGTTCAGTCTGAAATCTATCTGTCCTGTCACCAAGCAGACACTCCTGTTCTGCTCTTTAGACTGTTTAGGGAGGTATGCAGATTCTTTCATATAATACTAATCTACCGACATGAAATGTGCCTTATTTGTTGTTTAGCTCTTTATATTTGTTTATCATTATGGTAATGGAAGGAAACTTTAGCTCAGGTAGTTCTAAGGTTGGCAGTATACAACAAATTATGTTGACTTTCATTTATCTTTGCAGGATCTACTACAAGTGACCAACTGCAAAACAAATCGCAGAGTTCATAGAAGAGATTTGTTCAGCACTGTAATTGTCAGATACAAATCCTGTTACTATAATACACTGCTTCTTGTTCTCTACAATTCATGACTTAAGTACCAAAATACATACCAGTTATTATATGTTGCCAAGAATTAAATAACTTTAGAGATTTATTAGACTGAAAATGCCTAATTGATACATATATTCTTGTGCCTAGTACTTCACAACAAATACAGCATAATATCAGTCCAAAACTTCATTACTTTTGTAAGAACACTGGTTAATTTGTATAAGATACTATATAGCTTTTTATGCTTTAGAGGTTAAACAATATCTTGGGTTTGGGGGATGGGGATCTAATTTATTCACTTCTAGATGTGATAGCTCTTATAAACTTTTTATTTTTTAATCATAATCCAATTGGAACAACATTATATAGGCTGATAAAATAGTCTGAAAAGTGTTTTAGCACATCTTCAACTTAATTTGTTTAACTGAAAAGGATTATAAGAGTTACTGTTGCATTTTTTGGCCTACTACTACCTTTAAAATTCTTTTTGAGTTTCTTTATGTTTACAAGGAAAGGATTGAACTTTTTCTCACCAAAACTAGCTTTTTTCACAAATAAATTATCAGGTTAAACTTGCACTAATGTCTGCTCTTTTTTGTACACTCGATGGGCAGACTTCAGATCAGTTTTTAAACATAATTCTAATACAGTCTCGGCATTCTCTTCATCTGCCTGTTTTAACCACCTGCCTTTGTTTCTTATTCCTTTCCACATCACACAATCCTTTACCTTTTATAAAGGATCATAAAGATTGTCATCACTTTAGGAACGCTTCCTTCTCTCACGTATTTATCATTTGCTGCAACCATGAAAATCTTATTTTGACTATCAATTCCTATTTTTTCTTCTAATACATGGAGAAAATAGATTGAATAGCAGCAGTACTATAGACAGGAAATACAGTTGAACTGCAGAATCTCTACACCTCTCTGATTTAGAGCTTGCTAATTAAATTGCTATTGCTAGTTTATTCTTTGACTTAATTAGACCTTAGAAAACAACTGAGATTTTTTTGCATGATGAGAGAATTGTGTGTAACCAGTGATATGATGATAGTTCCTGAATGTACAGACAAGTAATCCTGAACACTTTTTAATTTAAAACCTTTAATTCCTGCTTTAAGGGAATATGATAATGTATACTATGACAAATGTACTTTATTCTTCTAACACAGTAAAATTGAGATTTTTTTTTTTGAAATGAAGTGCAGTTCCTGTGTACCTTGGTTTAGTGATAGTTTCATTTCTTGTCAATTATTTGCATCTTAATTTTGTGTTAGTACCCAAAGACTCCATTATATGAACAGACTTTTTAAATAATTTCTGTATATTGTATATATGAAATGGCTTTTATTAAACAGCATATCTTCTACTTAGAAGTTTATGGAAATATCAGTATGTCAAAATAAAAAGTGAGAG
>NW_011888795.1:619130-629974 GCF_000151845.1 Pteropus vampyrus
ATAACTCCTCTCCCCTTAACCTCAAGTAGCATCCCAAATATGGGTAGGGAAGTAGGCCAAAGTCTCCAATATCATATAAAAGTTGAACTTCTTGAAAGAGGAAGAGAACAGTTTACCATTGAAAGAGGGAAGACATGGTCGCAATAACTGCACGGTGTAAGTTGCATATAATTTGCCAAACATAAGACCTTAATTTTTGGTAACTTAGTCAAGAAATTGTAAAATACATATCCAGGACAGATGATAGTATGGTTAATATGGTTGAGAGAAGCTGCTGTGGTTTAGTATTGATGTGACTACAGGCATACCTTGTTTTATTGCATTTCGCAGTTACAGTGTTTTTTTACCAATTAAATGCAAGACCCTCCACCAGCCCTGGGAAACCAAAATTGTGTGACTCGATTTATTGCAGTGGTCTGGAACCAAACCCATAATATCTGAGGTATGCCTCTTGCTCAAAGACTTGCTGCTTTAAGCAATTTTCCAAAACTTGTCCTCTCCATCTGCTCTTGCATAACTGGCTGACGAGAGCACATCTGCTACTCATTGGGAAAATAAAAGAGCAGATAGCAAAACTCCCTGGTTTGTGGATCATACCCCCAAGCCTTGGTTAGCTACCCTAGCAATGTGTTTTGGAGGGGTAGAAGATTTGGCTCCTACACTTTAAATTTGGGTTTGACTCATCTAGTTTTTTTATTTGAGGAATTGTTTGGGAGAGAGAATGCTTGAGAGTAGGTGAGGGTGGGATTTGGCAAGTGTTTAGTCATGATTTTATCTCAACTGCCCAATCTGAATTTTTTTTCAGTGAGTCTGCCATGTGAGTGTTCAGCATTTCAATAGTATTACCAATGGGAATTGGAATTGGAAGAGAATGCCTATAAATTTGTGTTCTGTTTCTTTTTGGATTGATGACCAAGTGTTGACTAGAAATAGAAGAGGATTGTGCAGGCTTATCTTTCGTATTTAATATCATTTAACCTCACTTTTTAGGCAAAGAGGATTATACAGCTTTGCAGTATGCTTTGGTCTGATAAAATTGTTCAGTTGGAAAAAGTGTTAACCAATAACACCTAACAAACAGGAAGAAAAAAGTTTAGTTTTTATTTAGTTACACTTTCCGGTATCTGAGTATGTCTAACATAAGCAATTACATAAAAGACAATGTATTTTCATCTCCCTACATATAAGAGATACCCAAGTGAAAAGCAAGCACTTTATTGTAGGGCACCACGCCAAGCTAATTGAGAAATGTGAACATAAGACTCCCTGCCTTTAAAGATTTTCAAACTTTCATGTACATACAGAGCAGAGAGCACTGCTTTGGGGAAACGAGGAAGAAGTAAGCAATACACTTAGCTTCTCCAGCCATTCTTTGGAGGCCTTTCTGGTAGGGAAGGCTGGGCTAATTATAATTAGGAAGACTTTGTTTCTTAGCAGGTTTTTATGCAGTTTCCCTGAAAACCAAATTAAGATCTCTTTAGTCACTCACCAAAAAATTATTAAGCAAGCTAGATCCCACAGAAATCAGAAATGTCAAATGATTTTAACAAAACCTAATACAAAATATTGGATCTCAGAAGTTGAACTTGAAGCGTATTTGTGGATTGTTGCCAATTATGCTTCTGCTGTCATTTTAGTAATCCCTAAATCAGTTTATTGGGGTTGGTAGGGTGGGGAGGTCTGGGTCAGGACCACAATTATGGCAGTCCCACTCTAGTTCGAACTCAGAAAATGTGCTCTGGTCCTGTGCTAAATTTGAAAAGCAAATCCCACTTCCCCAAGTTGCAGTGTCTTGAGTTTTCATGGTAAATCACAAAGTATGGAATCCAGTCTAGGAATCTTAAAAGCATCCCTGGGGTAGGGGTAGAAAGTCGGGGGGATGGGGGACAGATTGCAAAGTGAATTGGACCCAGAATAGTATTTTTTCTTATTATAAGCTTCAGGCATTTGTTCTGTAGACCTAGAGTCATCTGGAATATAGTCTGGATGAGGGCACACTGATAAATGGAAAGTTGAGGGGGAAAGATGTTTATTTCTTGAGAACATTATTAAACATTTATTAAGCACCAACTATATGTTCAAGAAGTTGCTGGACAATGTGCATGAAAATGTGCAAAAACAGTCCATTAGTAAACCTTTTTGACTCTACTTCCATTATGGTATCTTAAATCTCTCCCCTTCTCTAATCCCTACTGCTGTATCCTAGTTAAGCCATCATCATACTTTTCCTGTACTCCTGTACTCCTGTCACAACCTCCTAAGCGATTTCCCCACTTCTGTTATATCCCATTCCAATCCATTTTCCATAACAGCAAGTGTTGCTGCCCTACTAAAAGCCCTTCAGTGACTTCTCTACCACACTTAAGAATGAGTCCAAATTTCTTAGAATGGCCTACAAAATTGTACTGGCCCCTGCCTATGTCTTCAAATATGTGTCATCCTCCTGCTTAATTATTACAATCATACTTTTTTGTTTTGTTTTGTTTCCCAATGCAATAAGTTTTTTCCCTTTATTTGGAGCTTAGAACTAGCAAGTCCCTCTGCCTGAAATGTTCTTAATTCATATGGCTTTCCTTCTCATTATTTAAGTTCAGATGTTACTTCTCCAGAGGTGCCTTTCCCTGCCTAACCTACTTAAAAAATATTTCTTCTATTATTCTCAGATTCTTATTTCCTTTTCTGGTTGGTTTGCTTGTGTGTTGCATGACTTCCTTACTAAGTAGAAAGCTCCATGAAGGAAGGAGCTCTCTTACTCCAGTATTCTCAGAACTTTCTATGAGCCAGCTCAATGGAAACCTCATAAATGTGGGTTGAATGAGTAAAAGGAAGACAGTTGTTCATAATGTGATGTACTTTTTCCTTATCCTTTAGCATCCTTATATACTTAATGTTTAAATTTTAGAACTGGAAAGGATTTTAGAAATCAACTAGTCTAATGTCCTTATTTTTCAGAGATGTCAACCCAGGCAAAGAGAAGTGATTTTTGGCAGACAAGAGACTAGAATATAGTTTCCCTTATTCATTATTTTCACAATAAATCTCTCCATGGATTGAACAGCTGCAGCCCTGTCTTGGCATAGTGGTTCTATTTTTTCAGTGTGGGGGGAGTTAAGAACTCATTACTCAGGATCATCCAAAAATGAGCTCTTTCGCCCAAGTAAAATTTCTCAAAACTGAGCCCTAGTACCAAATCTCTGACTTTTAAGCATTTTGAAAGTAAATCTTTCTGAAGAATGGTGCATTTTCCAATATTCACAAACCAAGGACCCCAGACATAATCTTTGCTTATTGATCTTGCCCTCAAGAGTCCACTGAAGGGATTTTCCCTAAGCCTGCTGGTCTTGTTCAAAAGTAACTACCATCTGAAGGTAGTTAACCAGCCTCTGGAAGTGGGCTTTGTGACTTCCTTGATGCCAAAAGGCTTGTTTTTATTTCCAGTTTCCTGTCTTTCTTACTGGCTATAATTGCTAAAAGGCTCATATTAGGTGAATGGGTTGTTATTGTAATATAATATTCTTTGAACTTTGCCCAACCCTACCTGTTTTAGGAAGGTCTTTACACTTTTGAAAAGATAGCAGTTGTCAAGTTCCATGGCCCCACTAGAACATGTGTCGAAAAGTTCTTCAAATTTTGAGAACAGACTGAATACTTTGAACAAAGCTTTCTCTTCTGCCCAAATTCCAGAAAATTACATATGTTGGTAATAATCTTCTGAAGAATTAAAATAGAAGGGCATACTTTACCATATTCTTCTTTTAGATATTTTTCTGGATTAGTTGTAAATGCAAGTGAGCAAAAAATATGATGACTTTTCAGTTACTTAAACGATGAAATGATCCATTTGCTGGATTTATGTATAATTAGAAGGTATTGATAGACCAATAAAAGATATGAGTTTGGAACATATCTTGAGTATTTCAAACACTCTACTAAGTGTATTACTTGAATTAACTTACTTAATCCCCAAAACAAGAGGGCTAACATGATAAAGTCTTCTTAGGCTCACCTAGATCATGATGACTTTGATGAGAATTGCCTTCATTGGTCTTGTGAAGGTGGAAGTCATATTACAGGGGGCTGATGAATGAGTGAGAGATATGGAAATGACAGCATGTGTAGGCAGCTTGTTTAAGTTTTAGTTGTAAAAGGGAAGGGTATAGAACAATAGTTGAAGTAAAGCAGAAATTTGTATATATTTTAGAAATGTTTTAATATAGACAGGAGATAGGAAGAAAAGTTTCATCTTTTTTAGTTAGTGGTATGAATTTATATAGGTATGAATGCATTCATTACTAAAGTTTAAAAATTAATCACCAGCAATAACAATTTGAAAAGAGACCTATGAAAGTACCTAATCAATAATCCTCCCTTGCTGTTCTTTGAGGTAGCTACCTCCCTATTAGTGCACATTATAATGTACACATGATGTTTATTAATCTTCTCATCGTGGGTATCTTCTCAGCCTGTTCTTTCAATGCAATGCCTAAAGTGTATCATTGTTTTTGATAGTGTAGGTTTATGAGATCTATTTTAATATTTTCTATTATTTTCATGTCATTTCCCTTCAAAAGATCGTCTATTTTTAAACCATTAATTAGTCTCTAAACAGATGGCACAACTAAAGACTCACTTTCAGAGTCAGAGGCTTTGGTATATATTGTTAGAACCCCAAACTTCATGGTTCTTTGTTCACATATATTATTAACAAAAGTTGTTAATTTAGTTATAGTAAAAATTAAAATATCTACTGTTGGCAAAAAGAAAAGGCTATTGAGAAAAACATTTTAAATTACCACTCCTATTTTTTTGTTAAGTGAAATTTTAGACAGTAAAAATGGCAGGTCTTAGAGAAAGGGGATATTCCAGTGCCCCAAAACAAGACATTTGAGCACAGAACTAGACAATTTGTAGCTAATTTTGGAACTCAGCAGTCAAAGCAAAATTTTTCAAAAGGATAGCTGAGAAAAAGCAGATTTTAAGTTTACATTTTTTTGTTTAAACTCAATGTGTACAAAACTAAACTCATAAAATTACCCTACCAAACAATGTCATAATTATGGAGCAATATCTTCCTGTCACCGTACTATGCAAAATCATTTCTGATGCCCTCCTTTGACATCTTATAAATTACAAAACCGTCAACATTTACCTTTAAAATATCGCTCATTCCTTCAATCCCTCCTCAGTCACCCTTGCTCATCTACATCCATCCTGTTCCTGGATGTTAATTTCCAGTTAAAACAAATGAAATCATACATTAAGTGTTCCTGGTTTAGAAGCCCTTGGCTCCTTATATCTGCGGAATAAAATCAAAACTCAGCCCTTACGTCCTTTATGCTCCAGCCCTGGCCCACCTTTCCAGGTATATTTCTACGCTATACATGTCCTCTGGGTTTGGATGAAGCTGGACTATTTTTTTTTTCCCCCAACATAACTCTTCCTTTCATTTTTTCTTTATCTATGCTCTGTCATTCTGATCTTTTCTGTCTTTTAAGTGAAATTCTATCTCTTTCATTAAGCTTCTATATGTGATTTTCCCCTTTGAATCTCTATTACATTATGCTCATTTCTTCCTTATGTTGTTCTGCTCTGTGTTTCTATTTGTGCACCTGTCTTCTCTTTCTTTGGACTAATCGCATCTTTTTTATATTTTCTAACATATAGGAAGGTACAAGATAAATATTTAATTATTCTTGAGTGTTGAGGTATATTACTTAGTGAAGCATTAGTATGTAATTCCAACCTGGAATGATGGAGTCCCAGAGTGAATTTATAGCCGGATGTGGGTAGAGGGACCAAGAAGAAAGTTTGCTTAGATTCCAATGCCTTGAACCTGTTTCTCTGTTGAACCTAAAAAAAACATAGTTGCATTGCTCTTCCTTCCTCTTTTCTCTAGAGCTAGGCACCAAACAAACTTGCTGGATTGCCAAGGTATTATCTATATGCAGATTCCAACAGATGGAATTTGGGCTACCACAGACACATCTATTCGGTTTAAATTGAGCTGAGTTTATCCACTCTGTGCAAGGCCTTACAATAATCAAAGGAGATAGGGGTTATTTATAAAATGGTCCCTCTCTCAGAGGGCTAGAGTAAGTTTGGCTTGAACAGCTGTCTGCTTCCAAATGCCGATTAGCAGAAAAACACATGATATTTTGTATTTTCAGTGACATGTGGGTCCATGGAGATAAAAATGTTAATTTCAGCAGATTCGTCAGTTTTACTATGGGAAGAGGTGTCAGAACACTGTATCATCACCAAAAATAGCTTCTCGAAGGCACTGGGTGCCTGAATTTAGAAAGGTTAAAAATAAAAACAAAAATATTTTTACATACTTTTCAAATGGTGGTAAAATATGCTGTGCTTTACACAAGGACTTTTTCAATGTGTTTATTATCAGGATAGTTTCTTGCGTTACCCAAATGATAAACACCTCTGCCAAGTTTTCATAAATTCCCAGGGATTTTTCTTCTGCCTCTTTCCTTTTAAGCTATTTGTTGATATGGGAAGACTTATTTAAAAGCATTTTGTCATCCACATGCATCTTGATGAAGTTTTGAAGAGAATTTGTTTTTGGCTGCTATTCAATTCCAAGAGAACAAATTAAGTAAGGTGAGTGACTGAATAGCTGGTTGGCAGCTGGGTTTTAGAATAGCTTTGTTCTTAATCTGGTTTGCCGCAATTACACATTACTCCAATTTCCTTCTTACATTCAAACAGCAAAAATAAGTTTTGCTAAATATTGTAAAAGTAAGGGAGAAGTTATAAAAATATGAAATAGGGTGAATCTGTGGTTATGGAATTACATAACACTATTGAAAACAGATGGTGCCTTTTTATTACACGAAGATGGCAGAAATAGCACTGCCATAGTACTACATGTATAAGGTTTTACTGAGATTGAAATCACTTTTCCTGAAAAGTAACAAATATAGTGAAAGCTTGATATGACATAGGTCATTCCTAAGGTGCCTCAAAAACTAGCATGAGGTCCTCTGTAGATCTGAAAACACGGGTTACCAGCAATGTTGACAAAGTCTGTGCCTTGCTTTATCAGCTAAACTTACAATTGAATTCTAACGTTCATCTTTATCCATTGTGTAACATCAGTATTGATTTCTTAAAAATTTATCAGATTCTTGAAGCACCGTATTAAGAATGTTAAATAGACAATTACAGATATTTTAGAAAAGCAGAGTCTTTCATAGGTATGTATATCTAGAGTGTCATTTTGGGGGCAAGTGTTACTTTTGGTGCAAGAGACCAAATTCTTAAGCAAAATAGGAATTTATGGTTCACTTAACTGCAAAGCCCAGAGGTAGATCTGACATTAGGTATGGCTGAAGTCTCAGGGCTCTGTTTTCACCTTTTGACTCTGCTTCTCTCTGTGTTGGCCTCATTCTCTCCACCTAGTGGTAGAGTTGGCTGCTGGTACCTGTTCTACAACATTCTTAGAGGCTTGAGATGCCAGAAAGAGAGCATCCTTCCCCAGCAGTTCGGCAGAAATTCCAAGGAGGACTCTGATTTGGCCCAGTCTGGGTTTTGCCCTGTTCCTTCTTGGAACAATCACTGTGTGTATACTTTGGAGAGAGGGGGCAGGAATGCAGATGGCAGAGTGCGGATGCAGGACTCTGGGCAGAGCTGGATCTCATCTTTACTTCTTACCACGACTATATGGACCAAGAAGCATCACTAGAGAATGGGGGTGGGGGGTGTCGGTGCTTGTTCCCTGAAGGAAGGAACAATGGGCAAAGAAAGCCCTTCAGGATGCTTACTCAAACCCTTTATATTTAAGCTCTTTTATTTCATTCAGAATTTTGAGAGGAGGCTAATTTCATTTATTGTATGAATTTTATGACAAAAAATTATATTTAAGAAATATATTTTTTTGTAAGAACTATATAATTAATTTTTATATGTAAGAAATATATATTTAGTTTTTCTGTTTAAAATGTTTTATATGTGAATTTTCTGTTTAAAAATTAAATTGAAGATTCTAGATTAGAGAATTTACTTTAATAAACTCTTAGTTCTACAACTCAGTAACTAATAGTATTAATGGCTAACATTTATTGAGCACTTTTGTTCTAGAAATTCTAAGGGTTATATATACAATATCTCACTTAATCTTTAAAACAATCCTAATATATGGTAGGTACTATTCTTAACACTATATTACAAGTGAACTAATTGAGACACTGAAAAATTTAGTAATCTAAGGCCACACACAATAAGTGGTACATCCGAGATTCCAACCCCAGGCAGTCTCTGGAGCCCATGCTCTTCTTAACAGGTGTGCTGTATTGCTGCCCAAGTCCACATTACACCTCCTTCATCTACTCTCTGTGTTCCTCTTTGTATAATTTTGCTTCTTTCTTCTTCCCACGTGCATAATAAAATCCAGGCTCTATGCCCTGGCCTCCAAGGCTATTATGCATGACCTGGCTCCTGCCTACCTCTCCAGTGTCATCCTCCACTCTCCTCTCTTACTCACTTCTTGCTATTCCTTAGACATGAACCCCAAGTTCATACTTAACAAATTCTGTTTCTCTGCTTGGGTGGCCCTTTCTCCAGATTACTGTCTAGCTTGTTCTCTTTTTATTCAAATCTCTGGTGTTATCTCTTCCCTGATCACTCTATAACTTCTATTTTATTTTTCTTCATAGTACTTATCACTTCTGGTTTTTGTCATCCTTTCCACTAGAATGCAAATTCCATGAGGGTGAGGATTTTGTCTGTTTTGTTCATGATGTGTTCCTGGTGTCTACAGCAGTGCCTAGACACCATATTGTATGTGCTTTGTATTTGTTGAACAAAAAACATTTAGCTTCTCTCAAAAGTCTGTGAAGTAGATAAGGCAGAAAACATTATATCCTTGTTATAGTCGAGATGGTCTGAGAAAGATGAAATAAGTACCTCAGATGTATTGGCTAATAAGTGGTTGGGACTAAAATGAGACTAAAATCCCTCCCTCTTCACTTGCAGGTCCAGGCGTTTTTCATGGTGCCACCATGGTTGGCCTGATGTAATCTGTTTTTCTCTTCTTTGCCTCCAGAGTGGTTACAAAATATTTCTGAAATCACTGTCTGCATACTACTCATCCCAGCAACCAAACCACAGCTTAGACTGACTAGTTTGAGAATTCTTAAGTTAGCGGCTCTAACTTTTGCTGTTTCTTGACATGAATTTTCTATGGCTAAAACTGATATTTATAAGCCTATGTCCTTTTCTCCATCTCTCATTCCATATGTGGTCAGAATATTTAGCTAAACTCAAGTCTTTGCTTAATTTGAATGAATTAATATTTAGTTAATATGGCTTGAATCCCACTCTTCTATTTATTAATATAAATCATTTAATCTCTTCGGGCTCAGTTTCCTCATTTAGTAAATGAGGGTAATAATAGTATCTCCCTCACAAGGCTATTCTGATAATTAAATAAGATTATATAAAGTCCCTGACATATAGTAATGGGTCAATAAATAGTAGTTATGAACTATATTGCTATGTTCTATGCATTCATTGATGTGAGAATACAGCAATGAACAGATTTGAGCCCTTCTCCCTCAGGACTGTTAGTCCAATAGGAAGATAGTTAAATAAACACAGCATATATCAAGGACTCTAAGGGAGTGGGGGTGTCAACCTTGGAGTTATCCAAGGTTGACTCCACTCCTCTCACACCCAACATCCATCGGCAGATCATGTCAGTTCCACCTTCACAAAACATCCAGAATTTGACCCCATCTTGCCACTTCTACTGCTGGCACCCTGGTCCAAGCCTTGATCAACTTTCACCTGGATTACTCTAATAGCCTCCTACCTGGTCTCCTTGCTTCCACCCTTGTCCCGTACAATTTATTGCCCACAGAGCACCCAGGGTGATCCTGGTAAAACTAAAGTCAAATTACGTCATTTGTTATAGGCAGAATAATGCCCTTCCCAAAAGATGTCTATGTCCTAATCTCTGGAATTTATGAATATGTGACCTTATATGACCAAAGGACTCTAAGGGAGTGGGGGTGTCCTATTTTATATTAGGAAGATAAGGAAGGGCTCATTGAGGAGGTGATATAATATAAAATGTGTGATTAAGGACCTTGAGATGCAGAGATTATTCTGGATTATTTGGGTGGGCCCAACTTAATTACATGAATCCTTAAAAGTGGATAACCTTTCCTGACTCTGGAGGGAGGGGGGAAGTGACCACAGAAGAATAATAATAGAAATGTACATTGCTGACTTTGAAGATGGAGGGAGAGGCCTCTAAAAGCTAGAAAAAGCAAAATGAATTCTCTCTTAGAGCCTCCAGAAGTAACACAGCTCTACTAATACCTTGATTTCATCCCACCCAGTGAAACCTGTGTCTAACTTCTGACCTCCAGAGCTGTAAGATAATAAATTTACGTTGTTTTAAAACACTACATTTGTGGTAATTTGTTAGAGCAGGAATAGAAAACTAGTATTTTACTCTTCTGCTCAGAACCTTCCTGTGGCTCCCATCTCACACAGGGTACAAGACAAAGTGATCTGCAAAGCCCCGCGCCTCTGGGCTCACTGTCTTCTGATCGACCCTGGCTCACTCTGCTCTAGCCACACTGGCCTCCTTACTGTTCCTTGAGCCCTCCAAGTGCTCTCCCCACTCAGGATCTTTGCACTGGATGTTCTCTTTATGGACTGTTCCTCCTCCAGAAATCCACATGGCTGTTTCTCACTGCCTTTGTTTTCTATTGGGATGTCACCTCCTCAATGAGCCCTTCCCTATCTTCCTAATATAAAATAGGCACATGGCCCTTGTCTTGCGCATGCCCTACCCACTTTACTCTGCCTTTTTTTTTTTTTTT
>NW_011888795.1:630024-644056 GCF_000151845.1 Pteropus vampyrus
CTATTGGGATGTCACCTCCTCAATGAGCCCTTCCCTATCTTCCTAATATAAAATAGGCACATGGCCCTTGTCTTGGGCATGCCCTACCCACTTTACTCTGCCTTTTTTTTTTTTTAAATTAACACTTATCACCACCTAACATATTATTTAATAGTTTATTATCACTTTTTGGAAAATATGAGCCCATGAGGGCAAGGACTTAGTCACTTTTGCTACTGTGTCTCCTTGCATAGAGTAAATGCTCAGTAAATATTTATCAATTGAATTGAATGGATGAATGAGGGAAAGAGAGGAGGAAGGAGGGAAAGAGAGAGTGCTATGGGAACACAGAGGGGACATCTAAGGTAGTGTAAGGGAATGCAGGAAGACCTAGAGTGAAGCTTGCATAGGAGTGAACCAAATGCAGGTGGTAACTCATTTTAGACATAGGGGAACAGCATGTGTGAGGTCATATAATTGGCCAGGAGGCCAGAGCACACAGAGGCAGCATGATGAGGCTAGGGGACTAATTGTAGTTGGATTCACTATTAGCTGCTGAGGGGAGGTGTGGCATGGTGACCAAGAGAACCAGACAGCTGCTTGGGTTCAAATCCTAGCCCTGCCTCCGACCAGCAGTGGTCTTTGGGCTGGTTGCTCATTCTCTTTGTAATATACATGTGATAATACTGGCCTTTCAGGGTTATTGGGAGGGATAAATGAGGGGAACACATGTCAAGTATTTAGAAGATGGCCAGGCACGTTATAAGAGCGTGACGTGACTGTTAGATATTATTATTACTGGCAAACAGAAGCCACTCAGGAATTTTATGCAAAGGACTGGTATAGTAGGAATTACGTTTAAAAGCCTCGCAATGGCTATGTGTGCATGTATGGAGAATGATGAGCAGGGAAAATAACCTGTCTTCTGAAGAGGGCTTTACATGAAATATGAGACCTGTTTTGAACTACGAGTGATGATTACTCTAATTTTCAGAAATGTTTACTACGTAGTTTAAAATGAGTTAGATGGTTCAGTATGAAATAACACTTTTTGTTTATGTGGTTATAGACCAATTTTGTGGGTCAAAAACAGTTTTTAAGAAACAATAATAGAAAACGGAGCATAGCATTTGGGAAGGGTAATACTATGTCATGCCATTTCTGTTTTAATTACATATTTGGATATATTTATCCTCACATGTGTATATATTACACTTACACTCATTGGTCAGCTTGTAAAATGTATTTCTGGCCATGGATCAAACATGGTTTTACAGGTTTGAGAAACACTGCTTCATGGGATCTGTTCTAATTCTTGTTCTGTGAGCTAACAGTGTCACTCTGGGTGAGTTCTTTCTAGGATCTTTATGGTTATTATGCTCTGTAAACTTATGACTCTAGCTGTAGAAAATTCTCCCTGTTTGGGTGTGTGGCCAAAGGTCTTGCTGTGACATAAAGAGTTAAAAGGCAAAACCCAACCACTCCTTACGGGACAGCCCCAAGGAAGCAGTTGGCAAGGTATAAGCCATAGCAGAACAGCTGCAGGATGCTGATTCCAGATCCCAAAGCACACTGTGTTTCCCAGTTAGGGAGTGGGAGGAAGGATGGGGAGGTGTGAATTGTTTATCTCCATAGTGCCACCCACCTCTGCTGCCTCTAAGAGTCATGTCGACAAGCTGCCGACAGCTCAGTAGCAGTGTCCCTGCCCACTCTGGCCCCTTTCAGCTGTCAATTATGGAATTAGCTGAAGAGAACCCTGAGGGCTGGTATGTACATCAGAAGATTGGAGGTCTCCACATGCCTGATGGTCATCTCTGCAGAACTTCTTTGCTGGTCAGCTGCTCCATGGGTGGAGAGGAGGGTTGACTCAAGCTAATTATATGTATGGAGCAATTTAGCAAATGCCAGTGGTGCTACACACCCCTTTTGTCAGTGGCAGCATGCCGCTGGCACTAGCTCATCTATTAGTTTTGCTCTAACAAATCTTCTAATTCTCTGAGGGAGGTAAGAAAGCTAAGAGTCAGAACTGTGATGAAAGGAACTAGTCAGCGAGACCAGGGAAGTTGGACAATTTCTGTCTTTAGTTATGTTGTGACCAATCATGTAGAAATCACAGTGCATTGAACAGCATTATACTTTAAGGTACCAAGGACCCCGACTTCTTGGGGTTAACCCCTTGTATTCCAGGACTCTATCACTTCTCTACAAGTTTATTTTTTGTTTTGGCTATTTTTACTCACTTGAAACATCATCCTTCTCCTTGCATTCCCACAGCACATACATCTGGTGTTTTAAATGTGTAGTTCTGGATTTACAGCATTTTGGCAAGCATTCGTTTTGGTACAAAAGGCTATTAGTAATGTCAACATTACAGTGAATACTCCCTCTGGTGAAACAAAATCAGACATTTTAAAAGACATTTTTTTGAAGTTATAATTGTAGTGTAGATCTGAACCAAAACATAGGACAGTGTGTTCAGAGGAACTAATAAATAAGTAGAATTTGTCATTCCCCAACCCCTTTTAACAATAAGAAACCACCTTGTCATTAGGAGATTAGGGAATGAGGCATATACAAAACACTTTGGCAGATAGTTTGAGGTAGGTGGCTTCTTAGCTTTTCTAGTAAGGGACATATTTGGCTCTATGTGTACTATTGATAAAAAAATTAAAGAAAAGTTTTTAATTTTAACCACAGAATAGCTTGATTTTATCTATCATGTGCAGAAAGAAGAGGAAAAAGAAGACATTTCTGTTGACTTCTTCTTCCCTAACACTTCTGCCAAGGGTCTGGAGACAGTTAAAGGGAAAAGAAAGATATTCAGAAGAAAAGCATTAAGTGTTCATGCTGAAGATTGTAGGTGGCCTTTGGAAGTTGAGGAGAGAAGCAGAGAAGTCCACGACTTGAGCAGCCCCTGGCATCACCCTACCCTTCACTGCATGTGCAAACATTTAAAGTATTTAAATACTAAACAATAGCAATGAAACTGAAGTCCCCCAATAATTGGACTAAACTTTATTTTTCTTATTTGGAAATACAAAATTTTCTTAAAAATAATAAAAGCAATGAAAATAGGGCATATGTTTTGATGCTCACTAAAAGGAAGTACCGAAACGTCCTTGTGATAATACCACATCCTTATGTGTAAGCACTTTAGAAGCCACAGATTCAGCATTAACGAGAAGTTTGAGTAGAAGTGCACGTTAGTTGGCTAATAGTTAATAGGAATAGAAATTAGCTTTATAAATTCCTCTTGGAACTCAGGTTTATCATTCCTGCCATACTGGTATGAGTTCTTTCCTTAGTTAACTAGAACAGTGTATTTTATTTTTAATCTTGTAAAAACAACAAAAAAGCTTGGGCTCTTGATGTAACTTTTTACTCTCTTTTCCATGAGGTTTATTTTTTTTTTAATTTTCATTTAACTTTTATTTAATATGTTTTTTAAATTCAGGAGAAATGCAAGGTGTAAATAATTAAAATAAAGTAAATAGATAAAATTTGAAGCTCCTCAGGATCCACTTTTCTTGGAATAATAGGTCTGAAAAATTTTTTTCTGATGATAAAAGTAATTTACATATCTACAAAAAAAGGAGCAATTAAAGGAATACAGCAAAAGAAATAATCACTGCTAACATTAGATTTATTTCTTTTTTTTCCTAAGAAACTTACATTGCATGATATGCTATTGTATGGATATATTAAAATTTAAACAATTTATTAGTAATTTAGGACATAGACTGTTTTTCCCTAGAAAAAACATTTAGCAAACACGCATGTGTATATGTATCCTGTCCTTTTCTTAAGATAAATTCAAAATATATACATATTTAGCATTTTGATACCTATTGCCAAATTGTCCTTCAGAAAAGTTCTGTGCTCCTACTAACAGTGTTTGACAACCTCTATCTGCACAGTCTCATCAATATTTACTTAATTTTTTCCTGTTATACATGTTTCCTGTTTCCTTTTTTGAAGATGGTTTATCCTCTCACGAGCCAAAGCTTTCAGAACTGTGGAGCATTATCAGCCATGCTGCTTTTGAACAACAGACTTTTCCTTTGCTATTGTGTGTAGCAAGAGGACTTGGATTTGCCTACCTCCCTCTGTAATGAGAAAGCCCATATCTCACAGGTCCACTAGTCCTTTATTTAATATTAAATATTAATTGGCCTCAACTACCTGCCAGGCCTTGTGCCACATTATGGTGAGCAAAACAGACAGTCCCTTCTCACAGGAAGTTTACATTCTAATGGGTTATTTTCTAAGGCATTCTTGTCCATCTTTACTGTCTGATAGGGGAGAGAAAGATACGTCATTCTAATTTGTGTGTGTTTGATTTCTGAATTCAATAATTTTTTTGTTTGTTTGTATTTCTTCCACCTTTTAATATGACCAATCTTGGTCTTTTCCTTCTTTTTCTTTTTGATTTGTCAGCATTAATCACATTCATCCTTTGCCACTGTGATGTACACTAGTGCGCCTCTCTGTCCCTGCTGACTGGGCCCTGACTTCATTCAGGTGCTGGATGACCATGGTTACTGGAGCTAGATTCAGTGTCTGGGCTTTTAGGAGAAAACAGGAAACTGTGTGCTGAGCCCCCAGCTCTGGCATGGAATCCCCATGTGCTCTCATAATTATACAGGTTACTTCCACTGTGCCTCCATTTCCTTACCCGTAAAATTAAGAGGCTGGACCAGATAATATTTTTAGGTTCCTTCTAGCTCAGATGGTTTATGGTATTATGGATTTAAGAGTACAAAAGCTAACCCAACAATATGTACTGAATGTTTACAATGCTAGGTACTATGCTAGGCGCTGAGTATACATAGAAAAATAAGACATTGACATTGCTTTTAAAGGATTCATGAGCTAGTAGGGGTACATAGGTATACAAACAAACAAAAAGCAATCTACTTTTCAATGCAGAGCACTGGGGCAATAGGACAGTTAGTTACATATATATTTTTTTAAGGTAGCTATCTTATACCATTCACAAAAATTGAGTCCATGCGTGACTAAAGGTTTGCACAAAAAATAAAACTTAGAAAATCATATAAAAGAATGTCTTCATATGGGGTTGTAAAATATAGCATAGGGAATATAGTCGATAATATTGCAGTAACTATGTATGGTGCCAGCTGGGTACAAGACTTATTGGAGATTACTTTGTAAATTATATGAATGTCTAATCACTATGCTGTATACCTGAAATGAACATAATACCATATTTAATGTCAACTGTAATTGAAAATTAGAAAAAAAGAATGTCTTCATAATTTCAGGGTTTGGAAGAATTTCTTCAGACATAAAAAGCACAAATCATAAAGGAAAAGATAGATTTGACTACATTAAAGTCAATTACTTCTGTTTATCAAAAGATACCATAAAAAAAAGAATATCCACAACCAGGATATTTGTAACACATACAAGAGACAAAAGACTAACATCTAGAACATATAAAGAAGTTCTGCATGTAAAGAAAAATGACTTTTAAAAACTGGGCAAAAGACATGAATAGACATTTCACAGAAAAGGAAACATGCATGACTAACAAACATGTAAAAAGTTGTTCAGTCTCATTAATAACCAGGGAAATTAAATTATATATATATATATTTCAAATATCTTTTTTATACTATTAGAACTTTTTTATACTATTAGATTGGCGGGAATTAAAACATCTGATAGTACTAAGTACAGGAGAAGATATAGATTAATAGGAGTTCATACAGGGTGGAGGGAGTACAAAGTGGTTTTACACTTGGCAAACAAGTTGCCTCTACATTACAAAGTTGAGGATATGTAAACCCCAGGCTCAGCAATTCCACTCCATTCCCTAGAGACACTCTTGTAAGTGTGTACAAGGAGATATGGACAGGAATGCTCATAGCATCATTGTTCCTAAAAACAAAGAACTGTGAACAACTCAATGTACACAGGAGAATAAAGAATATTCACACAGCAGTGAAAATGAATGATCTAAAACTGCATTAATATGGGTGAATTTCACAAACATGATTTTGAGCTAAAAGAAAAAAGTTATAGGTGAATACATATAGTATTATATCATTTATATAAAATCCAAAAATATACAAAACTATCATTGAACAACATAGCTTAGCCTAGCCGACCTTAACAATACTCAGAACACTTATATTAGCCTATAGCTGGGCAATTATCTTGAGTTTCATCTCTAGTATTTGCCTTCCTCTTCTTCTCACCTGAAGCAGGAGACAGGGATGGGTGTTTTTCAGACATGAGGAGATGCTAAACACAATATTCAAAAAATGCTGGCAATACAATACAGTTAAGTATCTGTTGCTTACCCTCTAATGGCATGGCGGACTGGGAACTGTGGTTTGCTGCCACTGCCCAGCATCATGGGAGAGTATATTACTGCTTATCACTAGACTGGAAAAAGATCAAAATTTGAAGTATGCTTTCTATTGAATAAGTATCACTTTCTCACCATTGTAATGCTGAAAAATCATTAAGTTGAACCATTGTAAGTCTGGACCACCTGTATTTATCTTTTTACCTGTTGACAGATATTTAGGTGGTTTCCCATTTGGGGCTATTATAAATAATGTTTCTATGAACACTGTTAGGGACTGAATGTTTATGTCCCCTTAAAATTCATATGTTGAAAACCTAACCCCTAGAGTGGGTGTATTAGAGATGGGACCTCAGGAAGCAACTGAGTTTAAACGAAGTCATAAGAGTGAGACCCTGATCGGAAAGAATTAGTGTTCTATTAAGAAACACCAGAAAGCTTGCTCTGTTTCTCCTTCTCTCCACATGAGCAGAGAAAAGGCCATGTGAGGACATAGTGAGAAGGTGCTATCTGCAACCCAAGGGGTGAATTCTCAGCAGACACCATCTTGCTGGTACCTTGATCTTGGACTTCCAGTCTCCACACTTTGAGAATGTAAATCTCTGTTGTTTAGGCCACACAATCTGTGGTATTTTGTTATGGCAGTCTGAGCAGACTAATACAAACAGCATTTTAAGGAATTCCTTTCCTGCTTAAACTAGCCAGAGCTGGTTTCTGTTGCTTGTTAAACTTAAAGACCATGACTGAAATGGTCTGTATGACTGGAATTTTGGAAGTGATGGTACGAGGATCAAAGATAGGATGGCTGAGAAAAGGCCAGAGCATCTACTGTGTGCTGTGCCAAAAAAGCAATGGTAAGATACCACAGAATTTTGAGCCAGGGAGTGATGACTAGATTAGCTTTTTAGAAAGATAATTTTTAGTAGTAGTACAGCGAATAAGTTGGAGAGGGTGAGGCTGTAGCAGGGTATTAGATTATTAGAACTCCCATGAGAAAATACCATAGGCTGGTGGTTTAAACAGAAATTATGGGGACTGGAAGTCCAAGAGAAAGGTGTTGGCAGGTTTGAGGCCTCTCTCCTTGGCTTGTAGATGGCCTCCTTTTCTCTGTGTCCTCACGTGGCCTTTTCTCTGTGTGCATTTGCATCCCTGGAATTTCTTCCTCCTCCTATAGGGACACCAGTCATATTATATCAGGGCCCCATCCTTATGACATCATTTAACCTTAATTACTTTCCTACGGGCCCTATCTCCAAATACTGAGGGTTAGGGCTTCAATATATAAATTTTGGGGGAATACAACTCAGCCCATAATGGGCAAGGAGCCCAGTTAGGATGCTATTTGGAATACTATAGGCATGAACCAAGGCAGTCACTTTGAGTTTTGGAAGTTAGGCATAAATTCAAGAGCTATTACATGGGAAACAGTTAATGGGATCTGAAGATCAATTAAATGTTATTGTTATGAGAAAGACTCCAGGAAAGCTCTCAGAGATAGACCATAGCCAAATCAAGAAGTTAGGAACCAACTGCTTAGAAATCTTGTTTTGAATGTATAGGGATTGTAGTTGGGCAGAAAGTAAGTCTTTTCACTATGTACAAAGGCAAGAAGGTAGAAGAGGGTGGAAGGGAAAGCAGCAGAGGGCTCACTGAAGTACAGACTCAACAATGAGGGACTGAGAATCAAGTTGTGGTCTGGATACCTGTAGCCTAAATTTACCTTTTCATTTCAATGCTTTGGCTTGTTAGATATAAAAAATGTTATGTTCCAAATGTTGAAAACATTATATTTTTCAGTTTCAACTCAGCCTATATTTAATGAGCACCCACTATATTGCTGGTCTCTGTGCCAGGTCCTAGAGTTACAAAAAGAACATCAGCTAGCATTTATTGAGGTTCAGTTATGAAGCTGTGCATCAGAATCACCTGTGGGACTTATCTGTATACCCCACTTCTGGAAAATTTGATTTAGTAGGTGGGGCCCACAATTTATATTAAAGCAAACAAACTAACAAAAAATCACAGAAAAACTCTACAGGGGATTCTGTTTTACAGCCAGGTAGAACAGGCAGTTTTATGTTATTAGGCACTTTTATGTATATCTTATTTGTCATAATCACCTAACATACAAATATCATTATCTGAGCTCATAATCTTGTGAGAAAATACATACATATGCACAGTAATCATGGGGATTTGAATAGGAAAATATCACTTTGGGAGAAAAATACTTTCATTTGTTCAACATTTTTCAGGTACTTAATAAGTGCCAGTCACTGAGCTAGGTTCTCAATATACAAAGATGAAAAGACCATAACGTCACCACCCAGAAACTCCAAGTCTGAGAATATAAAAATCTCAAATGATCATACTGCACTGGACTCTGATTTAATAGTTATGTACAACAGGTGATAGAACAACCAGAGCACAAAGGAGAAGTCACACTGTGATGGGGAAAGTACCTGAAGAGATTCCATTTAAGTCAAGTTTTAAATAATGAATTGGAGCTCACCAGGCACACGAAGTGAGGAGGCCCATTCAGGTAGAGGAAACATCATGGACCAAGGTGGGGCTCAGAAAGAAGCACACTGAAGCAGCTGAGAGAATTCCTTTATGGATAGGTGAACCCATTGGGAACAGAGAGACTGGTAGTGAAGAAGGTAGGAAAGGTTGGCAGGTACTGGATATTGAGGGGAACAAATTTATGAAATTAAGAAATTTGGAGTTCATCCTACAGATTTGATTTTTCAAATTATACTCAGTGAAGCTGTGTGTACTCCTTAGAGTCCACTGGTGGGTCGTCTGGGAATGGGGTATGGGGCCAGGGGGCCAGGCTCTGGGTCTCCCACCTTTGTTTCAACCACACCAGCTCCTCTTTTATCTATTTGATGGTGGGCATTGGTGAAAGACTTTTTCTTTTAAACAAAGGGTTCCATGATTAATGAAAGTTTAAAAAACAGAGCTTTAGGTAATATTAAACCTTTGAAGAGTTTTTATGCAGGAGAGTGCTGTGAGTTTTCAAAATGAGAATAGTTGACAACAGTCAAGTGCTGAAGAGATGTTAGGAAAAACAAGTACAGAAAAGTGTCCTTTGGTCTGACAATTGGAAAGTGACCTTATTGAAAACAGTTGATGTGGGGTGGGTAGGGAGTGAACAGAATTCAGTAGATTAGTGAAATGAATAGAAAATGTGCAGACTATGCTCTGAAGAGTGTTAGATAGAAAGCAGTGGAGGGAGATTTGGCAAACGCCAAAGGGGAATTTTTCCAACTCTTACGTCTCCTTTCCTTGCTAACTGATCTCCTTCATCCACATGGTCATAGGAGAGGGCTTCTTGAACCTATGTTTGTACATGGCTGACCCCTTGGCTGTAGCTGATTGGCCCTTGATGGGATACATCATCTAAGCTCGGCTAATACTTCCCCAAGAAATGTAGAATTTGGGTCAAGAGTAAAAACCCCTTTTCTCCCGTTGGTTGGTTAATCTTGGGAGCTGGGCCTGCAGAGGCAGATGAAATTAGTTTCAGGTATGCAAAAGAACAAAGCAGATGTGTGGCAAGGACAACCAGGCTTTATAGGCCCTGGTTCCAAATTTTTCCCAAGGTCCATGAAAAGCCTGCCATCTGGTTCTGGGTGAAACCATCCTATCTGATCATCAGCTCCTTATTTTTGCCTTCCTCGAATAGTTTCTCTTACAATAAAAATGATCCTTTTCGATATGGAGGGTGTATGGTTTTCTTTCTTTCTCTTTCCTTCAAAAAGAAGGGCCAGTTGAGAGAAAGATTAAGGATGCGGAAAAAGAGCTGCTAAATGATTGGGCCATTCTCAGGGAATGAAAGGGGTGTGGTCCGGGGCGCAAGGAAGAAGTGTACTTTCCTCTGAGATAATGTGGATAAGGAAGAAGTTAAGGAAGAATGTAGATGAGTGTGTGTATTAGGGCTAGGAAGAGTGTTCCTGCCTAATTACATCTATCTGTCTGTCTGTCTATCTATCTATCTATCTATCTATCTATCTATCTATCTATCTATCATCTATCATCTATCTATCTATCTAGTGAAGAGTCAAAACTATCTTCATAGCTTGGGTGGCAAAGTTTGGGAACAGCCTTTGTTCCAGTGGGCCAGGGATCTGGCCACAGCTAAACAATGCAAAGACAGTTGAAAATCCTAAGTATGTAGTAACGTGGTCTTGTATCACTGAATGCAGTGATACAGTCTCAACCCTAAAAGCCTTCAACTCTTTCCTATCCAGACCCCTTTAAAATATAAATCAGATCACACCACACTCCCCTCCTGAAAATTTTCCAGTGGCTCCCATTGCTTTAAGAGATAAACTGTCTCTAGTGTTGCTTGGCAAGTAGGAGTGGGGGACATGAAGGAAATCTTTGGGCTGATCCAGTGTTAGGTGTGTGACATTGCCAGGGAATAACCAAAAGAGAGGTATGGAGGCATTGTAAAGAGTGTTGTTGAAGTGATGGAGGAAGGCATAGCAGGAGGATATGGCCAGTCTGGGAGATAAAAAATAAAAGTCCTGGGGGTTAGGGGGTGGTGAAGTGAATGTGTGGGAGCTAGATAGCAAGAAACATTCAAGGAAGAGCTTGTGCATGGAATGTTCTGGGTGAGACAAAGTTTAAGGTGGGAACATTTAAATACTTCCTAAAGTGACATATTTTAAGACAAAGAGATTCTATGGGAATGGTGCCACCTCCCACCAGTCACCCACACCTGAAATCTAGAGTCACCCTAGAGCAGCAGTCCCCAACCTTTCTGGCACCAGGGACTGGTGCTCCTACGAGAATCTACTGCCAGATGATCTGAGGTGGAGCTGAGGTGGTGATGCTAGCGTTGGGGAGCCGCTGCAAATACAGATGAAGCTTTGCTCCCTCCTACCTCTGCTTACCTCTTGCTGTGTGGCCCAGTTCCTAACTGGCCAAAGACCTGTACCAGTCAGTGGCCCGGGGATTGGGGGCCCCTGCCCTAGAGTTTAGTCTTTTTTTCCTCACATTCAATTGGCCATCACATTCTTTCAATTGTATTTCTTAAATATCTCTTGATTGCAGTTGCCTTGGTTTAAAACCTCAAAATTGCCTACAGCATTTAGACTCAGGCCTAATAGCTCTACCCACTGGCCTTACTCTCCTTTAAAATTCAAATCAGATCACATCACTTCCAGGCTCAAATTCTTTGAATGGCTTCCCATTGCCTTAAGATACAAATTCCTTAATATGGCAGGCAAGGTCCTTGTATTTGGTCACTGTTTACCTCTGTGCTTTAGTCACATAGTTCTCGGTGATTAAAGGTCCTTGCTCACCTTGTCTTGGGTCTTACTTTTCCAAGATTCCTGGTAAGCTCCCTATCCCCCCACCTCCACCTCCCACCCCTGTTTTGAAAGCTCTAGAAGGGAAGCACTTTATTTTACCTGTAAACCTCAGAGCTTACCATAGGGTCTGGTCCTATGTACATGCTCAGTGGATATTGTTGAATGAAAGAATGAGTGAATGTTGAAATAACCTTAACTGATGGTAAGAGTTGGGGTTAAGGAATATGAGTCAGAGGCCAAAGTCCTGGATGAATGTGAGAGTTTAATAGCTGTGCTTTATGGGGCCCAGTGGCCAACATCCTCTTTTAGGGAAACCTCTTCGTCTACCAGTCAGCTGTCCTGCAGCCCCCATCCTGACCCCCATTCCTGTACAAATGATTAAGTTGAATGATCCCACCTCTCTATCGGGCTTGCCAAGGGACTGTGGGATCCCTCAAGAAAAGATGAGCTGGGTTAATCTGATTTTCTCCTGGGACATAGGGATTGGGAGACAGATTAAAATGATAAACTCCAGGAGCATTGATTGAAAGGATACTTCAAGGATTGTCTAGAAGTGTATAGCAGAAGTTGCAGAGTGGCCCTGAAATTTATTTTTATGATCTGTGACACTTCGGGATTCCCACTCTACTTCACTTTTAATATTTCTTAATTAAGGACATATTTTACAATTGACACTCTGTAATGCTTTTCCGTGGGGCAGAGAAAAAAAATTTACAGTGTTATCATTAACTGGATTTATATAAATTTAGCTATCCACATAAAGATGTTCATCTGATAATTAGCTTAGTTATTTCATTGATGGTGTCATACAGTTGAATTTTAATTTGAATCCCAAAGTGTCACTTTAGGCATTTTCCAAAAAGTTACACTGTGTTGAAGCATTGAAACAATTAAATTATTGTATACAGATTATTTGTCATGCATCAGGAATGCAATTAAAAGTAGAGATAGCCAACTCTTTCTAAATTTGATATAGAATCTAGTAGAAGGTGGCTTGATTAACTGAAGTGTCTGAGGACACTTAATGTTTAAGCATCAATAGTTTCTAGTTATCAAGAAAAGCTGTGTAGATTCCAGGAATATGCCATTCAATTTTAAAAAGTTTATAACTAGAGAAGAAACATTTATAAAGTTTATATATTCTTTGAAATGTTCTACTTTTACTGTTAATTCCTAAAGGTGCTAAAAAGATGGAGACATAATCATCAGTTATGAAAAGCAACAAGCCATCATACTATACTTAGCCAGATGGTCAAGGGGTTACATAAGACTTTAGGCATTAGAAGTTTGAAGGCTCAAATAGTCGATTATGGCACTGAAGAAGTACGCGGTACAATTATGGTAACAATCAAAATTTACCAAATTACTACTTTATGGCACTATGTTGAATACCTTTAGAGGTCTTATCTGTTTCAGCCTCAGGATAACTCTATCATATCAGTGATGTTATCTTCATTTTCCTCATTATCTTCTACAGTGAGAAAGTCAGGAGGTAAATCCAGGCAGTCTGCCTCCAAACTCTAACTCAGAGCCACTATGCTGTTAGAACACCCCACGTGTGCATTTTAATGAATACGCCTATGCTTTTTAGGTTGGGTTAAAAAAGCATACATTTAAATATAAGGTATCCATATCCACGCTGCAGGTTGGAGTAAGTGAGCCTGATTTACAGACCCTATCATCTTAGAACAGGCGAAAGTCTCCTGAAAGAAAGGTGGTTTTGAGAATGGTTCCTCCACACGAAGGAACTTGTCTAAATCCGTCTGCTTTTTCGATGCCCACCCCAAATGCCAGCTCCTTTAGGAAGCCGTCTCTGGTTATACAAAAAGATATACATGGGAGATATTTCCAATTATTAAGCGATGAAGCCAATACTTGAAAGACGGATTTTATCACCAAACTTACCCTAGCTCCTTTCCTGGCCTCAGTTTCTTTAAACTGAAAGAAAGCGTTAGTTTAGCCTGTCTTTTTTATCATTTCTACTCCTAACTCCTTCAAATTTCTGCCAAAGCTGCCTTAAAACGTAACTCTCCTTGCTCAGACCTGCAGGAGGCGGCTCCTTCGCGTTGGCAGCTAATCAGGGCGGGGCTGGAGAAGCAGGAGAAGAGAGGCGGGGGCTCGGAGGGAAGCGCAGCGCGCAGCCACGTGACTTCCTTCCCAAGGAGCCTCGGCTGCCGGCCTCCCAGCAACCGCTGCATCCCGCCTAACAACGCCTGCGCATTCCGGTTGGCCCTCGGGAACGCATGTGGCAAGAAGGCACCCACGGTCGCGCTGCTCATTGGCTTGAGCTACGGTCGCTCAGGCGTGTTGCCGGAGCGCCCGCAGGCGGTGCTGCCGGAAGCCCCTCCCATTGGCCGCTGGGTTCGTGGCTGGCTGGCGGAGACTGTCACTCCCGGGC
>NW_011888795.1:644106-646373 GCF_000151845.1 Pteropus vampyrus
TGGCACTATGTTGAATACCTTTAGAGGTCTTATCTGTTTCAGCCTCAGGATAACTCTATCATATCAGTGATGTTATCTTCATTTTCCTCATTATCTTCTACAGTGAGAAAGTCAGGAGGTAAATCCAGGCAGTCTGCCTCCAAACTCTAACTCAGAGCCACTATGCTGTTAGAACACCCCACGTGTGCATTTTAATGAATACGCCTATGCTTTTTAGGTTGGGTTAAAAAAGCATACATTTAAATATAAGGTATCCATATCCACGCTGCAGGTTGGAGTAAGTGAGCCTGATTTACAGACCCTATCATCTTAGAACAGGCGAAAGTCTCCTGAAAGAAAGGTGGTTTTGAGAATGGTTCCTCCACACGAAGGAACTTGTCTAAATCCGTCTGCTTTTTCGATGCCCACCCCAAATGCCAGCTCCTTTAGGAAGCCGTCTCTGGTTATACAAAAAGATATACATGGGAGATATTTCCAATTATTAAGCGATGAAGCCAATACTTGAAAGACGGATTTTATCACCAAACTTACCCTAGCTCCTTTCCTGGCCTCAGTTTCTTTAAACTGAAAGAAAGCGTTAGTTTAGCCTGTCTTTTTTATCATTTCTACTCCTAACTCCTTCGAATTTCTGCCAAAGCTGCCTTAAAACGTAACTCTCCTTGCTCAGACCTGCAGGAGGCGGCTCCTTCGCGTTGGCAGCTAATCAGGGCGGGGCTGGAGAAGCAGGAGAAGAGAGGCGGGGGCTCGGAGGGAAGCGCAGCGCGCAGCCACGTGACTTCCTTCCCAAGGAGCCTCGGCTGCCGGCCTCCCAGCAACCGCTGCATCCCGCCTAACAACGCCTGCGCATTCCGGTTGGCCCTCGGGAACGCATGTGGCAAGAAGGCACCCACGGTCGCGCTGCTCATTGGCTTGAGCTACGGTCGCTCAGGCGTGTTGCCGGAGCGCCCGCAGGCGGTGCTGCCGGAAGCCCCTCCCATTGGCCGCTGGGTTCGTGGCTGGCTGGCGGAGACTGTCACTCCCGGGCCGCTTCCCTGAGGCCGGGTCTCTGCTGGGGGTGGGAGGAAGAGGGGCCGGACTGGGGCCTGACTAGCCGTCGTTGCCGCCGCCGTCTTCGCGGCTGCTATGACCAGCGGGCGAGGCGTCCTCCCCAGCTCCGCGCAGCTCTAGTCGCGGCCGTGCGCCCGCAGTAGCCGTCTGGGTCCCCAGCGCGGCCGCTCCCCAGTTCCTTTGGCTCTTCCAGCGCTGCCTGCGAGGCGAGGCGAGGAGGAGGCAGGATGAAGATGACGGTGGATTTCGAGGAGTGTCTGAAGGACTCGCCCCGCTTCAGGTAACCGGCGCAGCCACCCGGCGCCAGGCCGGCGTCACGCCGGAGCTGTCTCTCCCGGCGGTGGGGGCGTAAAAGCCGGCGGGTGGAACGCGCGGAGGGCCCCGCAGCCCGCGCCTTCCGACGGGGCGAGCGGCCGTTGCCACCACTCCCCATCCGGCGAGGGCACTGCAACCCCGACCGGTCCTTCCTGAGCGGCGAGGCTGAGCCGGGAGGGGACGTTGCGTCCTCATTCCCCTTCCTCGTCCTCTGCTTTGGGCGAAGCGCCTTAGAGGCTGGGCGCCCCCGCTTCGCTTCGGGGAATCTGGGGTGCAGCTGCGTCCCCAAAGACTCGTGCCCTTGTCAGGAGCGCGCTGTCGTCCCCTTCCTCCTGCAGCTCATCCTTTCCCCTTCCTTCCGCCCCTTCTTCGTCTCCACCCCCAACCCCTTCTTGAAGGGAGCTTGCAGGGCACCCTCTTGCAGTTCACTTAGTTCCTCTTTGCGCTTTTCCGCTCCCCTTACCGGGTGGAGGAAGCGGTGCGGGGCGAGCTGGGATGTGGACTTTTGCCGCTTGCATACCCCTTGCCACAGGGACTCTCAGGAAGGCCCTAGCGGGTGATTTGCTCGGGAGTCGGGGGTGGGAATGGTTTGGCCAACCACGTTTTGTCGACTGTGGTCCGAGACTGTCTTGCTTTGCTTTCCACTTAAGCTCTTCGAAAGGGGCACCGCTGTCGAGAGGTATGGGGTTGAGGGGTGAGGAGTCGGAGAAACAGTGCATTTCTGTTTTGAGGATGGAAGTAGGAGGACCCTGAAGATTTCATATACGTCCCTCTTCCAGTAGCGTCGGCCTGGGAGGGCCCGGAATCACAGTGGGATGCTCCCAGCGGATCTGTCACATAAACTGACCTGGTGGCACTCCGATTCTCATGGGCTACCCTCCCTCCTGTGTGCGAGGCGACAGTCC
>NW_011888795.1:647403-667360 GCF_000151845.1 Pteropus vampyrus
AGGGACTCTCAGGAAGGCCCTAGCGGGTGATTTGCTCGGGAGTCGGGGGTGGGAATGGTTTGGCCAACCACGTTTTGTCGACTGTGGTCCGAGACTGTCTTGCTTTGCTTTCCACTTAAGCTCTTCGAAAGGGGCACCGCTGTCGAGAGGTATGGGGTTGAGGGGTGAGGAGTTGGAGAAACAGTGCATTTCTGTTTTGAGGATGGAAGTAGGAGGACCCTGAAGATTTCATATACGTCCCTCTTCCAGTAGCGTCGGCCTGGGAGGGCCCGGAATCACAGTGGGATGCTCCCAGCGGATCTGTCACATAAACTGACCTGGTGGCACTCCTATTCTCATGGGCTACCCTCCCTCCTGTGTGCGAGGCGACAGTCCTAACGGCGTTCAAAGTACATGCTCTTTCCGTTTCGGGCATCGTAGGAAACTCTTGAATTATTTTGGAGAATGGAGTTTTGCTAGGTTCTATTTTACAGTGCATTTACAGGGCTGTCCTTAGGCCTTAAAAAAAAAATAAGGCCTTAAAAAAAAAATAAGGCCTTAAAACTTCCGTTAGATAGTGACATTTCTTGAAAGCTTCCGCAGAGCATGGGGTGTGTGTGTTTGTGTGTGTGTGTGTGTGTGTGTGTGTGTGTTTGTGTGTGTGTGTGTGTGTGTGTGTGTGTGTTTGTGTGTGTGTGTGTGTGTGTGTATGTGTGTGTGTGCGCGCGCACGCCTGCTGATCCTAGGCCAGCCTGGGTTGTAAATTTTTGGATCTTCCGACTGAGAAATAACTGTTCCCATCCTTATCACTGTTAATTAGATTTCCCATTCTTTTTTCAGTGAAAAGCAAAGTATTGTAAAACTAAGGAACAATTACTTCTAAGAGAAAATTTAAGAACAATTTTGGTTTTGACCTTTGATTTTTGTTTTGTTGTTAATTTTATTTGAAAGAGTTTAGGGCTATTGCTTGTAAAAAGCTGCACTTGGTTTGATTAATGTTGTTGATATTAGTTTTTGAAACTTTTCTGCATGATTCGAAGGACTCAGGAAACACACATGGATAGTCTAGGACAGCTTTACAGGTTAGATTCCAGGAGCATGTGGCAAATGAAGTAGTTTAAAGTATGCCTTGGAAAGTTCTACTGCTTTTCGTGAAATTTTTATTAATATGATTCAGCTATTTGTTTTTTTAATGAAGTAATCACATCATTTTCTCCTAGAGAATGTGGCTTTGTGCTGTTTGTTTCACATTTAAAGTTCGATTAAAAAAATCAAGTTGAGAGGGGTGACTTGGAAAGCGTCTTACCACTGCTGTTGGTCACAGACCATGTGATATTGTTGTATTTGAAATAAAGGAATCATTGAATATAGAATAAGAGGGAAAGATGCTGATTAAGTTGTATGGAATATTATAGTGAACTTTTGTTAAACTCAAATGTAAATCTGTTCTATTTTAATTAAGATAGTAGAGATTTTCAAGACTTGTTTCCAGTATTCCAGTTATTATTGGCCGCAAATTGGGAAGAGAAATCCAGATTAAAAAAAACTCCAATATTTTGTATACATTTTTGGGCCCAGATTAGATTTGCAGTAGAAGGAAGAATGCCAAGAAATGTCTCATCATTTTTAGTTTTTCTATAACCCCATTAGTATGTAGGTTTCTGTAGCATTTGAAAAGCATATTTCAGAAGTCTTTATTCATGTGCTTTATGTGAAAGAAAAACTTGATTTTTAAGCATATTATGTATGTTTATGAGTGATATATTGAAACTTTCATATCAAAACAGAAGATTTGTGAGGATTGGGCTTATGTTTTTGATAGCAAGTCATCTACCCTATTTATTCCTTGTAGTGTCCTGCTCAATTTTGCTGTTTTTAAGTCAATTCCTATTTTTATTTTAATTCACAAATGAATCTTATGGCATTGGAGCCTGGCCTGTGGACATAACTACCTTGGGTGCTGTAGAATTAATGCAAGGCAGGTCTTGCGAAAGAAAAATTTCACCAGTGTTCCAGCTTTAAACATTAATTTTCCTGTTAATTCCGTAAGGAAAACAGAAGGAGGACTGGTCGAAATAGGGAGAGGAGGATCTTGCAGTTGCAACATTGTCTTTAGTAATTTGAATAAAGTCCTGGCTACTTTTATATTAGGATGAATTTTTTTTTTTGATTGGAAAGCACATTTCTTTGTGTAATTTTGGGTTGCCTTTTTAGTTTTTTAAATACCATTCTAAAGGTCAAAATCTTGTTCATCTAAAAATCTACAAGAAAGTAAATGTCTAAGTGTACTTTTTTAAAGTGGGAATTTTCCATTTTGACAAACATTTGTTGAAGTTTGAACTTGTTTGGGCTGTAAGTTGTATGAGTAGTTGCTTTTTAAGATTTTATAAATTGTGCTTTTCTTTTATGTAAACATGATTTACCTATGAAATGAATATTTTGCTTGAAACAAAAAGTTGAATCAACCAGTGCTTTCTGAATTATGAAAGATTTTTGCTGTAAGCAGTGCTCAAAAATAAAAATATTGGTATTTGCAAGCTTTCAAGCACTTTAGTCTTTATCTAATATATATATTTTTTATCCTTAACAATGTTTATTGTGCACTATTCTTAGGTTTTTAATCTGTAGATTCTATTTCAGGTATGACCTTTGTTCAGAAACGTAGGATAAAAATCTTAAAAAGGTGTTTTGGGGCAAAAGTTTTTAATGGGTGAAAGACATTGGAATAAAATGTAAACAATATGTTGATTATGTTTTGCTGTTAAACTTGTGCCAGCCTTGGCTGCTTTGTCATTACCTTCCATCTTTAGAATAGATACACTCTTAACCGCTGGTAATTTCTGCATGAAAAATATATAGTGGGCAAGGATGATAGGAAAAATGTTTTTATCTCAGAGGTGGCACTATGTTGAATACCTTTAGAGGTCTTAGAGTTACAAAAAGAATCCTGCTATTTCTCACTGCATTTTCTAATTCTTCATTTAATGTAGTATCAACTTAATGTGTCAGCCTTATACTTAGATGCCTTTATAGTTACTCTCTCATTTAATGTTAAAATATACAGTCTTAAGAGGTGGAAATTAATATCTTTATTTTAAAAATGTTCAAAAACTCTCAAACTGGATATTTTGAGAAGTTAAATTGTCTTAATGGCGGACTCTCAAATGGTGCATCTGGAGGTAAATTCACTTTAACTCTATCTCTCAGAACACAGGCTTTTATTGCATTAATTAAATATGCAATAAATAATATTAATTGTTTGTATGTGTCTTTTAGCATATAGATGTTTAAAAACTGGCTTTTGTGTATTATCTAGAAAAGTCCTATCTTATCATTATAGAATATTTTATGTGATTTTATAGTAATTTTTAGTTTCATGTAATGCAACTGGATTTTAGTTTTGAGTGTGAGAGATAATATAATTTTCTTCCTAATAAAAGTCACTTGTCCTTACACCTTTTATTGAATAATCCATTCTTTCTCCATTGACTTAAAATTATACACACATACACACACATACACACATACATAGGTCTTTTTCTGGATTCTACTCTTTTCCACTAATATGTTTGTCTATTCTCCTGCAAATGCCATTAATATTTTAGTTAGAGTATGTTATAGTCTGTTGTGTATATGATATCTGGTAGGACAGATTTTCTTGTTATTTTAAAAAATTTAATGGCTATTGAATATTTTGTCTTTACAGTAGTTTTTTAAATTTCAGAAGAGAGTATGCCTTTCTAGGTTTTGGCCTTATTATTTTAAAGTTTTTGTTATGTAAAATTTCAGTGATGATCTAACAATGTGCTGTTTACAAGAGGCATGTTTTAGTTTCAAACACAAATAGGTTTCAAGTAAAAGTATAGAAAAAGATAAAACCATGCAAACAGTACCCAAAAGAGAGCCAGAATGGCTATACCAGTATCAGATAAAATAGACTTTTAAGACAAAAATTACTAGTTATAAAGGACATTTTATAATGATAATAGGTCAGTCCATTGGTAAGACATAACATTTATAGGCATATGCACTTTGCAGAGCCCCAAAATGCGTGAAGCAAAAACAGACAGACTTGAAGGGAGAAATAGACAATTCAACAATAATAGTTGGAGACACAAATACTTTCAGTAATAGGTAGAACAACTAGGCAGGTAATCAGTAAGGAAATAGAAGATGTGAACAATACTATAAACCAAGAAGACTTAATAGATATTTATAGAACACTTTACAGAACAGCAAAATTCACATTCTTCTCAAGTGCACATGAAACATTTTCTAGCATAGACCATGTGTTAGGCCATTAAACAAGTTTCAATAAATTTAAAAGAATTGGAATAATAAAATATGTTTTTTGACCACAATGGAATGAAATTAGAAATTAATAACAAAAGAAAATCTGAAAGATTCACAGGTAAGTGAAAATTAAGCAGTACACTCCTAAATAGCCAATGGCTCAAAGAAGAAGTCACAAGGAACTTAGGAAATACTTTCAGACAAATGAAAACAAAAACAAAACATACTTATGGGATGTAGCCAAAGAAGTACGTAGAGGGAAATGTTCTCTCCAGAAACACTTATATTAAAAAAAAAGAAAGATCTCAAATCAGCGATGTAGCCTTCCATTTTAAGAAACTAGAAAAAGAAGAGCAAACTAATTTGAAAGCAGGAAAAGGAGGAAATTTAAAAAGACGAGAAGAAATAAATGAAAATAGAGACTAGAACCATAGTGAAAATCATTGAAACTAAAAGTTGGTTATTTGAATAGATCAACAAAATTGATAATCCTGTAGCTAGACTGACCAAGAAAAAAAGGGAGAAAACTCCTATTACGAGATTCAGGAATTAAAGAGGGGACCTCACTGCTGTCTAATAGAAATAAAGATTCTAAGAGAATACTATGAATAATTCTATGACAATAAATATATAGTCTAGGTGAAATAAATATTTTCCTAGAAAGATACAAACTACTGAAACTGATTCAAGAAGAAATAGGGTATCCAAATAGACATAAAAAATAGATCGAATTAGTAATCAAAAAGCTTCTTAAAAAGAAAAGCCCAAGCCAAGATGGCTTCACTTATGAATTCTACCAAATGTTTAAAGATAACTAACAATGCTTCACAAACTCTAACATGAATAGAAGAGAAGGTATCACTTCTCAACTCATTCTATAAGGCCAATATTACCTGCTACCAAAGCCAAAAGTATTACAAGGAAACTATAGATAGTATATAGAATACAGATATAAAAATCCTCAACAAAATATTAGGAAACCAAATATAGCAACATATAAAGAGGATTGTACATCATGACCAAGTGGGATTTATCCCATGAATGCAAAAATCAGTCAATGTGATATACCATATTAATAAAACAAAGGACAAAAACCACATAATCATCTTAATAGATTAAGAGAAAGCTTTTGATCTAATACACTTTCATGATGAAAATAATAAGTAGGAATAGAGAATTTCCTCACCTTGATAAAGGACATCTATAAACACTCTCAGCTAGTATTATATTTAATGGTGAAAGACTAAAAGTTTTTTTCCCAAAATCAGCAACAAGAAGTCCACTCTCCTCACTTCTATTCAACAATGTAGTGGAGGTTGTAGCTAGAGTAGTTAGGCAAGAATATAAAATAAAAAGCATCCATAAGAGAAAAGAAGTAGTAACACTATCTCTACTTTAGATTATGTATCTTTTATATAGAAAATCTTAAGGAATCTACAAAAATCAATTAGAACTAGTAAGTTCAGCACAAAGCACAATTCAAGATACAAGATTAGTGCATAATAATTTGTATTTCTATATACTAGCAAATAAAATAATTCCATTTAACAGTGGCATCAAAAAGAATAAAACATTTAGAAATAAATTTACCAAACAAGTGCAAAACTGTACACTGAAAACTATATAATATCATTTAAAGAAATTAAAGACCTGAATAAATGGAAAGATGTTCCATGTTTATGGATCAGAAGACTTAATGTCATTAAGGTGATTGTATTTCCCAAATTAATCAATAGATTAAAGACAGTCCCTCTCAAAGAATTCTTTGATTTCTCAAAGGTTTCTTTGAAGATTGTCAAGCTAATGCTAAAATTGATATAGAAATACAGGGGACCCAGAATAGACAAAATGTTGAGGAAGAAGAACAAAGTATGGGATTCACTTCCCAATTTAAAAACTTAATATAAAGCTATTGTAATCAAGACAATGTGGTACTGGCATAAGGACAGAAATATAGATCAGTGGAATACAATTGAGAGTCTAGAAACAAACCCCTACATTTATAATAAACCAATATTTGACAAGGTTGCCAATACAGTTCATTGGGGGAAAGAAGACTTTTCAGCAAATGGTGCTAGAATAACTGGATATCCACATGCAAAAGAATGAAGTTGGATTCCTACACCATGCTCAAAATTAACTCAAAATGGATCATAGACCTAAATGTCAGAGCTAAAACTACAACATTCTTAGAACATGTAGGTGTAAATCTTTGTGACTTTGAATTAGGCAATAGTTTCTTAGGTATCACACGTGAAAGTACAAGAAACTAAAGACAAAAAAATTGATAAATTAGATTTCATCAAAATTTAAAACTTTTGTGCTTCAAAGGACGTGACACTGGTTCCAACAGAAGTTTCTACTCCACTATCCACCTGTCTCTCCACTTTTGGAGACAGCGGTTTTCCCTGTGACGTCACTTCCCTGATCGATCTAAGGAGAGTTGTTGAGTTTTGTTTGTTCAGCTTTTTACTTGTTAGGATGGAGTGGTGATTTCTAAGCTCCTTACATGCAGATCCAGAAGTCTTAGTGTGGTTATGTTTTTAAATTTTCTATTAAATACTGATGGTGAGCACTTTTAAAGTAATTATTGGCAATTTGAATATCTTTTGTGAAATGTATGTTCACATCTTTTGCCCATTAAAAAATGGGTTATCTTTATTTTTGAAGTTCTTTATATAGTTAGATACATGAGTATGTATATCAAATACATATTTTATGACTGTTCTCTTTGCTTTTTTAAAAAAAAATGGATTTTATTTTTTAGAGTAGTTTTAGGTTTACAGCAAAATAGAGAGGAAGATAACAGAAAATTTCCATGTATTCTCTACCCCTACACATGCATCGCCTACTCCATTATCAGCATCCCTCACAAGAGTGGTACATTTCTTAAACAGTCAATGAACCTACATTGTTACATCATTATAACCCAGAGTCCATAGTTTACATTAGGGTTCACTGTTGATGGTATACATTTTATTGATTTCTACAAATATATAGTGACATGTATTCATTATTGTATTTTACAGATTAACTTTCCTATCCTAAAAACTCTCTGTGCTCTGCCTATTCCTCTCTCCACCAACCCATGCCCCAACTACCGATGTCTATACACTCCATAGTTTTGCTTTAAACAGAATGTCCTATAGTTGGAGTCGTATAATGTGTAGCTTTTTCAGATTGTCTTTTTTCACTTAGTAATATACATTTAAGTTTCTTCCATATCTTCATGGCTTGATAGGTGATTTCTTTTTAGCCCTGAAATAGTCCATTGTCTGGATGTACCACAGTTTATCCATCTACATACTGAAGGACATCTTGGTTGCTTCCAAGTTTTGGCAGTTACAAATAAAGCTGCTGTATACATGCATGGGCAGGTTTTTGTGTGGATTTAAGTTTTCAGCTCATTTGGGTAAATACCAAAGCACGCAATTGCGGGATTATATGGAAAGAATATGTTTAGTTTCATAAGAAACCCTCAAATTGTTTTCCAATGTAACTGTGCCATTTTGCCTTCCCACCACAATATTGCTCCACATTCTTAAGAGCATTTGGTGTTGTCAGGGTTCAATTTTTTGGTCGTTCTGATAGGTGTGTAGTGTTATCTCATTGTTGTTTTAGTTTACATTTCTCTTTTGACATTCAGTGTCGAGCATGTTTTTATGTATTTATTTGCCATCTGTATATCTTTTTTGGCAAGGTATGTGTTAAGGTCTTTGGCGCATTTTTTAATTGGGTTGCTTGTTTTCTTATTGTTGAATTTTTAGAGTTCTTTATATATTTTAAATAATAGTCCTTTATCAGATATGTATTTTCAAATATTTTCTCCCCGGCTGGTTTGTCTTTTTATCTCTTGATTCCCTTTACTTTTATTTTTTTTTTACACCTACAGCACCTGGTATTCCTAGGTGGCCTCCCATCCCAAGTACTAACCAGGCCTGACCCTGCTTAGCTTCCGAGATAGACGAGATCAGGCACGTTAAGGGTGGGCATGACCTCCCTTTACTTTTCATATGGGAATTCTCACTATCTTTCCTATATTGGGCTTACTTTTCCTTGATTTTCATGTTGTTGTCTTTTCTATTTACTTGTTTCAACAGAAAATAGTTTTCTTACCTTCCCTCGAAAAGGTGCATTTTTTTTTTGAGGCTTTACATGTCTGGAAATGTTTGTAGGATAGTAGGTTGAAATTTTCTTTCAGAATTTGTAGGCACTGCCCATTGTCTTTTGGTTTTCAAAGTTACTGTTGACATATGGTGCTGTTTTGATTTCCTTTTTCATTTTTCATCTTTGAAGGTTTTTAGATTTTCTCTTTATTTCTAGTATTCTGAAATTTCATAATGATATGCCTTTGAGTGGGTCTTTTTTATTTGTTGTCTTGGATACTCCTTTCATTCTGAAAACTCATGTCTCAACTGACGTATACATCGATAGATTGGATAAAGAAGATGAGGTACATATATACAACGGAATATTACTCATCCATAACAAAAGATGAAATACTGCCGTTTGCCACAACATGGGTGGATCTTGAGATTATCATGCTAAGCGATATTAGTCAGAAAAAGTTGAGAACAATATGATTTCATTCATATGGGGGATATGAAACCAAAAGCAACAAGCAAACATGACCAACAGAGACTCATGGACACAGTGGATTAGTGGTTACCAGAGGGAAGGGGGAGAGGAGAGAGGTAGATAGGGGTAAAAATATTATTTCTTTGATTATCTTTTTTTTGTTATTTTTTCATAGAATTTTGATTATGTTTGTATTTTGAATTAATCCTTTAATTTTATTTTTTCTCTCTTTTTCTATTTATTTACCTTTTCGTTCTTTCTGGATGATAAATCCAACTTATTTTCTAACCCTAGTTTCCATGGGTTCTTTCTTACTGTCTGAATATTCATTTTTATTATTTATTTAAAATAATTTTTATTATTCAGTGACAGTTGGCATACAATCTTACATTAGTTTCAGGTGTACAGCATGACGATAGGCATTCATATAACTTACGGAATGGTCATCTCAATAAATCGAGTACCCATCTGACACCATGCAGAGTTTTTACAATATTATTGACTATATTCCTTATGCTCTACTTTACATCCTTACGATTGTTTTGTAGCTACCAATTTGTACTGCTTAATCTCTTCACTTTTTTCATGCACCCTCCAACTCCCCTTCCATCTGGCAACCATCAAAATGTTCTCTTTATCTATGAGTTTGTTTCTGTTTTGTTTGTTTATTTTTTTCTTTAGATTCCATATGTAGGTGAAATCATATGGCATTTGTCTTTTTCTGTCTGACTTACTCTACTCAGCACATTACTCTCTAGGTTCATTCATGTTGTTGCAGATGACAATATTTCTTTTTTTTATGGCTGAATAATATTCCATTTTATATATGTACCACCTCTTCTTTATCTTATCTATTGATCAATATCTATGTTACCTCTATATCTTAGCTATTGTAAATAATGCTTCAGTGAACATATGGATTCACATGTCCCTTGGAAGTAGTGTTTTGGGTTTGTTTGGATAAATAACAGAAGTGGGATTACTCAGTCCTTCTTTGTCCTTTGTTATAGCCATTGTTTTAAAGTCTGTTTTGTCTGGTGTAAGTATGCTACCTTACCTTCTTTTTTGTTTTGTTTCCATTTTCATGAAATATGTTTTTCCATTCCTTTACTTTCAGTCTGTGTATGTGTTTTGATCTGAAGTAAGTCTGTTGTAGGCAGTATATATAAGGGTTTTGTTTTCTTATCCATTCAGTCACCCTGTTTTTTTTATTGGAGCATTTAATCCATTTACATTTAAGTAATTGTTTATACATATGTAGTTAGTGCTGTTTATTATTCATTTTTAATCTTTTTTTCCCCCCTTCTTCTTAAAGAAGACCTAGCATTTCTTTTAATACTGGTTTGGTGTTGATGAACTTCAGCTTTTTCTTGTCTGGGAAGCTCTTTATCTGTCCTTTGATTCTAAATGATAGCTTTGCTAGTAGAGTAATCTTGGTTGTAGGTCCTTACTTTTCATTGTTTTGAATATTTTGTGCCAATCTCTTCTAGCCTGCAAAGTTTCTGTTTAGAAATTATCTGACAGTCTGTGAGAGCTCCCTTGTGGTCAACCATGTGCTTTTCTCTTGCTGTTTTTAAGATTCTGTCATTGTCTTTAAACTTTGCCATTCTAATTATGATGTGTCTTGGTGTGAGCCTCTTTGGGTTCATTTTGTTTGGGACTGTCTGAACTTCTTAGGCTTGTATGTCTATTTCCTTCACCAGGTTAGGTAAGTTTTCAGTCATTATTTCCTCAAAGTGGTTTTCAATTTCTTGCTGTCTCCCTTCTCTCTATTGTACTCCTGTGATGCAGATGTTGTTATGCTTAATGTTGTCCCAAAAGGCTCCTTAAACTATCCTCATTTTTTGGATTCTTTTTTCTTTGTTGCTGTTCTGATCGAGTGTTTTCTGCTACCTTATCTTCTAAATCACTGATTCAATCCTCTGCTTCATCTAATTTGTTGATTCTCTCTAATGTATTCTTCATTTCGGTTATTCTTTATTTCTTATTGGTTCTTTTTTATGTTTTTGTTCTCCATTTTTGTTTTCTATCTCTTTGTTAAATTTCTCACTGAGTTCTTCTACTCTTCCCCTGTGTTCATTGGGCATCTTTATAACCATTTTGAACTCTGCATCTGGTAGATTGCTTGTCTTTGTTTCGTTCTTTTTCTGGAGCTTTGTTCTGTTCTTTAATATGGAACATGTTTCTTTGTCTCCTCGTTTTGGCTGCCTCCCTGTGTTTATTTCTATGTATTGGGTAGGGTTCCTATGTCTCATGCTGTTAGTAGAGTGGCCTTATGTAGTAGGTGTTCTGTGGGTCCCAGTGGTGCAGTCTTCCCTGGTCTTCTGAGCTGGGTGCTTTAGGTGTGTCCCTTCTGTGGGTTGTGTGTGTCCTTTTGTTTTAGTTAAGCCTTGGAGATGTGACGGATTGATACTCGGCCTGAATTGTTGTGAGGATGGGCTGGTGAGGGGCTGACCCTACGGAGCAAGGCTCTGGTGCCTGGCCAGTCTACCTTTAAGGTGTGTCCTCCTCAGATACAGCCCTGGGTGGTACTCTGGCTCTGGTTGAAGCTGGCCATTGGGTATGTCAGCCCAAGGGCCTCCTGGGAGGGGCCCTGCTGCAGGCCAAGTTCAGCCACAGCCTGTGCTTTGCCCAGGGCCACCTGGCAAGAGTTACGAAGCAATCTGAAGATGGTTATACCACCTGCTCTTGGCTTGGAGGTGCCTCAGGAGGCCAAGCTGAAGCTCAGAGCAAGTGTGTCTATCACTGAGTAAGTCCATACATGGGCCCCTTCTGAGACATGTTTGTGACTCCAACCACAATTTCTGCTGGTTTTCACAGCCAGAAATTGTGGGAACTTCTCTTCCCAACAATGGAACCCTGGGCTGGGGAGCCTGGTGTGGGGCTGAGACTCTTGCTATTCTGGGAAGACCTCCACAGCTGAAATAACCCTGATTCTCAAATGCCACGTGTGAGTATAGGTATCAGCCTGTTTCGTGTCTCTGCCCCTGCTACTGGTCTTGAGGTGGCCTCTTCTGTGTGTCCCCAGTTGTAGGACTTCTGTTCAGCTAGACTTCAGGCGACTCCTGGTGATGGCTGTTCTACGGTTTAGTTGTAGTTTTGATGTGGTTGAGGCAAGCACAGCATTTACCTACTCCACCATCTTGATCAGAAGCCTTGAAAATGGATATATATACATATATTATATATTGGCCCATTCTTTAACATTTTTTATACATCTGAAGAAATTAATCATAGTTAAAATTTTTCTCTCTGAGTAATCTCTTCCCTCCAAGTCTTATTTTGTTTGTTTTCATCTCTGATTATTATTATTATTATTTTTGAGGTCTTCCTTAAATGTGTCTGCTGATCCTTGGCTCTCTTTTCACATCACAGAATGAGGTACTTATAAGGTTATTGGAAGTATGGTCTACTTTCTTATGGCTTGTCGATTGGTGGATTTCACTACAAGGTAGTATTTTAATTGGGACCACTCTCAAATGTCAGTATCTTTAGGTCTCTTGTTTACTTGACAGATGTTCTTTAAGAGCCCCATTCTGCCTGATAGATATAGCCTAAATGCTTGCTTTGAAGGAGCTGAGCTAGGTAGGTAAGGGGGATGGAGAAGGGCTGTGGGTAGGGAGTTCTCACTCTCATTGAGACTTTTTCTGGCTTTTACTCAATACTTTTGATTTCATTATGATCTTTAGTCAGGGTCTGGGAGGAATGGTCATCATGTCAGGATGGAGGAGTAGAGTGAGCATCTGAGGAGTCTAATTGCTCTTTATGAATACAAGATTTCACCTCTTTTTTTTTTTCCACCCACTCCTTCCTCCCTGCATTTTGAGACATATGGCTTTTTTATCCTTCTAACCATCTTGGGATTCTCTGTGGTGAATCTTCTTGTTTCAAATTGGCTTCACCAGTGCACTTTGAAGACTTAGGTTTTGGCTTTCTCTGGTCTGAGTGAGTTTAGCCTTTTATCTGCCATTCAGTTTTTAGAATTGTGTTGTTACTATTTGGCTTCTGCTTTTTGTCCTTGTGGATTAGTACTTTTTTTCCCATTAAAAAAAATTCTAGTCAGTTTTGGAGAAAATGGAGAGAAGTGGGTGTATTCAATCTGTGATATTTAACTGGAAGTTTCTGTGCTGTTGATAGGCAAAGCATAATTTATATCATAGAACGATCTGTTAGGGTAGTGAGTATGGACCAAGTATGTGGGCTTTCAAGGAAGATTACCTGTTTGACTTCTTTTTTACTTATTGGTTGTGAGACCTTGGGCAAATTTCTTACTTTTTTCCAGACTAAATAAATGAGAATAATAGTGCATTGTTGAGAATTCAGAATGTCTTTCACAGTCGGTAGGGAATACCCACTTAATAATGCTAATTCTCCTTTTTCTTTCTCTTGCATCCTTGAAGAGTAGCTTGGATGATTTAGCGATGGTGTTGGCTTTCCCATGTGGAAATAAACTATTGGTTGGGAGCATCTAAAATGCATGAAAGATTAGATGTGTTACTTGTAAAAATGGAAATCATCAGTGTTGTAGATGATGGACAGACTTCACTCAGCTTTGTAGGAGAGCAGTAAAGGTCTTATGTATAATTTGTTACAAGTTTATTGTTGCTCTTTTGAGGGTAATGAATCTTTTTTCTTCTAGCTCCTTTTAAGATTTTTTTTTTCATTTGCCCGTGGTTTTCAGCAGTTTTACTATCGGTGTAGGTGTGGTTTCTGTTGTATTCATCCTGCTTGGGGCTTGTAGAGCTTCTTCAATTTTGTGTGAGGTTTGTAGAATAACTTTCATTAGCTTGTAAAATTCCTGGTTATGATCTCTGTAAATATTGCCCCTGCTTCACTTTCTTCTCTTCTTCTGAGACTCAGTACCACATATGTTAGATTTTTTTTTGCTATCCTACACACCTCTATGTTCTTTTCTGAAATGTTATGCTTCATCGAGAATTAGGATATTTCCTGTTTATTAAGCTCATCTTCTGTTGTATATAAACTGGAGTTCTTCAACTGCATTTTTAACTTTAGGAAATTTCATTTGATTTTCTTTTCTGTAGATTCTTGTTCTTTTGTGGAAATTGCCAACTTTTCATCTGTTTCTTACATATTTTTGTCTAGTTTCATGAATATTACAACTTTTAGTTGCATCTAACAAAACCAATATATAGATAATCCGTGGGTCTATTTGTTTTTTAAATTTTTTTAAAGTTCTTTTCGTGGGCCCAGTTTTTGATTTAATGCTGTATACTATATATGAAAATTGTAGATGCTTCGGATGATGTTATCTTTCTCTAGAGATGGTCCCTTCTTTCTTTTTTTAGGTAGATAAAATAGCATATGATCATCTTAAGTCAAATCATGGAGTAAGTTTTATTAGTTTCCTGTTGCTGCTATAACAAATTACCTCAAACTTAGTGGTCTAAAACAGCAGTCGCCAACCTTTTTTGGCACCAGGTGCTCTTATGAGAATCTAATGCCTGATGATCTGAAGTGGAGCTGAGGCGGTGATGCTAGTGCTGGGGAGCGGCTGCAAATACAGATGAAGCTTTGCTCTCTTGCCACTCACCTCCTTTTATACTGCCGGGTTCCTAATAGGACAGCAACCAGTTGGGGAAGGGACCCCTGGTCTAAAACAATACAAAGTTGTTATCTTACAGTTCTAGAGGTGAGAATTTCAATATGTTTCACTCAGCTAAAATCAAGGTGTTGTGGTAACTGCATTCCTTTCTAGAAGTTCCAGGGGAGAATCTTTATATTTTTGCCTTTCCCAGTTTAAGAGGGCTGCCCATGTTCCTTGGCTTGTAGCTTCCTTCTCTCTTCAAATCCAGCATTGACTGTGATACTCTCTATTTTGTCTCCCCTTTTCATTTATAAGGACCCTTGTGGTAACATTGGGCCTACCCAGATCGGGTCAGATGATTATCAACTTTAATTCTATTAGTTGCTTTAATTTGCCTAATATATACACAAGTTCTGGGGTTTAGGATGTTGATATCCTTGAGCGGTCGTTATTCTGTCCATTGCATTCACCCTCTGGCTCCCAAAGATTCACCTTTGTCCCACATGCAAAATATATTCATCCCATTCCCACATTCCCAAAAGTCTCAATTTGGATTGCAATATTGCCAAAGATCCTGTTTATGTTCATTAGTTTACACATTATTTTCTTATAATCAAAGTGTGAACTTTTGGTAGCTTTGCTATTTTGCATTTGGTAATATGTTATACAATTTCCATATTGCCAGGAAGATTTTATGATTTTTCAAATACGGTGGTATTATATGTCTATGAAGATGTTATGGCATAATTCTTATTGCTTATTCCTGTGTTGGATGTACTGCTCCTCCACTTTTCTGGATTATAGATAATATGATAACTAACATTCTCATGTTACTTTTTTGATGAGTGTAGAAAAATTATCTTGTAGAATATTCCACTTCCTGAATTTATCTTATTGTGTCCTCCGGCTAGATTCAGTTTAAACATTTTTGGCAAGAATACTCATAGTCGGTGATGTAATGTATCATTTAATTAGGAGTCCCATGAAGTTTGTTTGTCTTCCTGTTGACAATGTAAAGTTTGATCACTGGTGCCATAGATGGGGAGCCAGGGGGAGGGAGAGGCTTGTAGATCAAAGGCCTTGAAGTGGGGAGGAGCTTGATCTTCAACAGAAAGAAGGCCAGTGTGGGCTGGAGCAGAGTGAGCAAGAGAAATAGTGGTAGGACACAAGAGGCAGGGAGAGGCAGAGAGAGAGGCAGGGACAAGATTATGTTAGGCCTTATACATCATCCATAGTAAGAAGTTTGGATTTTATGATTAGTGTAATAGGAAGTCATTAGAAAGCTTTAGCAATGGTGAGAAATGATAAGGCTTATATTTTTTAAATATTTTGGCTACTATTTGGAAAATGGGTTGTAGTGGGGTGAGATATGGAGAGACCAGGTAAAGAAGCCATTGCAGGAAACTACTTTTCAGGCTAAGCCAGGCAAGAGATGACTTGGGAGATAGTGGAGATAATTTTTGTGGTAGAATCAATAAGAATTGCTATTGAATTTTTATAGGGAAGAATAAACGACATTTTTGGCTTTAGCAATTGAGTGAATGGAGGTATTGTTTACTAATAAGGGGAAGGCAAGGAAAGAACAGGTTTTTGTTAAAAATTGAGTTCTAGTTTTGTACTTGTTAAATTTGAGATACCTAGTAGACACCTAAGTGAAGCTGTTAAGTAGAATTGGCACTTCTGTGTAGCCTTTTGTAATTTTACCTTACAAACTGTTATGATCTCGTACTACTTTCCCCTTTAGATTATAAACTCTTTGGGACAAAGTCCACTAGTGTCTTTGTATCCTTTCACTCTCTGCACAATTCCTTGTGCACACTATAGTTGAGCTACAGACTTTTGTTGCCACAAATTACTTTCATAAAATAGTCATACATTTTCCATTTTCACATAACATAGTTTTTCTTTTAGGAATTTTTGTGTTATTGTATTATTGATGAATTGCAAAAATATAAGTAACACACGATAGCTGCTAAGGCTTGTTTAAATTTTCTTTCACAACAGAGTACAGCAGGTCCTCAAATAACATTGATTCGTTCCTTGTGGTTTTGTTATACCATTAATAAGAAAAAAAATCGATTTCCTGCTGGCACCACTCTGTCAGTGTGGAGTTTGTGTGTTCTGACCATGTCTACATGGTTTTTCTCTGGGTCCTCCGGTTTACTTCCACTGCCCAAAGATGTGCGTGTGAGGTGAATTTGCGTGTCTCAGTTGTCCCAGTCTGACTGATTGTAGGGTGTGTGTGAGTGCACCCTTCAATAGAAGTGTCATGTCCAGGGTTGGTTTCTGCCTTGTGCCCTGACGTGCCAGGATAAGCTCTGGCCACCTGTGATCCTGAACTGGAATAAGCGGGTTGGAAATAATTATCTTACTTTTTCTTATTCATCTTTCTTAAATGTATGTATAGCTTACATTTATTTCACAGTTTAATATTAGAAGTGTTTTGGGTCTTTATTTAGAAGTTTGGTGATGTTTTTGTGACCAAAAATATGTCTTAGGAAATTAACTCCTGTTTATATCAATTATCTTATGGTAAAATGGTTTTTGTCATATATTTCACTTAAAGTTGCAGTTTCTAAGAACCTACCCACGATGTTAAGTGAGGACTTACTGTAACTAAGTCAAACAAAATTTTTAGGTCCTCTTGGGTAGTTGTCATAGTTCTTGAGAGACTCAGACTAGTTTGGTTTTGGGCTACCAGAATATTTATGTATGAGGTTTCTAAGGAAATAATTATATTTAATTTCACACACTGAACTATTCAGAGAATTAATGCTTATTGTAGTTGTATTGAAAAATTAAAAAATGTCTCATATCCTGTCACTTTGATAAATTCTTAACTTTTCAGTTGGCTGTCTACTTAGAAAATCTAAGACAGTCTTTTAGTGGAATGGCAAGGTCATGTTGCAGGTGACCATGTGTGGCCTGGTGTTGTGCGATGTGTATATGACACGTATTTGGAAAATATGTGTATAATCTGCTGTACATTGTATCCAAAAGTACCTTGGAAATCATGATGAAAAAATTATTAAGATGCAATAAGACTGAATATTCAAAAGTAAAGTGAGTTAGTAATAATTTTAGGAGTTCCTATATAGAGGGTCGGGTAGAGGGGAGGGAGGAGGTAGGTGGGGTAAAGGGTGTCAAATATGTGGTGACAGAAAGAAATCTAACTATGGGAGGTGAACACAGTGTAGATATATATATGCCTTACTGTTAAAGTGTGCAGCTGAAATTTATTGGATTTCGTTAACCAATGTCACCATAAAAAAATTAATAATAGAAAAAAAGAGTTCCTATTACTGGAAAGCATTGGGGAAGTGTAGTCCTCATACTGTTAGAAAGAGTGTGGTTTGGTGGAGCTTTTGCAAAGGACAAAGTAGTAAAATATCTCAGAATTTAAAAATATATCTTCTTTGTTTCAGCATTTTTACATTTCGGAATTTCTCCTAAGGAATAATAGGAAAAGTGTACAAAATTATATGAGCAAAGATACTTAGATAAATTTATCAGATTGTTTACATATAGGAAAACTTGTGCAAGTAGAATGTTGGCTAAGTATAATATTGTTTAGCTATTAAAATATAGTGATAGCTAACACTTAGAAAGCACTTAATATATACTAGGACCATTCTAATTTATATAATTTATGCAGTCAGGGTGGGCCCCACTCTTAGAAAAGCCCTGTACTTGTTTAATGCTCCACTATCAGTATTTCGAAATTTCTTAACTTTTAAATAAGAGGTCTCATTGTTTTGCACTGGTCCCCACAAATTATATTGTCATTTCTATGTGAACTAAGGTTTACATTTTTAAAAGTTGAAAAAAACCAAAAGATAATTTTATGACACATGAAAATTATACAGAGTTTAAACTTTAATGTCTATAAATAAAGTCTTATTGAAGCACAGCCTTGCTTATTTATTTACATATTATCTATGGCTGCTTTTTTGCTACAACAGCAAAATTGAGGGGTTGGAACAGGGACTGTATGGCCTTTAAAGTTTCATATTTACTATCTGGCTCTTTATGGAAAGTTCGCTAGCCCTTGCTGTAAACCTTGGCACTATTCTGCCTTTCATAAAAGAATGAGGATATAGTCAAGTGCCACATAACTGACGTTTTGGTCAACAACAGACCTCGTATATGACAATGGTTTCATAAGATTATAATGGAACTGAAAAATGCCTATCACCTAGTGACATCGTAGTAGCCATCTTAATGTCATAGTGGCATTACTCATCTCTTTGTGGTTATCGTGGTGCAAACTGACTATGCCGCAGTTATACTAAAAGTATAGCGCATACAGTTATGTATAGTACATAATACTTGATAATGATAATATATATACGACTATGTTACTAGTTTATGTATTTACTATACTACTATACTTTTTCATCGTTATTTTAGAGTGTACTCTTTCTACTTATAAAAACAAAGTTTGCTGTAAAACCATATGTTACACTGGCAGCAGCCTCATACATGTCATATTTATTGCATCTCTTGATTGCAGCATTTTCTCTTATGTTTGATTTGATCTTGTGTTGTTTTGTGCAGTAAAATGCTGTACAGATTTTATATGGTATAACCAGCCTAGAGGTTAATGAAAATACACTCTATGATGTTCACATGATGAAATCACCTAAAGATGCATTTCTCAGAATGTGTCTCCATTGCTGAGCACCACATGACACTCTAGATCTCAATTTATGGGGATAATGTCCATGATATATTATGTGAAAAGTGAGTTATAGAAGGTAGTTTAGAATGTATAATATGAAACTGCATAGGTCAAAAGGGTTACATATTGAAAAGTCTGGAAAGACTATTATGTTTTATTTCTGAAAATGGGAGTATGCTTTTTGGTCTTTAGTTTTAAAGTTTTATTTACAACAATCAGCGCTGTCAGTAAAAAAAACAGAGTGGGTGAAATGGGTAAAAAAAGAAAGAAACAAACAAACAAGCATAATAATGGGAAAAGAAGGCAGTGCATTCTTCCCCTTTCCCCTCTGCCTTCCACCACTTAGAGAAGTGTTGAAAGGATTGTACAATGAACACTTATCTAACCTCATCTAAGATTCATCAGTCATTATTATTTTGGTACATTTGTTTGCTCTATCTTACACATACACACACATACATACGTACATAAATACATAGCAGGTACATTTTTTTCTGAATCATTTTATAGTTCGCCACGTATCTACTAAAAATGAGGACATTCTCTTTCATAACCACATTTGTAACACTAAGTACATGTTCAAATTTTCCCAGATGTGCCAGTAATGTCTATAAAGGAAAAACTCAGTTTTCCTCCTCCTGTTGTAGGGAAAAATCCCAGCTCTTCCCTACTGTGTCTCTCTTCCCTGAATGTCTACTTTACTAGTCACACAGAACACTTCATTTCTGACACTTTTGGACACCAAATATAACACCAAACTTGTGGGTTTTTTTCTCCCACAAGAAGCAAATCTCCTGCACTAGCTATAATTTAACTCAATACTGACACTGTCTATTCAGAGATAGCTTCAGATCTCACATGTTAAGGGCTCAGTCCCA
>NW_011888795.1:670590-672930 GCF_000151845.1 Pteropus vampyrus
CTTTTCCCTGCCCAACCCAGTGCTACCTATTATTATTGTATTAGTAATCTTCCTGAGATACTAATTTCATCATTTACTTTTATACACAAAAATTCTGTGTGTCTTTACCTTGACTTTGAGATGAACTTTGCTAATTAAGCTTTCTAAACGATTTGCTCTATTTATGCTAACATGCATATTTTTGCATGAATGAGATCAGATCATATCCAGTGTGCTGCACTTCTTTTTTTCACTTAACATATAATATTCATATTTCTTTCAGTCCAAACAGATCTCCCTTACTCTTTAAATGACTGCATGCCCCACTACTTATTGAATGATAATTTGATCAATCAGTACCCTGATAAGTTTTTCATTTTTAGTTATTTTTTTCTACAAGCTTCTCTCCCTACTTCCTGGTATATTTGCCTTTTTGCATCTGTAGCATAATACCTAAAGGATCATAATAATCTGGGTCAGAGAGGATATACACTTAAAATTTTAGAAGATATTAGTAAATTTTGCTCCAATAAAAGAAAACTGAGTGCAGATTAGCCAACCAAACATTAGTCCTTTTTCCTCCTCTCTCTCCTCCCTGCCTTGCTCTCTCTCTCTCTCTCTCTCTCTCTCACTCTGTCATCTTAAAGAAGTAACTGTTTTTAAATAGGATTTTAAATCAGTAAATAGGATTTTAAATCAGGAATGGATATTTTGTCATTTGCTTTTTATTATCTGAGACTGTCTTAGTCACTTTGGGCTGCTATATCAGAATACTATAAACTGGTTGGCTTAAATAGCTGACATTTATTTCTCACAGTTATGGAGGCTGCAAGTCTAAAATCGGTATGGTTGTCGGTATGGTTGTCGGTATGGTTGGGTTCTTAAGGCCTTCTTCCTGGTTTACAAAGAGAGCTCAGGTTTCTTTATCTTTTTATAAGGGCACTAATCCCACTGTGGGCACTCCACTCTCATGAGCTAATCTAACCCTAATACCTCCCAAATGCCCTACTTTGAAATACCATCACATTGGAGATTAGGGTTTCAACATATGGATTTTGGGGAGATACAACCTTTAGTCTAATGCAGAGATAATCATGTTGCTTTTCTTCTTTGACCCATTACCATAGTAAATTAAAGAAATGGATTTACTAATATTTAAACATTATTACAGTCCTTTAAGTAATCTTGACTTGGTAATAATTTTTGAAAACATCTAGATCTTGTTTCTTAATATTTTATTTATGATTTTTTATTAATATTCATAAGTTATAATGAGCTATTTTGTCTTAGATTTTGATAATAGTGTTATGTTGACTTTAAAATGAAAAAAAAAGCTAAAAACAAATGCCTACCTCTTTCTCCATGTTCTGGTATAATTTGATCTTGAAATTATTTGTTCTCAAAGTCTATATAATTCACCTGGATAGGACCTTTCCGATTGCCACTCTTTGGTAATTTATCTTACCAAAAAATTGAAGTCCTAACCCCAGTATAAGGTCATACTGATGTTGGGTGGGCCCTTAATCCATTATAACTGGTGTCCTTATAAGAACATAGAAGACAATGTGAAGGAAACACAACACACAGGGAGAAGACAGCCATGTAATGACAGAAGCAGAGATTGGAGTGATGCAGCCTAGAATTTGTGGCCACCACCAAAAGCTAGCTTAGTCTTCATTATTCTGTCTTTCTACTTTCCTGAGAAAGAAAACAAAGTAAATCTAACTTTTTGGGTTCATTTACACTCTTTTAATATTAGTATAAAGTCTTCAAGAGTATAAGTTTTTCTTTGAGCTTAGCTTTTTGTGATGTGGGGGGACTGAATGGAGTGGGTCCATGTGACAGATTACCTTACTGGTATTTGACCAGAAAATTTCAGACTGACTAAGATGATCATTCTGGGAGAGGTTAAAATTGCAATTAGATCAGGTATTAAATTGTGGGGGAGGAAGAGACTTAACCTCTACCCTCCAAAGTTCTTTTGGCTGGTCTAATGATTAATAAGGGAAAATAACTAAACTTAATATATACATATGCATGGGAACCGCACACACGAGAGTCAGAGATCCTACATACATGAGAAGTTCAGAGACAGGGGAAATAAGGTATATGTGACATTGCAATTATAGTCTTCTGTTCTGCTGCTGTGGATCACTTCAATCAAATTCCAGTCTTTAGATTTCTTGGGTAGAAGTCAGATAACCAGTTTACAGAGTCCCTATTCTCCAATAGACAGATATTAAGTTTTCAGAGTGGTATCTTTGAAGGCCCCCTTACTAGGCTAGAGGGGAGAGTAAAGCACCAATCCATTGCTCTTTGGTTTGAGAGTCATATTGACAACTCTCTCTAAAGAAATGCCTC
>NW_011888795.1:672980-675242 GCF_000151845.1 Pteropus vampyrus
TTTAGAATGTATAATATGAAACTGCATAGGTCAAAAGGGTTACATATTGAAAAGTCTGGAAAGACTATTATGTTTTATTTCTGAAAATGGGAGTATGCTTTTTGGTCTTTAGTTTTAAAGTTTTATTTACAACAATCAGCGCTGTCAGTAAAAAAAACAGAGTGGGTGGAATGGGTAAAAAAAGAAAGAAACAAACAAACAAGCATAATAATGGGAAAAGAAGGCAGTGCATTCTTCCCCTTTCCCCTCTGCCTTCCACCACTTAGAGAAGTGTTGAAAGGATTGTACAATGAACACTTATCTAACCTCATCTAAGATTCATCAGTCATTATTATTTTGGTACATTTGTTTGCTCTATCTTACACATACACACACATACATACGTACATAAATACATAGCAGGTACATTTTTTTCTGAATCATTTTATAGTTCGCCACGTATCTACTAAAAATGAGGACATTCTCTTTCATAACCACATTTGTAACACTAAGTACATGTTCAAATTTTCCCAGATGTGCCAGTAATGTCTATAAAGGAAAAACTCAGTTTTCCTCCTCCTGTTGTAGGGAAAAATCCCAGCTCTTCCCTACTGTGTCGCTCTTCCCTGAATGTCTACTTTACTAGTCACACAGAACACTTCATTTCTGACACTTTTGGACACCAAATATAACACCAAACTTGTGGGTTTTTTTCTCCCACAAGAAGCAAATCTCCTGCACTAGCTATAATTTAACTCAATACTGACACTGTCTATTCAGAGATAGCTTCAGATCTCACATGTTAAGGGCTCAGTCCCATAAGACTGCCCCTCCCTATCCCCACTTCAGATGCCAGTTCCAAGTTCAGGTTGTCATCTGTGCTTCTGATAGATCAGCCCCTCCTCAGGTCCAGTTGATTAATTTGCTAGAGGGATTCACAGTACTCAGGGAAACCTTTATGTTTACCAGTTTATTAAAAGACTTGAGAAGGGATATAGATGAACAGCCAGATGAAAAGATATGTAGGGTGAGGTCTGGGAGGGTCCTGAGCACAGGAGCTTCTGTCCCTGTGGACCCTCACCCTCACAGTGTCAATGTGTTTGCCCACCTGGATGTTCTCTGAACCCTGTACAGTTGGGATTATATGGGGGCATCCTCATGTAGTAGGTGCGATCAATTATTAACTCCATTTCCAGCCCCTCTCCCCTCTTTGGAGAAGGAGGTAGGGACTGAAAATTCCAAGGTTCAATCTTAGCTTGTTCTTTGTGGTGACTAGCCCCTATCTAGGAACCCATCCAGCGTTGCCACAATAGAACAAAAGATGCTCTTGGTGCTCTTATCACTTAGGAATTTATAAGGGTTTCAGGAGCCTTGTGTCAGGAATGGGGTCAAAGACAAATATTAGAATAAGAGATGCTCCTGGTTCCTAGTGTTCTTATCACTTAGGAAATTACAAGGGTTTTATTAGCTCTGTGCCAGGAACTGGAGGTAGAGACCAATATGTATTTATTTTCTATTATTTCACAATGTCTTTTATAAGTAGTTTTTTTTTCTTTGATTCAGTATCCAGTCAAGGTTCATGTGGCAGGTTGCTTTTTAATTACCTTTTGCTTACTATACATTCTTGATTCTTTTAGTCCATCATTGTTCACCATTAAGAAAATATTGGGTTATTATGGAACTAGGAGAGGTCTCAGTCGTATGAGGCTGTGAATTGGGTAAGATTTTCTTTATCATGTTAAGGATTTTGGTGGATTATCATAGAAATATAGTGAGAACCTCTTAAAGAAATGTGACATGTTCTAATAGTATATTTAGCATTAACTTTTGAGGCAAGATATTTTAGTTTATCACAATTTGGTACAAAATGTTATATTGAACAAAACTGTGAAGAATACATTTTTGAGACGGTCTGGGAAAGTCAAACATGAAATAGTTATGAGATTATAAGGAATTATTGTTATGAGTGATAATGATAAAGAGGTTCTGATAAATTCCTTATCTGTTAAAGATCAGTAAAATAATACAGCATCTGGGTTTGCTTTAAAGTACATCAGCAAAAAAAGGGATAAGACTATATGAAACAAGAATGGCAAAGTTTTGATAATTGTTGAAACTAGGTGATGGGTATATAGGACTGCATTATATACTTATATTTTTATGTGTTTGATTCATTTCATAAGAGGTTAGAAAGGTAACCACTGACATCATTTTTTTGACATGAAAAACGAACTAGAAGGGTAGCTTGTATGTGAAAGTCGTATGGTCTCCAAAACTTCTGTT
>NW_011888795.1:675699-694127 GCF_000151845.1 Pteropus vampyrus
GTGCAGCCACTACGGAAAACAGTGTGGAGATTCCTCAAAAAATCAAGTATAGAACTACCATATGACTCAGCAATCCCACTTCTGGGTATTTATTCAAGGAAATCCAAAACACTAATTCGAAAAGATATATGCACCCCTATGTTCATTGCAACATTATTTACAGTAGCCAAGATATGGAAGCAACCTAAGTGTTCATTGCTAGATGATTGGATAAAGAAGTGTTATGCATGTACAATGGAATATTACTCAGCCATAGAAAGAATGAAATCTTAGCATTTGAGACAACATGGATGGACCTAGAGGATATTATGTTAAGTGAAATAAGTCAGACAGAGAAAGACAAATGTTCATATGATTTCACTTATATTGGGAATCTAAACAAAATAAATGAATAGACGAAACAGAAACAAACTCAGATACAGAGAACAAACAGGTTGCCAGATGGGAGGGGAGTGGGGGGCTGGGTGAAAAAGGTGAAGGGATTAAGATATACAAGATAGTCACAGGGATGGAAAGTACAGCATAGGGAATGTAGTCAAGAATATTGTAATAGCTATGATTGGTGCCAGATGGATATTAGACTTATTGGGAGCATCACTTTGTAAGTTATATAAATGTCTAACTGCTATGTTGTACACTTGAAACTAATATAATATTAAATGTCAAGTGTACTTGAAAAATAAAAACAAAAACCTAAAGTCTTCTTGTTAAAAGTCATCTCATCATTTCAGCCTTCACTGACTTCCATCTTCTCTAAACTTCTGTAGAAATTATTTCTTACTAATAATTAATCTTTATATTTATTTAGTATTTTATTGTTTTATTTTATCTAGTTTCTTTTAAGTACTTTAGTGGAATTGATTTGGTTTATCTGCTTTTAAAATGGAAAAGTTAAAATGGGTTATCTTTGATATCCCCCAGCTCAGAAATTCTAGGATTCTTAAAACTCTTCTGGGGAGAAATAGGTAGGTGATGTTAATTGTAGATTTATAGCTAATGAATAGTCAGATTTAAAGTGATTGGCCATTATGATATACATTAATGACAGTAAGGATTAGTGGCTTTGGTGCTAGAAATTTTAAGATTTACTTTTACCAAGTAATGTTACCACCACCTCTCCCATAGGTTTATTATGAGAGGAATGAGGATTAAAAGTCTCAATTTTGGATTTTTAAATATTCTCTGCTTAATGTAATGGGGAGTTATCAAAGTAATAAATTTATCAGAAACAATTATAGTACCCATAAATTTACTTGAACCTCATGTTAATTGCTTAATTTTCTGTATTTTTGTTTGTTTGTTTGTTTTAACTGTACAGCCTGCAGAAGTATAATTTGAATAATGAAAAAGGAGCATTTGGGCAAATTGCCTGTGTTAAAAGCTAATCTGTCCTCATGGAAATTCTTATAATATAGACCTGACTGGAAACTTAAGTGAAATGTTTAAGACATACAAGAATGTTGTGAGAGTCAAACAGGAAAAACAATAGGAAGCAAAGCTATGTTTTTACCCAGCCTGCCCTAGTACTAGTCAGCCTTTAATAGCTTTAATCGTAGGGAAGCCGTTAATGTGGTAAGATTTATTATGTATGAGCAGCATAATTCAAGAGGTCATTTATTTTGATCACAAGTCTCTGAAAGGGTAACCAAATGCCCAAAAGAAGGGAAAACAACAGTTACCCTCTTTGCCCCCAAATTAACAGTCTAACACAAAAATCACTCCGGATGGCTCACCACTGAAAAGATTTTCATGATTTTTCTATCATAATCTATTCCAGATTTAGTGAGATTCCTCTTAAACAAGGATACATCTTTGTGGTATGACAATACTTTTTTTTTTTTTGAAAACAAATATATATTAGTTTGTTAGACAAATTTAGTATTTCAAAGTTAAGTAATGTCACATTTTAAGATTGAAAGTTATGTCTAACGACTCTGAGTGGAATGGTTCTTTTCCATTAACTTTCATCTGTGGTCCTCTTCTCCCAAGGTCATGACTGTGTAATTCTTGCTGGTCTTTATTTGGAAATGTCTCTGGTCTTCCTTGAGAAATTTAGCTTGTTGAGTATGGTCAGAGATGAATAATGCTTGTGTTCCTGTATGCTTTATTCAGCTTATAATATTTAGATTGTGTTTCTGTATGCTTTATTCAGCTTATAATATTTAGATGTTGATTAAGTAGAAGGCTTTAATATAATGAAAATTAATAAAATGATTTAAAAAGGCCTTTGAATGTTTATGCATTAAATAAAGTTGGCAACTTTCCTGTATACCAATAAGCAGTTGGAAATAAAAACATTATGGGGGCAATTCCATTTAAGTTAATAACAAAAGATATAAATAGAAATGATAAAACTTGATGACAAAAAGAAAAACTATGATTAAAGAACCACATATGTTGCCTCTGAAGATTCAACATTGTCAATCTGTAAATTTTTCCTAAATTAATTTATACATTTAAATGCAATATCAGTGTTCTAAAGGTTAGTAAACCTAAGAACAAATATGTGAGACTAGCCAAGAACATTTTGAAAAATTAGAGCAATGAGAATGATGTCCCCTGTAAGATTTTAAAATGTATTATTGGAGTACCAAGATTAAAATAGTGTGCTATTGAGCCTAGAACTGATAGATTTGAAAAGAACAGGATTTTTAAAAATCCAGAGACAAACTCAATTTAGAGTATGATAAATGTGATATTTCTAATCAGTGGTAAAGGATAGTTACTTGAGAAATAATGAGGGACAACTTGCTGATTATTTGGTGAAAAAGTGAGTTACATACACTTCTCCATAATAAATTTTAGGTGGAGTAATGATTTTGGTGTTAAAATCGAAGCTATGAATGTAGTAATGGAAAATATGCAGGAGATATCTATTAATTTGGGATCAAGACTGTCTTTCTAAGCATGACACCAAAGGTAAAAGCCTTAAGATAGGTTTGACTGCATAAAATTATTACTTCTCCATAAAATGAAAGATGGGAAAATATTTGGAGTATATAAAAGGAGTTTTAAATTCTATATATTTAGAGAGCTCTTAAAAATGTCTTGCATTTCCATTTATTTGATGTGTCCAGAATAAGCCAATCTACTGAGACTGAAAGTAGATTATAGTGGTTGCCTGGGCCTGGGAGCAGGGGAGAAGGGAATGAGAAGTTAATGTGAATGGGTATAAGGTTTCCTTTTGGGGTGATGAAAATGTTCTAAAATTAAAATGCGAGGATGGATACACAACGCTGTGAATATACTAAAAACTATTGAATTTTATACTTTAAAAGAGTATGGTATTTGAATTATATGTCAATAAAGCTGTAGGTTTTATCATAAGCCTATGTCAGTAGAAAATAGAGTAATATAAACAGGCAGTTGAAAAGTAGAGAAATGGCTAGTAAACCTAAATTTTTTTAACCTTTCAAATTAAGTAAATGGGAATTATATCAACATTGAGATGCCATTATTTTAAATCTTCCAATTGAAAAAGATTTAAACAGTCAACACCCGGAATGTAAAGAGATGGGGATATTTGTATGTAGTTGGTAAAGGGTGTAAGTTGGTTCAGCCTTTGGTGGGGTGAGGATTGGGGGAGTGGGGGCTGTTGGAGAGTAGATAATATATTGCTGTATAACAAAAACCTTAAAATATTTATACCCATAAAACACTTTTTTTTCAGCACTTCCACTTCTAGAAATTCATCTGAGGCTTTTTTGTTTGTTTTACTTAACAGTCTATTGCAAATACCTCCATGTTACATATCTCAATATTTTGAATAGTCCCATACATATATATATTTAGGGGGTGGTATTCCTTACAAAACACTTTTACAAGAATTAATGTTCTTATCTGGTCATGTTGTTTATCCTTTTGATTGTTGAGAAATTATTAAAACTATCAATGTTCAAGATGGGTTTCAGGTAGACTGGGAACCATCCAAGAGCAAGTTAATTGCAAATTGCAAGAAATTGCAATTTCTTGCTTTTTGAGGAAAGTTTAACCTGCTAATCCTTTGAGCTAGGTTTTGGAGCTTTGATGACAAACAAGAAAGACTCAGTCTCTGCCCTTATGGAGCAAATAGACACTTAAATTACAGTGTGTTAAGTGATATAATTGAAGTAAATTCTGGGAGCATATGAAGTCTCTGGTTTGCATAGGCGAGTAAAGCTTTAGAAAGTAGGGAGTGTTTAAGCTGATAGGTGAAGGACAAGGTGAAGAGGAGTTTTAAGAGAAGAACTTCTGGCAGAGAACTGCATCTGCAAAGGCCCGGATGTAGGCGAGCATTTAGTATGGTGAAAATGGCGGCATTAATAAGGGTCAAATGATTGGCCTTTTGAGTCACATTAAGGATTTTAACCTGAGCAGAGTAGAGAGCCATCTCAAAATGTTAAGTAGGAGGTAGATATATCTTGATCCTATTTTCGCTTGTTAAAGAACATTTTGATTGCAATATGTTGATGTAATTAATTTCATCGGAGTGGGAGAGTCCTTTAAGGTGGTTGCTACAATCAGGTGGGAGGAAATAATAGTCTACTCTAGGTTACTAACAGAAATAAAAGTGGAATAGCATCCAAGTATTTAGGAGGTAGAATGATATTGGACATGATATTTGCTTGGATGTGAGGGATAGAGGAGGAATCCAGGGTGCTGTCCAGATTAAGCTCAGTCAACTGTGCAAATCAGGTGTTGTTATTTACTGAGACAGAGAAGAGTAGATTTGGTGGAGAAGATATGACCAGTTCATGAGTTATTGCATGGTCCATTCAGGCAGATATTTTCAATAGGCAGTCTGAAGCTCTGAGAGAGATATGGGTTAGAGATAAAGATTTGAGATCTTGATACTTATTTCAAATTGGTAAATGGGTTTTATAAGTTGAGACGGTTTCCTTTTATATTTTATGACAGATACACATGAAGCTTATACTAAAAGAACTTCTTGCCATTTAACAGGCTATCTGAAAATATTTTGTTGGACATGTTTTTACTTCCAATGCTGATTGTGAGACTCAGCCTCATTGATGCATGTTCTTTTCATTTATTTATTTTCATAGTTTTCATGGTGTTTGGAAATCCATTGTAAGAAAATACTTTATGGTATTTAGCCCTTCTTCTGTAGATAGACATTTAAAAGTTTTCTTATTTTTCTCAGTGCTACTACGTTCATAGCATTACTTTGGAATTCCTGTGTATGTCTTTCCTCATGTGTGAGAGCTAGGGAGTGGAACTACAGGGTGAAGAAGGGTATGGGCATCTTCAGTTTTACCAGATATTGCCAAATTGCGTTATAAAATGGTTATAGCAACGTGCACTCCCACTAGCTATGTATGAGACTGTATGTTTCATATTCTGTCCTACATTTGGTATTGTCAGACTAAAATTTTTGCTAGTCTGATGGATATAAAATGGTATCTTGTGATTTTATATTTGTTTCTTAATTGCTAGTGAGGTTGAACATCTTTTCATGTTAATAGTCCATTCGTGTTTCCTCTTCTCTAAGTTGCCTATTCTTATTTTCCTCCTATTTTCTATTGGCCCGTTCGTCCTTTTCATTTTGTTTTATTGAATTTTTGTACAGATGTACTAATCCTTTGTTAGTGAAAATCTCTCCTCCCAACCTGTGGTTTGTCTTCACTTTTTTTATGGTTCTTATTTTTTTCCACCTTAAAACTTCACCTTCTATGACGTGAGACTTTTAAAATTTACTGCTTCCTAAAATACACTTATTATTTTGCATATACATGTATACATATCTTATTTTTTAAAAGGAATGTTATTTTTATCTTTCATACATTGAAAAATCTATCAAATCAATGGTATTGAATGGTCATACATTTGAAAGTATTTTAAAATTACAAATGCTGATGATAAAGACATCAGCAAGTTTTTAATAGACTTTATTTTTTAGAGTAGTTTTAGATTCACAGAAAACTTGACCAGAAAATGCAGAGAATTCTCATATTCTCCCTGCTTCCACATACTTACAACTCTCCCCCCCACCCCCCACACGCTATCTACATCAGGCACCAGAGTGGTACATTTGTTACAATATATGAACCTACTTGATAAATCATTATGGCCACAAGTCCATTGTTCACTCTTGGTGTTATACATTCTGTAGGGTTTGACAAATGTATGACATGTACCCACCTGTAGTACCATACAGAATGGTTTCACTGCCCTGAAAATTTTCTGTGCTCTGCTCATTCATCCCTTGCTCCCATTAAATGCTGACAACCACTGATCTTTTTTACTGTCTCCACAGTTTTGCCTTTTCCAGTGTCATATAGTTGAAATCTACAGTATGTAGCCTTTTCAGATAGGCTTCTTTCAATTAGTAATATGTATTTAAGTTTCTTCCATGTTTTGTCATGGCTTGATAACTCATTTATTTTTTAGTGCCGAATAATATTCCATTGTCTGAATGTACCTTAGCTTATTTGTCCATTCACCTACTGAAGGACATCTTGGTTGCCTCCAGGTTTTGGCAATTATGAATAAAATTATTAATACATCCACGTGCAGGTTTTTGTGTGGACATAAATTTTCAACTCACTGTGTAAATACCAAGGAACACAATTGCTGGACTGTATGATAAAAATATGTTTAGTTTTGTAGTAGAACCCCTAAACTGTTTTCCAAAGTGGCTGTGCTATTTTGCATTCCCACCACGGTATTGCTCCACATTCTCACCAGCATTTGGTGTTGTCAGTATTTTAGATTTTGGTCATTCTAATAGGTGTGTGTAATGGTATCTCATTGTCATTTTTATTTGCATTTCTTTGTTAACAGATGATTTGGAGCATCTTTTCATGTGCTTATTTGCCATCCGAATGTCTTTTTTTGGCAAGGTGTGTGTTAAGGTCTTTGGCCCATTTTTTAATTGGGTTGCTTATTTTCTCATTGTTGAATTTTAGGAGTTTTGTGTATTTCGAATAATAGTCCTTTATAAGATATATATTTTGGAAATATTTTCTTCCAGTCTGTGGCTTGTTTTTTCATTCTCTTAAGCAATATTTAGTTTTAAATAAATGTCAGGCATTTTTGTTTGTTTGTGGATTATACTCTAATTAATTGATTAGTGTCCTAATGTAAGAAATCAAGATTCTAGGATAGCCCACAAAATTAAATAAGGCAGAATCAGTAAAATTTTAAATCAACAAATATTTCCAATCAAAACTATTTATGAAAAGAACAAAGTTTGAGTGCTTTAAAGTCTGAGTTTAAATATGTATATGAAACTTCCTTCTATGGAATATAACAAAAATCACATTTATTTAATTATTTTCTTCACTATATCATTAAAGCAATTTCTTCTATCCCTTAGTATATTTCCACCATGAATATTTTTTCTTAAATATTTAAAAGTGAACCCCCTTTCATCACTTCATATCCTTTTATCCTGGGTTTTAAAAAAGTACTTATACCACCTGATATAATATTTATACATCTTTTACATGTTTGTTGTTGTACCCCCATTTAGATTCAATTAGAGCAAAGACTTGTTTATTATTTTACTACTATATCCTAAGTCTCTTGTACAATCCTTCACATCCAATAAATATGAAAGAAATGTGTTTTGAATGAATAAAAAACACTGCTTAAATTTTAGTATACAAGCTATTTTAAAAAAATAACTGCTGATTTTCAAGGCAATTGTTCTTGTCTTTATTTTTTTCTAAGACTGATTTTATAAAGACTGCTTATACCTCAAAAGGGCTTATTAAATCTCTGCTTATTACTAACTACTAGTCAGAATTTCAAATTTTACATTCTGAGCAAGAGATTATGCTACCTTAATAGAATATGCTGATTCTCATTTCTAAGTCAAGCATTGATTCTTAATTGGTTGACCAGTAGGTCTTTGGAGTATGTGATATAATCCTTACACTATCATTAAGAACCAGCTATAAAAAAATGTTGACATCCAATATGGGTTTAATGCAGTATAATCATTATGTTAATTATGTATAAATCTCTTGATGTTTTGACCTATAAATTTGTCTGAAATTGGTCAGTATTAGGAATATGCCAGTCAGAAGAAAAAGACTAAAGATTAGAGATTATCAAGGAAATAGCTAAATAAATTGTGTATATTGTTTTTTAATGTGAAGAAATTTTATTTTCCAATTTCACATGGCAGTAAAATACATATCAAATGTACTGTCTTAACCATTTTAAATGTGCAGGTCAGTGGTATTAAGTACTTCCATATTTTTGTATATTTTTGTGCAACTGTTGTTACCATTCATCACCAGAATCTTTTCAATCTTCTCTACCCAATAAATAATAATTTCTCTCCCTTCAGCCCCTTGCAACCACCATATAAGTACTCATGTAAGCACCTCATATAAGTAGAATCATATAGTATTTCTCTTTTTGTGAGTGGTTTATTTCACTTAGTGTAATGTCTTCAAGGTTCATTCATGTTATAGCATATGTCAGAATTTCCTCCCTTTTTAAGGCTGAATAATATTCCATTGTACATACCACATTTTGCTTATCCATTCATTTGTTGATGGGTACTGCAGTTTTTATTCCTGGTCTTTAACCAGATAATGGGTGCTACCTTAACACTTGCCACTTGGAATGACTTTCTTGTCCAGGAAGAGAGCACTTGTCTCTTATAGGAATGTGGTTTTATTGTTATAGAATTAAATAATATGGCCTCATCAGAATGTGACACAGCCCCGTATTCATACAATTAATACATCTTAAGCAATGTTGTAAACAGTAATAGCTGAAGGTAGTCATGAAAATTTTAAAACAGGGTGATTTCTGTTCCCAACTCATTAACATGTATATGATTTAAAAAAATTTGTAATGTGTATTTTATAAGAAAAAGTTCATGTGTATGTATTACAATGCATTTTTATTTTTGCCCTTGAAGGTAGTGACTTTTCCTGTGGCTGACTGCAGCAGAGTCACCTGAAAATTTAATAAAATTATGCATTCCTTAGCTGTGAAGATTAAGATTATGTTAGAGTGTGTGGAACAGGGATCCAGGAGTCTATTTTGATATGCTTGTTATTTAGTCAGAGATAGTTATCATTGGTTATCATTATTCCAGCAAATTTTCTTACTGGCATCTTTATATAATCTAGATTTTAGTATATGTCATGTACATGTCTCCATTTCTTATGGCATTAAACAAAAGGCAAATTCAAAATAGTTTTGTCAACAGTTACTTTGAGACTCTAATAGAATCTTTTTTATAAGGTGGGCTGTTAGAGAAAGATTTAGATATGCTACAGGCCGTAAGATAGGACAAGATTTAAGCCAGTCCATAAGGCTGCAAGAATAGTAGTTTTGGTAAATTGGTAAATTTGTGGGACAGAATTATAGTCCATAGTTAAACAGTTAATGAAATTATTTTGGAGTGATTGGTCTCATATATATGTGTTGCTTTTAATTTTGAGACTTTATCAGCAAAGGATAATTAGCTATACAAAATGAACCATAGAACCGGAATGTAATCGATCCTAATTTTTTAGAAAGACAAGAAAACGCAGATCTTGATCTGTAGCTCATCTTACGGAGAGTTAGTCTTTGTATTTGTAGGAGTTAGATTTGTGTTTAATATTATAAGTGGCAATAGAACTTTTGCCCCAGACTTCCTGAGAAAGAATATGAAGGTTTCTTTTTTCATCTAATTAATTAGTTTTAGCTTCCAGGAGGAATTGAAAATGGAGAGGGGAAGCGGATAACAAAGCTACTTGCCTTACTTGTTGATTGTTAATATGCATTTTAAGAGTTTCTAGTTGAGACTTTTTTCCCCTCTCTCATTTTAGTTTCATGTACCTTATATTCCTGGAAAAATTTCCAAACTTCTATTTAATTAATTAATTAATTAATTCCTTATTTTTTATTTTTTTGAATGTAAACAGAATTTTATTTGAAATGCATTTTTTTTTGGTTGTGAAAACCAGCATTATTCCTTCATGACAATTTATTTATTTATTTTTTTATGGTGACATTGGTTAACGAAATCCAATGTTTCAGCTGTACACTTTAACAGTAAGGCATATATATTTACACTGTGTGCTTACCTCTCATAGTTAGATTTCTTTCTGTCACCACATATTTAATCCCCTTTACCTTGTCTTCCTCCCTCTTACCCTCTGGTGACCACTAGTCTATTGCCCATGTCCATGAGTCTCAGTTTGTTTTGTCCTGTTCATTTGTTGCTTTTAGGTTTATATCTCACATTTAAGTAATATCATGTGATTTTCAACTCTTTCTGTCTGGCTTATTTCGCTTAGCATGATTATCTCAATGTCCATTCATGTTGTCGCAAATGGCAGTATTTCATCTCTTCTTATGGCTGAGTAATATTCCATTGTATGTATGTATCACTGCTTCTTTATCCAGTCATCTATCAAAGGACACTTTGGTTGCTTCCATGTCCTGGCCACTGTGAATGATGCTGCTATGAACATCGGTGTGCAAATATCTTTTCGGATATGGGTTTTCAAGTCTTTGGGGTAAATACCCAGTAGAGGGATTGCTGGATCATATGGTAGATCAATTCTTAGTTATTTGAGGAACCTCCATACTGTTTTCCATAGTGGCTGTACCAATTTGCACTCCTATCAGCAGTATATGAGAATTCCTTTTTCTCTGCATCCTCTCCAGCATTTGTTATTGCTTGTCCTGTTGATTATAGCTATTCTAACAGGTGTGAGATGATATCTCATTGTGGTTTTGATTTGCATTTCCCTAATAGCTATCGATGTTGAGCATCTTTTCATATATTTTTTGGCCATTTGTATGTCCTCTAGGGAGAAGTGTCCATTCTGGTCCTCTGCCCATTTTTGATTGGATTGTTTTTTTTTTGTTGTTACTGAGTTGTATGGGTTCTTTGTGTAGTTTGGATATTAGGCCCTTATTGGAGGCATTGCTTGCCAATATATTTTCCCATTTGGATGGTTCTCTCTTTACCTTGTTGATGATTTATTTTGCTGAGCAGAAGCTTTTTAGTTTGATGTAGTCCCATTCATTTATTTTTGCTTTTACTTCTCTTGCCTTTGAGGTCAAATTCATAAAATCCTCTTTAAGTCTAAGGTCCTTGAGTTTCGTTCCTGTTTTCTTCTATGCAGTTTCGTGTTTCAGGTCTTATATTCAGGTCTTTAATCTATTTTGAGTTAATTTTGGTGTGTAGTGATAGATAACAGCCTAGTTTCATTCTTTTGCAGGTGGCTTTCCAGTTTCCCAGCACCATTTATTGATTGAAGAGGCTTTCCTTTCTTCACTGTATGTTTTTGGCTTTTTTGTCGAAAATTATTTGCCCATATAAATATGGGTTTACTTCTGGACTCTCGATTCTGTTCTACTGGTCCGTGTGTCTGTTTTTCTACCAATACCATGCCGTTTTAATTACTTTTGCTTTGTTGTATAATTTGAAGTGGGACAGAGTGATGCCTCCAGCTCATTCTTTTTTTCTCAGGGTGGCTTTGGCATTTTAAGGTCTTTTGTGCTTCCATAAAAATCTGATGATTTTTTGTTCTATTTCTTTAAAAAAAGCCAATGGGATTTTGATGGGGATTGCATTAAATCTATATAATACTTTACATAATAAGGCCATTTTAACCTGCTGATTCTTTCAAACTAGGAACACGGAATATCTTTCCATTTCTTTGTATCCTCTTCGATTTCTTTTGAGTCTTATAGTTTTCATTATATAGATCCTTCACATGTTTCGTTAGATTTATTACTAGGTATTTTATTCTTTTTGTTGCAATTGCAAAAGGGATTATTTTTCCACTTCTTTTTCTGACACTTGATTATTAGAGTATAGGAACACTATGGATTTTTGAACGTTGATTTGTATACAGAGACTTTACTGTATTTGCTTATTGTTTGTAGTAGTGTTCTTGTGGAGTGTTTAGGGTTTTCCATATAGAGAATCATGTCATTCGCAAATAGTGATGGTTTGACTTCTTGGTTTCCTATTTGGATGCCTTTTATATCTTTCTCTTGCCTGATTGCACTCTCTAGGACCTCCAGTGTTATATTGAATAACAGTGATGCCTTGTTCCTGATTTTAGAGGGAAGATTTTTAGTTTTTCACCATTAAGTATAATGTTGGCTGATGGTTTGTCATAGATGGCCTTTATATGTTAAGGTACTTTCCTTCTATACCGATTTTGTTAAGTGTTTTGATCATAAATGGATGCTGTATCTTGTTGAAGGCTTTTTCTGCATCTATTGATATGATCATATGATTCTTATTTTTTAAATTTGTTTATGTGGTATATCACATTAATTGATTTGCATATGTCGAACCATCCCTATGCCTCTGGGATGAAGCTCACTTGATCGTGGTGTATTATCTTTTTAATATACCAAACTTCTATTTTAAAATATTAAATTAATCTCTTCTGTAGAAGCATACTAGTGGTTCATCAGAGTATTAGGCCAGACCTGTTTTTCAATATTTAAAAAATTGTTTTCTGACCATTTTGACTTGTCTTAAAATTGATATTTATTATCAGTCCTTATCTTATTTGATCCATCAGTAGCTTTTGACATAGTTGGCCACTCCTTACTTGATACACTTTTTCCACTTCCCTTCTTTACCACATTCTCTTGGTTTTCTTCTTATCTTATTAGTTGTTACTTCTTAGTTTCTTTTGCTATTTCCCCTTGTTCTTCCTCACCTTTAATATCATAGTGCCCCAGACCTCAGTCCTTAATCCTTTTTTCTGTCTTTACTTTTTTTGATAATGACTAGTCTCGTGGCTGTAAATACTACCTATGTGCCCATGATTCCTAAACTTATACCCCCAGCTCAGACTTCTAAACTCCAGACTCATATTTATCTACCTAGTTGATGTCACCACTTATGCTGTGTTTTTTAAATTGCTTAATTTTTTTTCTTCTTTTAATTAGTATAACTATTTTGATTATTTTCTTTGAATGTTCAACGGTTCCATTTGATTATAAGTTGAATGCAGACAGGAATCATGGTAGTGTAATTTTGTGGTGGTATTGGAGTGAATTATTCCTCAGCTCCTTTGAGGTTTCTTTCGAGGCTTGTTTTAGAAGTCCAAATCTTACATTATTCTACATTCTAGAGTATTTTTATTATAAAAATGTTTCATTTCTCTGAAGTTTAAAAGAAATTATAGGTATCATAATGGTTAGATTAAAGGTATTAGCCTCATCCAATGAAAAATAAAAATCTAGTTATGAAGTTTATGCAATTATTTATGTGTGTGTGTTTTTTATTTTCTCTGACAGCTTTTATAGTAACATCTATACAAGGCTGGAGAGGTCATTGCAGATTTAAATAACTATAAGATGGAGCCAGAGGGAGGGAATTGGAAAGTTGTACATAAAAACATGTACAACAAGCTGCAGATAGAATTATCATAAGTGACTCCAGGCCCTGGATTATATAATTGTTTTAAATGCCGCATCTCTTTATCCATCCAGTAAACAAATGTTTACTTGGTAACTAACTGAACTAGATATATATATAGCACAATGAACAATAGTCTCTCTCAAGTCCTCTCAGTTTAGGCATCCAGATTAATAGTTGAAATTTCATATCGAGTGCCAAGTGCTGTATTTGAAGTGAGCACAGGGTACTTTGTGGCATTGGTGGTGTGAGGTACTCATTCCATTGAAGAGTAGAAGATACTTCAATGTCACAGGTTTACTATCCTAAGATGGTTTATGGTGTGAACATTGTCTTTAAAACCCTGAGCCTATTTTTTAGTCCATTAAATTTGTATTCTTCTGCATCTGTTTACAAATCTTGTAAAAATTGCAGGGTTTTAATGGAGATGAAATACTATGTGAAATGCGTTTCTAAACACAGCTACTGTATTTTCATCAAACAGTTCTGACATTTAGCAATTTGCTAAGGTTTTTTCTAGTTCAAGAGTCTGTGATTCTGGGATTGTTATTCACTTCTTCTTAAGGCTTTTTTCTTTTATTACTTTATATTACTATTCTGTATTCTTTTAATATAACATACTGTATTGTGCGCGAAGGTGCCGTGCAAATTATAAAACACAAAGATGTAAGGTAAACTTATTTTCATTATGTATTAATAGGATTTTGTTGTTGTCGTTGTTAATGGAGGAATCTAGGAAAGTTATAGATGTGATTTGTTTACCAGCCCATGATATGTGATGGAGAGATCCCTGAAAGACCCTGTATGCAGTTACTTACCTGCTCCGATTTGCAGTATATCTTGAACCTTAAATACCACTTCCAGTTCCTGAAAACCATAATAGGGAACAGCCATGAAAGAGAGAAAGGATATGGCAGTTCTCTGACTATAAATTTTGACAATTTTGTCTGAGCTTCATCCTAGATGTCCCTACCGTCTTGCTTCTTTCTCTCATTGTGAGTCTGCTGATGATCCCATCTTATTTGAAATACTTGGTTATCAGTCACAATGTTCTTTCCTCATAGAACTCTCATCTCCCCCTATTATAAACCATGAAGTTTATAGTGCTCACTTCTCCCTAAAGGTACTGCCCATGACAGTCCACTAATATGATAAGCATTGTTTTAGTTGAAAATTTGATTTTAATTCTTTAAACAGTGATAGTAACTACTTTATTTTCCTATCATGTCAAAACCTACTACAATGATGAGAATTCTTGGGAATGGACTGGCTCTGTAGAAGGTCAACTTAAAAAAAAAAAATTTTTTTTTAAAGTAGACTTGCCTGGGTTTGTTGTGATTTCAAGACAGAAATACCTTCCTTTTTAGCTTTTATTTTTATGGACCCAGTTGAAGGTGATATTTGTCTGCAAGTTTGTAGTTTTTTTTTTCCCCCCTCTTTTTTTCTAATTTAAGGTGACATTATTCTGCTTTAGATGACTAGTGCCTTCATTCTAACTTTATGCCCTCTATTGTGAAATCTGGAAGGGGCTGTTAACCAGTCATATGTCACTGTTGACTCATTGATCCCAACATAATAGATGGGCAGTCTCTTCTTTCACCACTTTTTTATGGCATAGTAGAATGATGTTATTATAGTGCCACTGTAATTACAGTGCTAACTCCCTGGACAAGAAATTCAGGCTTTTAGAGGAAGGAAGGTGAAATGGAAACATAGCTTTCTAAACTAGTACTGATTTTTTTTTTTTATGGTGAGGAAAAAAATCTAATTTCCTATCAGATCAAAATAAAACATTACTAGAATTCCCTTAGACTAGTTTCCTGTATATAGTATTTGTCATGATAAAAAAAAAACTCACATCATAAAAAAAATAACTTTATCTATAGCTCTTATCTGCAGAGCGAATTCTGGAAGTAACTACTGAAAGCACACCCCTGTTGAACGAATCTGGAACCCTAGGAACAGAAGATTCTGTACTTCTCCCCTTCTCTTACCCACTCTCAGTGCAGGAGGATGATCGGAATAACATTGTAAGAGGTTTACCTTTTATTTTAAATGGTGAGCTTGGACTCATACAGTTATTGACAGCTGAGTAATGGCTTGAGAATGTGGTATTCATTCACTTGGACTCTCCTCTGGCCTTGAAGATTTTACTTTGGATACTGTGTGTCGACAAGGGAGAACTTGAGGGCAGAAGAGGTACATGTTCCTTTTACTGTCTTTTTTTTTTTTTAAAGTTCTTTTGTTGTCTGAGAAATGGCACACTAATGCTACAATCTTTAACAATATAATTGAGCTTGCTCGGAAACATGTGTGGACAGAAGATTTTTTACCCTAAAATATTAAGTTGAACAAAAAACTTAAAAAAAAAACCTCCACTGTTTTCATCTGTATTCATTACCTTGCCTTTTAAGAAGTACCTAGAGGAGCCTTTTGAAAGAGATGAGTGAAACAATATAAAATTTGGTGAGGTTTTTTATGGCTTATGAGCTTTTTCTTTTTTTCTCTGTCGAAAGCGTGAATGAGGACCTGGAGGAAATCTTGCTAGAAGATAATCAAATCCAAGTTCTAGCTTTCCTTTGAATGCTTATTTCAGAATAATAGAATGTTGAGAACTGGACGTGATATTAAAGATGATCTGGTTTGTTCCTCACTCTTTATGGATGAGAGAGCTGAGGTCTGGAAAGATTAAATGATTTTCTCGGGGATGCATATAGTAGGTAGAGTTAGACTAAAATTTATTTTCCATTTCTGGTTTATTTTTCCACTATTCTCTTTTCCATTACAGGACTGAATTTCTCATGGATCTTGCCAGGTTTGCTTAGCAGACAAATCTGAGCAAACAGGAACAGTTATAACATTTTAAACATAATATTTGGAGAAGAAAGACCTTTTAATTTCACTGACATTCCTCAGAAATGAAGTCACAGACTTAAAAAAAAAAGTGGCTTATTATTATTGTGTAATAAATATACATTCAGAGCCATAACTCTCCTTCATACTGATTGCAGTGTTGGTTCTCTGTAGGCTCTTAGTAGAGTTGGATAGAATCGATCTTGTTAACTCTGAAAAACCAAGTGGATTTTCAAGTAATATTTTATATTACATAGTCTTGCGGTCTAGATTGAAGTTATGAAGAAGGAGAAGACTCCAGTGTGTACTTGACATATAATTTTTGGAAGAGAGGAAGAGTATTGAAGTGTTTTCTCTTAAAGGGATTTAGACTTGCTGTTTTATTTGCCAATCATAGGCCTGTTGTAACTTTTTTTTGCTCTTTTTTCAAACCATTTCAAATTCTTCTTGGAAGTGTGTGATAATTTAATCTTATTAATGCTTCCTTCCCTCTTGGTCCCATAAAATGAAAATGGAAAGGGGATTTCATTTAACACTGTAGATAATTATAGTTGATATTCAGTGATTACTTACTGAGTGTCAGGCACTGTGCCAGTTTTTCTATGTATTTAAAATTTAATTGTCATATATCTCTATGGCAGAGGCTGTTTGTTGTATTTTTTAGATGAAATTGAAATCCAAAGAATTGTGTGACGTCACACAGCTAATAAGAAGTAAAGTATGAATTCAAACACAGGTAGTTTTTTAAAACTCTATTCCATTGCCTCTTAACATAAGATGCTACAGAGACCAACTTATAAAGGACCCAGAACTCACTGAATAAAATAAGAGGTGGCCATTCATGTCACAAAAGAATTTAATAAGGGGATTCTTTTAAAAAAGCAAGTCAGAAATCCACAGGGGGCCATATCATTGATATGGGAGTTTTGGTCACCTAGTTTTGCCTCCTGTTGAGTTACAGGGCTGCCTTTGGATCAGTAGGTTATTCTTGATTCAGCCATTGGTCTGTCTTTGCAAAGAATAGTCCAGCATTGCCCACAGTTGGTAAGGTTGCTGCGCTAAAAGAGAAAGTTGGTTGGACATGGTAGGTACCATGATAGACACATAGGCAACGCCTTTGAGTATCTGAATGGTTAATTCAATTTATATACAACTTTAAGACTATATCTATTATAAAGCACAAAGAATATAGATGTTAGTTTCAAAATCTCATATATATAAATATATGTTTAGTTTGAGTATTTTATCTCTTTGATAATTCTTTATCAAAGGGGAGGCAATTATGACTTAGACCCTCAAATCCATTTTTAATCATTTGAGGATATTTATGTGCTTATTAGTAATCTTGACTGTCCTGTAGTTGTATTTTAGATTGTATGGTGATGTGATCTAATCTTAGATTATTAATTCCATTTTAAGGATATTGCCAAGCTTGAAGTAGAAGTTTTTTTTTTTGGATCTCAAATAGGTGGATAGAATAATTTTTATCGTATTTACTATTTCTTTCAAATAATTTTTATATTAATTAGTTGATTATAAAAACTTATGATTTGAGTTGATCATCAAAAACTGATACGTGAATAGGTAAAAGAATGAAGATGTTATTATTAAAAATAAGTGATTTTTTTGAATTCTGGGTTTATTCAGCTTAAGATACAGCTAGTTAGACCTAAGTCCTAAAAATTATTTTTTTGTATGTATTTCATATATAAGAAAGGATTTTTATTCATTTTCTTGTGTTTGATATTTATAATAAGGAATGAGTAACTTTTTCTGTAAAGGGCCTAATAATAGTTAAGTGTTTTAGGCTTTGAGGGCCACACGGTCTCTCTTCCAACTACTCAACTCTGCCATTATAGCATGAAAGCTGCCACAGACAATATGTAAATTAATGAGTTTGGCTATATTTCTAAAAAACTTTATGTATGGACACTGAGTGTTGAATTTAATATAGTTCTTATATATCATTAAATATTATTCTTTTGATTTTTTTCAATCATTTAAAAATGTAATAACCATTTTCAGGTCTTTGGCTATACAAAAACAGGTTATGGTCCAGACCTGCTTGACAGGCTATAGTTTGGTAATTCCTGCTCATAATAATCCTGTAAAACTTTGTGACTGCCTTCTATTTTTTTCCTTTTCTTTTAACATCTTTTAACATTTTATATTTTGCTTCTTTTGCTACTTAATTATGTTTTCTTTCATTGTTAGTGTGTGTGTA
>NW_011888795.1:694177-708504 GCF_000151845.1 Pteropus vampyrus
TAGTTTGAGTATTTTATCTCTTTGATAATTCTTTATCAAAGGGGAGGCAATTATGACTTAGACCCTCAAATCCATTTTTAATCATTTGAGGATATTTATGTGCTTATTAGTAATCTTGACTGTCCTGTAGTTGTATTTTAGATTGTATCACCATGTGATCTAATCTTAGATTATTAATTCCATTTTAAGGATATTGCCAAGCTTGAAGTAGAAGTTTTTTTTTTTGGATCTCAAATAGGTGGATAGAATAATTTTTATCGTATTTACTATTTCTTTCAAATAATTTTTATATTAATTAGTTGATTATAAAAACTTATGATTTGAGTTGATCATCAAAAACTGATACGTGAATAGGTAAAAGAATGAAGATGTTATTATTAAAAATAAGTGATTTTTTTGAATTCTGGGTTTATTCAGCTTAAGATACAGCTAGTTAGACCTAAGTCCTAAAAATTATTTTTTTGTATGTATTTCATATATAAGAAAGGATTTTTATTCATTTTCTTGTGTTTGATATTTATAATAAGGAATGAGTAACTTTTTCTGTAAAGGGCCTAATAATAGTTAAGTGTTTTAGGCTTTGAGGGCCACACGGTCTCTCTTCCAACTACTCAACTCTGCCATTATAGCATGAAAGCTGCCACAGACAATATGTAAATTAATGAGTTTGGCTATATTTCTAAAAAACTTTATGTATGGACACTGAGTGTTGAATTTAATATAGTTCTTATATATCATTAAATATTATTCTTTTGATTTTTTTCAATCATTTAAAAATGTAATAACCATTTTCAGGTCTTTGGCTATACAAAAACAGGTTATGGTCCAGACCTGCTTGACAGGCTATAGTTTGGTAATTCCTGCTCATAATAATCCTGTAAAACTTTGTGACTGCCTTCTATTTTTTTCCTTTTCTTTTAACATCTTTTAACATTTTATATTTTGCTTCTTTTGCTACTTAATTATGTTTTCTTTCATTGTTAGTGTGTGTGTAACTTTTAAATTTTAATAATTTTAAGTAATTTTAATTAAACATTTTAAAAATAAAATTTAAGCTATAGAGGGTCGGGTCTATAATATTGACCTCTATAATGGTTTGCACTTTTATAAAAGTTATGTGCTCAATAAATATTTGGGAGAGTTGGAGAGAAATAATATCTGTCATCTAATAGTAGAAAGCTAATGTGTAGATTGTTTTATTTCATTCATTCATTTATTTATTTAACATATGTTCCAGAATGGTTCATTCAATATTCATTCATTTATTTAACATATGTTCCAGAATGGTTCTTTTGCATTAATGAATATTAAGTAATAGGGAAGCAAAATTCACCTCAGAATGCAGGGATAAGAGAAAGGAAAGAAAGCATCTCTTACTGATTGTGTTCTTGGTGTCATAGTATAAATGATAGGGACAGTCCTTTAATTAACCTTTATAACTCTTTTAAATAAGTATTTCTTTACTAATTTTACAGGTGAAAAAACTTAGATAAAATACATTCGGCTTAGATGAGTGAATGGTGGAACATAATTTCAACTAAGACCGTGCTCTTACCATCTACTCTTTTTTTTTTTTTTTTAGTACTAAGGACTATTCAGCAATTAACCTGCCTGCTGTAAATGCTAGCTACTTACCTATTGCTGCAAGTTTTCACATACATCTTAGATGGCCAAGGAAAGAAATTTTATATTTAGAGAAGGTGAAATACTGAAGAACCTCTAAGATACACTTGCAGAGTCTATGAATATACGATTACAAAGGCTTCATTTTTGTTATTTATTTATTTAAAAATTTTTAGTAGGCTTTATTTTTAGTACAGTTTTAGATTTAGAGAAAAATTGCACAGAATGTATAGAATTCCCATATACCCACTCCTAGTTTACCCTGTTATTAACATCTTGCATTAATGTGATATATTTGCTATAACTGATAGACCAATATTGATCCCTTATTAGTAATGTCTATATTTTACATTAGGGTTCACTCTTCGTGTTGTACAGTTATACAGATTTTAACAAATGTATAATGTCATGTTTCTACCATTACAGTATCATGCACAATAATTTCACTCCCTAAAATCTCTGCATTCTACCTATTTGTTTCTCCTCCTAGTCCTTTGAATCCCTACCAACCACTGATCCACAATTTCCCCTATTATTAACATTTTGCATTAGTGTGGTACAGTTTTTACAATTGATGAGCCAACATTATTATTAACTAAAGTCTGTAGTAGTTTATGTTAGAGTTTACTCTGTTAACCTGTCAGTACATTCTATGGGTTTTGACAAACGTATGCTATGTACGCACCATTACAGTATCATACATAATAATAGTTTTATAGCACTAAAGATCCCTTGTGGTCCACATATTCATTCCTCTCTCCTTCCCCATGAATCCTTGGCAGCCATTGTTCTTTTTACTGTCTTCATAGTTTTTAAGAATGATATGTTTTTACTGTCTTCATAGTTTCCAGAACATCATATAATTGAAATAATACAGTTGGTAGAATTTCAGATTGGCTTCTTTCAGTTAGTAATGTATTTTTAAGATTTATTCATTTCTTTATATAGCTTAATAGTTCATTTCTTTTTATTGATGGAAAACATCCCATTGTATGGATGAGCCACATTCATCTAGTAAAGCACATCTTGGTTGCTTCCAAGATTTGGCAGTTATGAATTAAGCTGCTGTAAACATTTGGGTGCAGGTTTTTGCGTGGACATAAATTTTTAACTTGTTTGGGTAAATACCTAGGTGCAATTGTTGAATCCTATGATAACTTATGTTTAAGTTTATAATAAATTGTAAAGGGCTTTATTTTTAATGACAAGTAAAACACATTTCTTTTCTTTTTATACCTCTCTTTACCTCTTTACCTTTCTTTAAAAGTGTTGTTTTATGAAAGTAAATTAGTAGAATTGCACAATGAAATAAGATTGAGGATGTACATGAAGCTTCTTATCAAACTACAGTCAAGAGCCACTTTACGACAGGGATATGTTCTGAGAAATGCATCATTGGTCAATTTTTTCGTTGCATGAACATCATAGAGTGTACTTAAACCTAGATGGTTTAGCCTACTACATATCTAGGCTATGTGATATAGCCTATTGCTCCTAGACTACAAACCTGTATAGCATGTAACTTTAGTGAATACTTCAGGCAATTGTAACACAACAGTATTTGTGTATCTAAACATCTAAATTTTAAAAAGGTATGGTAAAAATATAGTATAAAAGGTAAAAAATGTTACACTTCTAATGGACAGCTATCATGAATGGAGCTTGTAGGTGAGTTAGTAAGTGGTGAGTGAATGTGAGGGCCTAGGATATTACTGTACACTATTGTAGACTTTATAAACACTGTATACTTAGGCTACCCTAAATTTATAAAACAACACGGGATTAAATTAAATCATGCAATTAAGAGATGTGGTAAACACAAGATGTTATAACTGCTGTCATAACATGGTATACTATTTTACAGCAAACATTTTTTATAAGGAGAAAGAGTACAGTCTATGATAATGATAAAAAGTATGGTATAAAAATACGTAAACTAGTAAAATAGTCATTATCATTATCAAATATTATGTACTGTACATAATTGTATGTGCTATACTTTTATATGACTGGCAGCATAGTTGGTTTGTTTACATCAGCATCACCACAAACGTGTGAGTAACGCATTGCATTACAACATTGAGACCTTACGATGGCTGTGTCTATGACATCATTAGGCGATAGGAACTTTTCAGCTCCGTGATAATCTTATGGGAGCACCGTCATATATGTGGTATGACATTGACTGAAAGGTCGTTATGCAGCCTGACTGTATAAGTTTAGTAGGAACCAATGACTAAATCAAGATTTTTTAAGTTGGTTCTTTCAACTAATTTGCTTGAAAAAAATTGGAAGTTTGAGTCAAGCTGAATTATATAAAAGTTAAAAGTGTAAATGAATAGAGTTTCTGATAGTAAAAATTGTGGAGTTTCTTGACTCAAACATTTTGAGTGTCTATATTGCCTTTGGGAGCTCAGACTAGTGAAAGAAGTGAACAATGATAGAGGTATGCATCAGTTACTGTGGGGACACAGGAGGAATCTGTAATCCTGCCTGAGTGGGTGGTGGAAGGGGTTCTAAGAAAACTCACTTTCTAGGAAGGTGATGTCTAAACTTTTTTTTCTCCCTCTTTATTAGCTTTAAAAATTATTTTAAAATGCATAGTTATTGCACATATTAAAAGAATCCAGAAGTGTAAATAGTAAAAAGTGTAAATCTGCTCTCCAATTTTCATTCTCCAAAGTTATAGTTAATAGATGGGTAAATACGCCTCCAGATTTTTCCTATACACATACCATCAGGGTTCCCTCCTCCCCCCCAAATTTGGGCTTATACAAATATAAAATTTTGTATCTTGCTTCCCCCGCCCCTCCCCCGTGTAATAGACTATCATGTATATGTTTCTGTGTCAGTAGATACAGATCAATCTCATTTAAAAATTCACTGCTTCACATAATAGGATGGATATACCATCATTTATTTATATTATTTCCTATTGTTGCATATGTAGATTTCCAAGATATTGCAAACGGTAGATATCCTTGTACCAATATATTTATTTTCTTTTGTGAATTAAGTTTTAAATGATGAGTATATAGGTAGGTGAAGGGAGTGAGGACTAACGTGAAGGGGGAAATGTTTTCTAGGCTAAGGAAACAATATGTAATTTAAAAAATACTGCTGAAGAAAATGACAAACTTTTAGGGGAGAAGCATTTCTATTTTTATGCTTTGGAAATACAGCACCTTCTTGTTTTCCTCAGCTATATGGTAGAGTATCTCATTTTATGGAATATATATCTGTATTGAATAATTTATAGTCAGATAATTTTCTTATTTGGGAGATTAAAAACTTTTTTCTATAAATATTACCAGTTAGATAGGTAGAATCATAGGCTGATAAAAAGGATTATTCAGAGGTCACACAGAGATTAAGTGGATAGTTCTAGGAATAGAGCTTGTAGTTCAGCTTTCTTTCTCTTCTTAGCTCCGTTGTCTAATTGAGAATTTCTTACCTAGAGTTCAAAATAGCTTTTTGGATCATGAATCCCCCATGCTATCCAACTGAAACAAATTTTTAATTTAAAAAATAGTGATTGAGAAGTTGCTAGTTTATCAAGAAGGTTATTTGAAAATGGCATATCTGGCTCGAAGTAGATGAGTTGCATTTTGTTATATATTACTCTTAATTAAAATTTCATTATCTTTTAAAAGTTTTAGTTGCTGCTTTGTTCCAAATTTCCAATTTTGTAGTGTTGCATGTAGTGTAATATCAAGTACTAACTAAACTAGTATTATACTTTCATCATTCTCCTGACAAGTAGGAGTATCTGGTAATTTCTTAAAAATACATTGGAAACAAAATGGAGCATTAAACAAGGATAACGTCCTTCTGAGCTATTTCTAAAATGCTTGAGTAAATCAGCCTAATGTATTCTCTCATTACCTTAAACAATAATTGTATTGTCTATTGTATTGCATGATTATGAAGTATTCATCTTTCATCCTAAGGTAATTATTTCTTTATGTGAAGTGTAATTTTAAAGCGTTGACATCTATTTTATTCAGTTGAGTTATTTTTCAAGAGTAAAGTATACATTTAAACATGTAAAATGACATTTTATATTTAATATTTCTAGGGCTGCTTTGGAAGAAGTAGAAGGAGATGTGGCGGAATTGGAACTAAAACTTGATAAGGTAAATTTTAGGTTTTTAACTTTTTAAAACATTAATTCTTGTTTCCCATAAATAATAATTTGTGCCTGTAGTACCAGGTGGTTCATATTGTTACTTCTTTCATCTCTATGAGGTTAAATGCTATTATTATCCCAACACATGAGGAAATTAAGGCTAGAGAGAATAAGTAGCTTGCTGAAAAACTAAGTGCCAGAGCTAGAATTTGAACCATGTCTGACTTAAAAAAGCTCACTAGATATTCTTTTTATTGTTGGGAGTTTCTTTCTTGGTCTATCAAAAATATTGCAGCTATTTTTTTGATGCTTAATGGATTTCGTACATATTCTGATCATTCCTGTTTATAAATTTGGATGTGGCCATGTTCAAATATAAAGGTTAAAATACTTATTCCATTTTTTAAAGATATTGCCAGAAGTGTTTAATTTATATTTAATAATTGATATTAAGTAGTCATAGTCTATGTAAGGGTAAATGTACATTGATTCCTATCTTCTGTATTAATTGTTGATAATCTTCTTTTGCTTCTACCCAAGAAATGTATATAACTGCTATATAACAGGCAGAGATATGAGACCGAGTAAGAAATGGCTTCTGATCTTAAATAACCATTGTTTAGTGAAATATCTTTAAATTATTGGTGGTAAATCAGATGCATATATTTGAAATATCTTTTTTGAAAATAATTTCCTATTTGTATAATTATTGGTGTAAATGGTATTGCTGTGTAAAGCTGTGCTTTTCCAACCTTACTGTGCATAAGAATCCCCTGGGGATCTTGTGAAAATACAGATCCTGATTCAGTAAGTAAGTCTGGGGTATCTGAGATTCTTTCTTTCTAACCAGATTTCAGGATGGCACTTTGAGTGGCAAGGAAATAAATTTTGTTAATTAGGCTAAAGGTTTTCAAATATTTTTAAATCATGAAAGATATGTGTATATATGTGTGTGTGTATATATATATATATATGTAATGTAAATAGAATAGAAATTATATAAAGCAGTATTATTTATGTATGTGAAACAAATAAAAATTTTAGAATATGTTTACTAAAAGTTATTTTTGCGTAGTGCTGTCTAGTTTCAAAGTGCTTTGTTATACACTATGCTTTTGGATTTTTATAATAATCCTGTAAGGTAGATGGGCCAAATGATATTATTCCCATTTTATAGATGAGGACAGCAAAGCTCAGAAAATGAAGGACACTTGCTTCATTTCACAGTTAGAAGAGGCAGAACCAGGGTTAGAACCCATTTGTTTTTATTCTTAGTTCAGTGCTCTTCTTGTGCACCACTGTACTCCTGGATCCATGTTGGGGGAGCACACGACACTTGGAAATTTTCTGAGGAACACTAACAAGCTTCCAGGCAAGCGTTTTAAAAATTTAATGTTATAATTTTTAGTAAAGATATTATTTTCAAAAGCTTATTTTTTTATTTAAAATTATATGTATTAGATTATTATTATTATCATTATTATTATTTTACCCTGAGGTATTATATTATTTTTAAGTACTCTTTGACACAGTTTTTAAACTCTTAGGGTAGGCAACAGAAGATGTAGTCTTGATTTTTTGGTAGGTTTATGAGAGAGTAGGGAGAAAGGCAAGGCTTTTTAAAGAATCACAAGAGTACTATAATAGGATATCTATTCTCTTTGGGTAGAACTGCATCTAAGTCATATGAAACATTTTGTGGGGAGAGGAGCTCAAAATTTAAAGTATCTAAAAAGAATTTTTGTTAATGATTTTGCTTTTATGAGCTGCTATTTTTTTTTTTTTCCTTTATATTATTTGTTTAGGGTTGGGAGACTGGTAGAATTCTAAAACCAAAAGATTCAGATCTAAAACAAAGTTATTAAATTACTGACATTCAGTACTAAAAACTCTAAGCCCTTTCTAGAGTCTGTATTAATCCACAGGGCTACTAAGGGCATCACAGAAACTGACTTCTTTTAAAATATCTTCTATCCATATAGAAATTCCATAGTTACTTTTATATTCCTCTAGTTTAAGATCTCAATCCCTTGTTAAATGTACCTCTCTCAAATTCTTAAGGTGTTCTCTATCATTTTTACTTTAGAATTATGAGGAGTTAGCATAGAGAAGAGAGCCTGAGAAGAGCAGGAAATGGTTGTTATTGAAGGTGGTGGCAGTGAAGAAGGTGGGGCTGCCTAAGACTAGTTTAGTGATTTCATAACTTTGTGCAGGGCAAGTTTCACTTGTAATATTGTAAATCATGCCATCAACAGGTTAAACTAGTTTAATGACTTACATCGATTTTGCTTATAAGGTATGCCACCAATAGTTACACTCTTCTTGGTGAATAATGCTTACTGTGTGGCATTGATCTGCTGGGTGCAACCATTTGTCTATTCTGCCAGGTGTTTGGGCATTGGCAACATTATAGAGCATCATAATTGCCATCTGGATATATAATCTCTGTGTCTGTTACATCTTCTCTTTGGAATGATTGCTACCTTTTAAATCATAGCACAAGTACTACCAAACTTAGGTTTGTTTTCTTATGTTGTATTGCTTCTTGCACATACTTTCATTTAAATTAGTGTAATATTATTATAATTTTTGGTTTTTAGCATAGTCTAGTAATTAAGAGCACAAAGATTGGAACAAGGCTTCTTGCATTTGAATCAGGCTGTACCACTTTACTGAACTGTATGACCTTGGGCAAGTTCCTCAACCTTGCTATGCCTTAGTTTCTTCATCTCCAAAATGAGGAAAATAAGAGTATCTATCTATCTAAGGATTGTTGTGAGAATAAGATGTGTTAACACATGTTAAGTGCTTGGCACTGTTCTTGGCACATGGTAAGATATGATAAGTTCTAAATAAATGTTAATTATGATGGTGTCTCTTTAACATACTGTTAGCTCCTTGAAGACTCACTGTCTTTAAAGAGAAAAAAACCCTCTCATTTCTTGTGTACTTAGTGTACTAGGTCTTATGTTTTACTTATATTATCTCCATCCTTCACAACAATGTTGTAAAGTTGATATTGTACCCAATTGCACATGACTTAAAGGATAGTCAGCAAATAAGTTGTTGGTATGTCCATCATCTGGCAAAGTGCCTGTGACATATTTATCACTTTAGTAAAAAACCTGAATGAATTTGGGCTGCTAGCTTGATTATTTTGACTAATTTAACTAATTTAACTCTTACTCTTAGGTAAAAACCTTCCCTCTTTATAAGTTTATATTATTCAGTTATATCTTAATTATAACTCATTTAATAAGGATTTTGACAGCTGGCATAGGCACAGGATCTATCACCAAGTCAGTCTTTCTTTTGGGTAGCCGCAGTATATGTATGATTTCAGCTACATGACGATTTTCTTTTCTTTCCAACTCCTGTGATAATGACCTCTATTCTAATTCTGATACCTCTTTTCATGGCCATATTCTATGCCTCACTACTCAAAGTTCTAATCTCTGAGATCTGGAATGCTGATATCTTACTTTCTGACTTGAATCTCCAGTCTTTCCAGTTCCAGTCTTTACTCCTATTGCTTCTGTTCTTCAGGCTCATCTAGAACTCTAGTCTTTCAGTCTATCTAATTCTGATATTTCAGTTCCCTTTTAAGTTCATTTCCCTTTCAGAGTACTTTTTTGTTGTTGTCGTTAACTTTTTTTGTTGTTGAGGTAAAATTCACCTGACATAAAATTCACCATTTTAAAATGCACAATTCAGTAGTTTTCAGTATATTCAGTGCTGTGCAACTCTCGCCACTATCTAATTCCAGAACATTTTCATCACCCTAAAAGGAAACCCTGTACCTGTTAGCAGTCACTCCTGATTTCCCTCTCCCTATGTCCTCTGGAAACCACTATTCTTCTTTCTTGACTCTTCCTTCCTTTTTGTAGGAACACCTTTGTTTCTTGCCCCTGATCCAGAAACTTAACAAAATCTGTCCTTATCTTTTTCTTTTTTTCCCTTCTGTTCGAGTGGTAAAAGTATCCCTTTCCCTATGCAGTCCTAGACTCTTAACTCCTCAGGACTTTCCTTTAGCCATCTCTTTTTCTCTTCTCTACTACCTCTTTATTTTAAGTAGATAAACATGTTCAGGTTTCTCTTGGACAAAAACAAAATAAAACCCCACCTCTGACAAGGAAGTGCAAATCTTTGTTGTGTAATTACCATGTGCCAGTAGCAGTTTGTGCTAAAATCTCTATGTGTATTATCTTAATCCTTTTATAGAAACCTTATATGGCTTGGTACCATTGTTATTGAATTATACAGAAGAAACTGAGACTTGTTGAGATGTGAAGGTCACTCAAGATCACTTTGATGGTTAAGTATGGCAGCTGGATTTGAACCTAAGCTGGCTGAGCCCAGAACTCTGTGTATCGATTGACTGATTTATATTAGAGTTGACATACAACATAAAATATTAGTTTCAGGTGTACATCATAGTGATTCAACATTTATATACTTTACAAAGTGATCACCACAGTAAGTCTAGTAACCATCTGTTGCCATACATAGTTATGATATTGACTCTTTCCTATGCTGTATTATATCCCTGTGACTTATTTTATAACTGAAAGTTCGTACTTCTGAATCCTCTTCCTCTTTTTGGCCCAACTCCCCATCGCACTCCCCTCTGGCAACTATCAGTTTGTTTTCAGTATCTATGACCTTGTTTCTGCTTTGTTTGTTCATTTGTTTTAAGTGAAATTGTATGGTATTTGTCTTTCTCTCCAATTTATTTCACTTACCATAATACTTTCTAGGTCCATCTGTGCTGTCACAAATGGCAAGATTTCATTCTTTTTTATGGCTAAGTAATAGTCTGTTGTATATATGTATGACCTCTTTATCCATTTATCTATTGATGGACACCTAGGTTGCTTCCATATCTTGGCTGTTGTAAACAGTGCTGTGACGAACATAGGGGGTACATGTATCTTTTTGAATTATTGTTTTTGTTTTCTTTGGATGTATATCCAGAAGTGGAATTTCTGGGTCGTTCGCTAATTATATTTTTAATTTTTTGAGGAATGTCTATACTGATTTCCATAGTGGCTGCACTAATTTATGGCCCCACCAAAATTAGAAAATTAGAAAAGAGATCCCTTTTCTCCACATACTTGTTACTGTCTTTTTGATAATAGCCATTCTGTAAGGTATCAGGTGATATCTCATGTGGTTTTGTTTTGCATTTGCCTGATGACTACTGATGTTGAGCATCTTTTCATTTGTCTATTGGCTATTTATATGTCTTCTTCAGAGAAATGTCTGTTTTAGTCCTCTGCCCATATTTTCATTGCATTGTTTTTTTGGTGTTGAGTTTTGGATATTAACTCTTCATCACGTGTATCATTGGCCAATATCTTCTCCCATTCAGTAGGTTGTTTTTTTGTTTTGTTGATGTTTTTTTTTCTCTGTGCAAAACTTTTTAGTTTGATGTAGTCCCATTTGTTTATTTTTGTTTTTATTGCCTTTGCCTGAAGAGACATATCCAAAAACATTTTGCTAAGACCTATGTCAAAGAGTTTACTGCCTATATTCTAGTTTTGTAGTTTCAGGTCTTATATTTAAATCTTTAACCAATTTTGAGTTTATTTTTGTATATGGTGTAAAAAAGTGGTCTAGTTTCATTTTTGCATGTATTTGTCCAGGCTTTTCAACACCATTTATTGAAGAGAATGTCATTTCCCCATTGTATATTATTGCCTCCTTTGCCGTAGATTAATTGACCATATAAATGTGGGTTTATTTCTGGGCTCTCTATTCTGTTCCATCAATCTAAGTGTTTTTAACCCTGTGTTAAAACCCTGTGTTTTTAACTATAATGTTATACTACCAACCTGTCTCTCTGTCTGCTTTTATGGAAATTTTTATTTTAATTATTTTTTGAATTATTTAATTATTTTTAAATTATTTACTACCACCTATGTGGTACAAAATTTAAAGGTACAAAAATGTGTATGTACTCAGTGAAAAATTAAGACATCTAATCTCTTTCCTAAAGGAGAACTTTGAACTAATTTCTTGTGTGTCCTTTCAGACATTCTCTAAGCATATAAAAGTTGATGTGTATTTGTATTCTTCTCAACTCCAACAAAAATATGAACACTCTTCTTCAGTTTGTTTTTTTAAAAAAAATTTATCTCGGATGTTGTTCCTTGTTATTAATCATAGAGCTGCTTCATTCTTTTTAATAGCTGAATTATATTTTATTGTATGGATACATCATAACTTATTTATACAGTTGCTACCAGTGTTTTAGTGTGGCTGCAGTGATTGATTTTACATGTGTGTCATGTGGCTTATGTGCAGATATAGCTGTATAATACATTTTTTAAAGTGAAATCCTAGGTTGAAAGGTTTGTGAGTTTAAAATTTTGATAGCCCCTGCTAAATTACTTTCCATAGAAATTGTACTAACTTACACTCCCACCAACAATATATGAGCGTGTGTGTATCCCCATACCTACAGTATCTAAAACAGCATGTTATCATCACACTTTTGATCTTTGCTGTTCTGTAAAAAATAGTAATTTGCATTTCTTTTATTATAAGTGAGATTGAATTGTTTTTCTTGGTCATAAGATATATTTGAATTTCCTTTTCTGAGAATCATCTGTACATGTCTGTCAGGCATTTTTTTTAGTGACATGTTGGGTTTCAGAAATGATTTGTAGACCTTTTCTTATAGTAGGGAAAGTCTCTTGTGATTTGCTGCTAATATTGTTTTCTCATATTGTCATTTGTCTTTTGACTAAGTTTATTTATTATTTTTTTTTTGTAGAAATGTTTGATGTAGTTGAATTGATCAATTTCTTTGTCTTTTGAGTTTTACATCTTTCTTTGAAACGTTTTTTGTACTTTGAGATTATAAAAAATATTACTTCTTTTAGTTTTCTGACTTAATTTTTATATTTAAATCTTTATTCCATTTGAAGTTAATTTGAGGGTTTCAAATTCAACTTGGTTTCTTTCTTTTTTCTTTCTTCTTTTTTTTCCCCTTTAGATGGCTGTCCAGTGTCCTTATGTCATTTATTGGATAATCCCCCATCCCCTAAATTGGTCGGAATGTTACTTTAATCAAATGCTGCATAGTATTTGTATGTTTCTTGATTCTGTATGGTATTCTGTTGATCAATTTGTCTATTCACATCCATTATCACTTTTAATTACTGCACCTATATAAATAACATGGAGCTAATGTCCCCACCTCATTACTGTTTTTCATTTTTTTTCTTCTTGCATGTTGGATTCTCCATATGTATTTTAGAATTAGTTTTTCTGGTTTATAAGACATTATTATTATTATTGTTATTATTTTGTAATTAGCCAATTATTTAAAAGACTTGTCTCTGTCAGCAATTTTCACAGTGGGTTTTGTGGAACATTGGTCCTATGAGGCTGCTTCCCCTAAAGAGAATTCCATGTCAGATATTTTCGAGAACCATTGCATATTATAACTCCTCTCTAGGATTCACAATACACATTAATATATCAAAAGCTCTTAAAAGTTTAGTAATAAAGAAATCTATTTAACTTTTTAAACTGAGTTTCTCAGACTTATTTGAGCACAGTATCCTTATTTTGGTACAAAATGTTTCTGCAGAGTATTCTGTAGAATATATTTTGGGAAACATGGATCTATCATTATGTCTTCTTCATCTACATTTCATAACTCACTGTAATCTGGCTACAGCCCCCAGTTTCTCTTAAAACTATTTTCGCCAAGGATATTAGTGACTGCACCAGATGCTTTTAAAACTTGACCTATATGGATTTTCAACTTACTCATCGTCCATCTTTTGATATTTTCTTCTTTCTTGACTTTGGTGAAATTGTCTTTTCTTTCTATATTTCCTTCTTCTTCTTAGTCTCCTTTCTGGGGTCCTCACTCTACATGCTCTGCCCTGTGCTTTCTGTGTATGACATAGCACTGTAGCACTGACACTGAAGAAGGGCCAGGTTGGGACCCCGTAGTAGAGGCCTCACAGCGTCCCTGGCTTCACTTTTCCTTGCCCTAAAGCTTAACAATAGATTGTCCCCAGTGGCTTGACCTAGAGCTTGGAATGTCCTCTGCCATGGAAAGTTGCCCTGAAACTTATGATTAATGCCGTTATGCTTACTAGTCACAATCCTTCTGGTCTAGCGTTCTTTCCAAACTACTCCTATCTTTGTTCCTGGGTTGCTAACGCCACCGGAGGACCATGTTGCCAGAGGAACGGCTCCGTGAAGCATAACAGACCCCCTGGAACCATCATGCAGCACCTGGAATAATGCCCAGATTTTCTCTTAAATACTTACCTAAGCTGGACTGAGAAAATAAGGCAGTTTTAAAGGTGTAACTTGCTGCCTTCTCAGATCACCAGTGCTCTGACGATAAACACTTATTCTAAATATCCCAACTCCTGTATTGGTCTATTGGCTGAGGGGTGCAGGCAGCACGGGCCGGACTCGGTCGTTCTCAGGTTTCAACACTATTTGCTGATAACTCCCGTATCTATATCTATAGCACACTCCTGTTTTTTAACCTTCAAACATCTGTTTTCACTAGTGTTTGGTAGACTTTCTATTTGGCTTATCT
>NW_011888795.1:709689-710036 GCF_000151845.1 Pteropus vampyrus
ATAAACACTTATTCTAAATATCCCAACTCCTGTATTGGTCTATTGGCTGAGGGGTGCAGGCAGCACGGGCCGGACTCGGTCGTTCTCAGGTTTCAACACTATTTGCTGATAACTCCCGTATCTATATCTATAGCACACTCCTGTTTTTTAACCTTCAAACATCTGTTTTCACTAGTGTTTGGTAGACTTTCTATTTGGCTTATCTCACCAGCCCATCTAGCTCAGGCCTACCTCACAGGCCCAACAGTGTTAAAACAGTCTCTGCTGGCCTGTATAGTGTCTGTGCAAAATTGTGTTTTGTGGCAGATGTAGCCTTTGGCAAGGAGAGCTCCAGCTGGATTTTTGCC
>NW_011888795.1:713311-718034 GCF_000151845.1 Pteropus vampyrus
CCAACATTACTAACTCAGCATACCAGTTTACTCCCCTTTCCTCCAAAATACCACAGTTTTTAAAAAATGTGAGTGTCTTTTACATAGTGCTTGTTCTGCCTGAAGTTCCCTTTTCTTCCTTTGAAGAGGTGCTTTAATGAATTTTTTGGAGTTAACTTATTGAGATCGAATTTGACTTAATAAAATGATTTTTTGTTGTTATTAGACAACCTCTGGGTCCTGGAAGGTCAACTTTTTTGGTACAACTGTCCTTTGACTTTACTCGTTCAACTAAATAATTTGTAAAGTTATTTTTAACCTGATGTAATGTCTTTCTTTTTCAGCTTGTGAAGCTTTGTATTGCGATGATTGATACCGGAAAAGCCTTTTGTGTTGCAAATAAACAGTTCATGAATGGGATTCGAGACCTGGCACAGTATTCTAGTAATGATACTGTAGTTGAGGTTAGTATTTTAAAATTAGTTAAAATGCTAAATACAATAAGACATTAATTACTTATGCATCTATTGACCTTATGAAGAGTTATAGTGGTCCTTTAAAATTAGAATTAGAAAAGCTGTCATTCGTTGCCATTATCTTGTATAATTCTGTCTTCTTGGATAATTAGAAGTCGATGTTTGATTTGAGTTGTGAATGTAAGTTTACTTGCTGCTAGGTGAGCTGAGGCATCTACAAGAGGGCTGGAGCAGGGAGAAGAGGATCATACTTACTAGGAGGCTGCTTATAGAGGCAAGCAGAAAGCATTAATCTAAAAATAGTATCTAACTATATGTATGGGGGAGCTGTATAGGAAAGTTTTGATCAGCTCGCTATGCTGGGTTAGCCTGTCCCCCTTGCTATACTATGTGGCATTATGATATTCCTCTTTCATGAGGAATAATAATAATACGTGAAGAAATGGGTATAGTTTAAGTATTATTTGATCCACAGATGCCTAAATGGGCACAGTCTCGTTACACTTAATTTTACTTTTGGGCTTATATATGTCATTCCTGTTTGTTAGCATAATACTATTGTTAGGGCAGTACTGATTCTTTGACTATTCTAGGGTTTTATGTTACGACTGGTAGACTTGACCTCTGTAGAGCATGTCTATGAGGTAGTGAGATTGTCTTTAGAAATAAATGTTACTGTTTAAAATGTTAGTTGATCTTCCTGTTAGAAATTTTAAAGTAACATTTCTGTGGCCTATTTTAGTGGCTCTTAAATGACTTTGTTTTCTTTTGATTTCTTTCTCATAGACAAGTTTGACCAAGTTTTCTGACAGCCTTCAAGAAATGATCAATTTTCATACAGTAAGTGTCAGTAAGTAGGTGTTACTATGACCATGTTAGTTATTTTAGTACTTTTCTTTACTGGCAGCATTTTATAAAATTACTTGTTGGAATTCAATGATTTTGATTTGTCAACAGCTTTTTAGTTGGGTGGATCTAAAATGTGTGTGTGTGTGTGTGTGTGTGAGAGAGAGAGAGAGAGAGAGAGACAGTGAAAGTACACATTTTATTTCTCATTCTAAAATAGCGAAGTTATATATGAGTACACACCCATAAAAGTTATTTTTTTTCTTAGAGTTGTACCTTCGTTAGTTTTGAAATAATTATTTCAAGAACAAATTGTAGAAGTCATTATTCTAAATTTAGCTATTTCTTTTAATACTTACAAATATATTCCCTTTGTCTAATCAATTGCCAGTATTAAAGACTGCTATACTCTTTGACATATTTATATGTATGTTTGAGACTTGAGGGCATTTTCCTTCAAGAATGAGGAATATATATTACTTTTGTGATGTCAGAAAATTCCTTTATAAATTTTATAGAAGTGTACTGGTAATATGGTACCTTATAAGCTATGCACTTCTTAAAATATTTTAAAAAGCTTACCATATATGCCTGTTATATAATTATTTATTCACTGCTTCAAAATTTATTGGTAGCTGTCTGTAACAAGAATATCAATACATATTCTTTATGAAATCTGCTAATTTTTGTTCTTAGTTAATTTGATTTTCTTTATTTTTATATACATATATTTTGGTGAACAGATTAAGAATGAATTTATCTGATAATACTTATTTTAATTGTAGTTCAAATTTTAGCTGTACCAAATTGGTATTACAAGTATCTGCTTCAATTCCTGCTTTCATTTCTTTTGAGTATATGTCTAGGTGTAGCATGGCTGGGTCATATGGTAATTCTATGTTTACCTTTTTGAGGAACCATCAAACTATTTTCCACAGAGGCAAAACTATTTTACATTCCCATCAGCAATATATAAGTGTTCTAATTTTGTACATCCTTGCCAATACTTCTTATTCTTTATTTTCTTTATTATAGCCATTCTAGTAGGTGTGAAGTGGTATCTCCTTGTGGTTTTGATTTGCTTTTCCCTAATGAGTAATGCAGTTGAGCATCTTTTCATGTGCTTACTGGCCAATTGTGTATTTTCTTCCACCATTGTTACTGTTGTTGTCTATTCAAGTCCTTTGCCCATTCAATTTTTTAAAAACTTAATTCTTTATATATTTTGCATATTAAACCCTTATCAGATATATAATATTTATATATTATGATATATAAATATTTTCTCCCATTCTGTAGATTCTTTTCACTTTCTTGATAATGTTCTTTGATGCACAAAAGTTTTAATTTTGTTAAAGTCCAGTTTATCTGATTTTCTTCTGTTGCTCCTGCTTTTGAGATCATGTCCAAGAATCCATTGCTAAATACCAGATCATGAAGATTTATCCCTTTGTTTTCTTCTAAGAGTTTTATGGTTTTAGCTCTAATATTTTATACCAATTTGGTTTTTAATGACTTCTTAATAATTCTCATTTTGCCTTTGAATGAGCTTCGAAGCCAACGTATGGTATATTTGATTTCTCTTGAAATCAAGCCATCTTTTGGATTCAAACTTCTTAAAAAATGTAATATACTGAGAATTTTTTTTTTGGTAAAAGTTATTGATTTTCAATTAACATGATAGGTTAAGTGTTTTCTCCATAATTTATTATCCTTTGTAACAGTCCTGTTTCTGATGTTTTTTAAATCAGTAAGTCTTATGTTATTGCTTTATATGAGAATACCTTGCTCTTTGTTAAAGTTTTATATGTGAAAAGTTATAGTTAAGATAAACTTTTTGGTAAAAAAATTGTTTAAATGTATGTTGGAAGCTTTCTTGTTAAGAAATCTTCCTTCAAAGTATTTTATAAATCTCTTTCTCAAATCTTTAATAATCCGGTTTGTTTGAAGCAAGGTCCGTAAGCATAATTTGCTTCAGGAGGGTAGAGATTGATCTTTTTAGTGACAGTGTTAATATGCACATAGTTTCCCGAACTGAATCCAATAATGTAGTTTTTTTGTTTTCTAAAATTGAAAGCAATCAATGTTTCTTGACTTTAACGTTGTAAAAAGAACATAACTTAGATTATTATAACATAAATTAGAGACAACTTAGATTGGGTTTAGGTTCCAATTATTAGCTATATAATTTGGTCAATTTACTTAATCACTTTCATTTTTCAATTTAGTGTTCTGAAAAATCGGAATAATGGAATTTGCCATGCCTATATGTGATAGTTTGTAAGGAACAAAATATGTGAAAGTAGACTCTGGAGAGAACATTTCTTCCTTTACTATATCTGTCGGCATCCATTTAGGGAAATAGAGACCACTTAGGGTATTTCTAATAGAAAGGTTTTAATATAGTGATTTGGTCACAAAAGTGTTAGAAGAGTTGGAGAATATAAAAAGCCAAGGTAATGCCACCTAGAGATTAGTAAACATGGGAAGTAGCTATTGCCCCTAGGGCTGGTGGAACAAAAGTGAAAGTGGTGTTAGCAGAGCCCCCAAGTACTGAACTGTTGAAAATACTGCCATTGTTACCAAGCCAGGAGGCTGGGAGCTTGCCTTCCTGTTGCTCTAAGAGCCAAGGAGCCTACAGTGCCATTGACACTGTCCCTGATGGTCACCGATGCCTCTGAAAGTTGGAGTAGCTCACAGTTGCTCACTGATGATTGTGTGAGAACTGAAGCAGAAAAAAAAATGGCTTCTCCTTATCTCCTGCTTCTTTATCTAACATTGGCTCCCATTGGCAAAACCTAACCTCTTAGCTTGTGTGGGGGTCTGGGAAATATACTTTGCATATTTCTAGCTCCTGGCAATATCGAGGAGGAGTCTGTGGAAGGGTGATGTAGTGGTGACAGCCAACAACCAGCACACCAACCGTAAAGGCTATAGTTTTAAAAATATTTTTGGTTGGCAAATTATTGTGAAACTTAACAATTATTATCCTTAAAAGTTCATGACTTTTTTCCATATACTCCAACTCCAGTACATTAGCAAAATATACCCCAAATCCAGCTATCAGTTTCTCTGCCACCTTCAAGTCTAAACTACTCCACCACCTCTTGTGTAGTATTATATAAAACCCTTCTGACTTGTGTTTCTGCTTCTATTCTTGCCCTTCTACAATGAGTTCTGTATATGGCAGCCAGAATGAACTTTTAAAAAATAAAAATTAATTCACAGCACTCCCCTGCTCTCTAGCTCCCCATCACACTCAGGATAAAATCCTAACCATGGCCTGCCAAGCCCTACATGATCAGGCTCCTGCTGATAACTGCCTAATCGCATCTCTACTCTCTGCCTGGCTGCAGCCACTTGGGCTTTTTGTTCTTTGAACATGGCAAAGTAATCTTCATGTTAGGGCCGTGGCACTTGCT
>NW_011888795.1:718359-720118 GCF_000151845.1 Pteropus vampyrus
TTCTAAGTTCAATGACTACAGGCACTGTTATATTGATCTCTGCTACTATCACCTAGAAGCGTTTTTGGTAGAAACGAGTTACTCATGGCAGGTTTAGGGAAACTGAGATTATGAATTTATGAAAACTCATATTTTTTTATAGTCATTAAATTAATAAAAATATGTTAAATCAGTAGGAAAGCACATTGGATAGACAATTAAAAGTAATGCTCTTTTAATTTTTCTTTTACTGCTGCTTGTACTTGAAAAATTTTAGGATCTCAGTTTTGACTGTAAAATTTATTTTGTTTTAAAAAGAAAATTTGCAAACTAAGAGGAGATCACTATTTGTCTGTCTCTCTGTCTAGAGATTTAAAGGCTATAGGTTGGTAAGCTTGTGTGTGCTTACATATATATATACTTATATAATTACACATAGGGAATTCTTTATCTAATATTATACCCAGATGTTCTGCGCTTTTCTGTTTTTATTACCATATTTCTTTTTACAGCATCTCAGAAATTCTCCTTCTAATAGATATTCATATGAAGTTGTTAGACCTTGGTTCATTTTCTTTCATTTTCTTTCCTTTTATGGTTGTTAGGCTGTCTGCTTTACCTGGCCTTTTTGTTTCCTGTTAACAAATACTTTTATTTTTTCTCAGTAGGACTAAATTGTGTGTAGTTGAATCAGAATTCTTATATTTGTGGTAAGGGTTTTTCCCTCATCATAACACACTGTATACTTCACATTAACTAGAATATAGATAGGGATGACACATATCTTGTTTACTGTTATATTTCCAGTACTTGCACAATTCTCTTCCCGGGGAAGTCATTTAATTTTTCTAAGCTTTACATTCCTCCCCTCTAAAATAAAAGAGCTTTAATTTTATAATAAAAAGATGACTTTTGATTATAAAAATTCTAAGATTATAAAGCATTACTTATAAGACTTAAACATGATCTCAGAGTCACTTGTTAAAATGTGGGGAAAACCTAGTTACAGAAAATGCTTTATTTCAGTAGCAATTTTTACAATGAAATTTTGATTACATACCAGTAGAGGATAGAGGAGGCTTTATATGATAAGATAAACTGCTTTCTAAAAGATAATAAATACTGGAATCTGCTTTACATTCTGCAGCAGAGCTCATAACACTTAGGTTTTGGTATATCAGTTTTTGTCAGGATAAAAGGCTGGCTATTCTAGAGATGTCATTTATGAATGACTTTGTGGACTTAAGTAAATATTGAAATAATGGAACCATTTGAGGTATTAGCCAAGTAAGATTAAACATAGTTTGAGATTAGATTATCTAGTCATTTAAAAAAATTTGGATTCTTTCATGATTTATTTCCTGTGTAAAAATATATAATACTGTTTCTTATTCCTTACAGAATGAGAATTTCCTAGGATACTCTAACTCTTATGTCTTAATAAGATTCCAACACATGCCTTTTCCAGAGCTGGTCATGTATACTACATTCTACTGAGTACTAGAGTTGATTTAATACTGACCTGTTTTCCTGGAATATATAATTTGTGTAACCTCACTGATGACCCTTGGATTCTAGTTTGCCATTGGTATAAGGAACTTGAAGTATTTATTTGATTATTATCTTTACTGAATCAAGCTTTAAAGTTGAATTACTGCCTCAATTTTATGAAAATATGTGACTTTTTTTGTTTTGATTTTTGTAAGTTTGATTTTCTATATTGTATCTGCTCAATCATTCAACAAATGGTTTTAGGTAATGAGAAAACAGGTAAGTAGTT
>NW_011888795.1:720168-722319 GCF_000151845.1 Pteropus vampyrus
CTGTGTAAAAATATATAATACTGTTTCTTATTCCTTACAGAATGAGAATTTCCTAGGATACTCTAACTCTTATGTCTTAATAAGATTCCAACACATGCCTTTTCCAGAGCTGGTCATGTATACTACATTCTACTGAGTACTAGAGTTGATTTAATACTGACCTGTTTTCCTGGAATATATAATTTGTGTAACCTCACTGATGACCCTTGGATTCTAGTTTGCCATTGGTATAAGGAACTTGAAGTATTTATTTGATTATTATCTTTACTGAATCAAGCTTTAAAGTTGAATTACTGCCTCAATTTTATGAAAATATGTGACTTTTTTTGTTTTGATTTTTGTAAGTTTGATTTTCTATATTGTATCTGCTCAATCATTCAACAAATGGTTTTAGGTAATGAGAAAACAGGTAAGTAGTTTTGTGATTCCCAACTGTTCTTATCTCATGGCACAGATAGACATTGGTGGTTGATTATATTTGTATGGGACACTGGAGAAGACTGGTGGGGGACATGAGGGTGTCATGTCCTGAGTGTTGGTGAAAAATATTTAAATTTCTTTATGGAATTATGTTAAAATAATTAATATTTAATAAATAATGTTTTCAGTAAAATTATGTTAAAATGAAACACATAGTGTTATGGAAGATAGTACACATTGAATGTGTATAACACTTCCAAATTATTTTTAAGAAAATTTAATGAGAAATTTGAGCTCACTTCTGTGAATATGACTTTAAAAAAATAGGTGTTATACAGAATATGGTTTCAAGCAATTCCTGATCAAGATTTTAAAATTGATGATCTTTTCAAATTCGTGGTCATTGTCAGTGATGAGAACTTTGTCGGTATAAGTAGGCATATTAGTGAAAGGCAGATGAGTATTTATTACCCATTCCTCTTGATTGACAGGATCGCTGTTTTTTAATGTAATTAGAATTTAAATAATTTCATCTCTTTAAATTTTACTTTAAAGGAGCAAATCATTCATTAAATGGAACTACTCTTCCTCTTCTTTCATTAACACATGTAATGCTTAAGTTTTCTGGGATAAATTGAATGTATTTTAAATAAAATAATAAACTTTTCTGTAGGTATATACAGAATTTGCCCTACCTACTCTATACCCCACCACACCCCACTTCTACCCACTTTTAATCATTCTCTTTGTAAATTCAGATTATAGCACTAACTCCCTAGTGACTTGGTCTCAACCTCTCATTTCCAACAGTTCAAATCCATAGTTTGTTAGTATATGTTGTTAGAAATGTCAAGGATTGCTTGAAATAAGTTCATCAGATTGCAGAACACCAGTTAAGTAAGCCATCTTTTAAAATCAATAACTGGCATTAAGCAAATTTTCATGTTTTGTTCCTCCTAAACTTTTGGAATTCTACTTTTAACTCATACACTTAGGCAAAGTTCTTCCGTTGGAAAGCCAGTACACTTTTGTATAAAACAGCAGAGCAATGTTCTTATATCATTTCTCTACAAAAAGCTAAAAACAGATGAAGCTAAATGTTCTGAATATTTTGTTTATATTCATGGATCATTTTGATAATATTTAATTTGAAATTCATATCTACATACAGACATATATGAGAGATCCTTTTGAAATAATATAGTACTAGATCTTCAGAGTTTCCAAATGAATTCTTAATGTAAACTTCCAGTTTGCTGTCATTGTGGCTGTACTATCAGTATGCAAAATTACATATTTTTATCATGTCTTTTTGTTTTAAAGTTTTCATCCCTGGGAGTTTGTTTTGGTACTTTGCAAAATAATCAATCCTCTTCTAAGATAATCTTCTATGTAGAAATTTTAGCTATTGCTGTTAACTTGAGCACAGTTATGAACAAGTAGAATCATCACTTAGCAATGAAAATTTTGTTACAGTTGTCTTCTGAGATAGTAATTATTACTGTCTATCTGGCATGTCATCAAATGCATCCGTTAATTCTTTTATTCTAATCTGGAACCTTTTTTATTTCCTTTGCTTCTTTGAAAATGACAAAGTTCCTATATTTTCCTTGCAGGCTGATATATTGTGCAATTTTGTAATGGTATGAGGCATTCTGGCTCTAAGTCTTAATTATGTAACCTTGTAACTAGCTTCTTAATATGATATTGTAACTAATCTCGTAAAAGAAC
>NW_011888795.1:722559-754563 GCF_000151845.1 Pteropus vampyrus
GTAATTTGCTTTTACCATTGCTTTATTTAATAACTGATATATAAAGACCTTTAGGTTGAAAAATAATTTTGGGCTGTTGTGTTAGTCTTCTGAATGTAATAACTTTCTGTCACTATTTAATGAAAAAGTTGTCTATTATGGTTTAAATGTTCATTTTCTTAATAACTAATGATGCCAAGATTAATGGAAAGATTAATGAAACTAATCTTTTTATGTGTTTATTTGCCACCCACATATCTTTTAAAATGTATTATGGTTTAAATTTGCCTTTCTTAGTGCTAAGGATGCTAAGCATCTTTTTATGTGTTTGCTATCGATGTATCTTCTCTGATAAAATATCAGATCTTTTGCCCATTAAAAAAAATTGGGGTTCGTGTCTCATTATTTAGTTTGTAAGAGTTCTTTATATATTCCAGGTATGTCTTTTGTCAGATAAATGTTTTGCAGGTATTTTCTCTCAGGCTTTGGCTTGTCTTTTTCATTTTTGTAATAGTATCTTTTGAACATCAATAGTTTCTAATTTTGATGAAGTAAATTTATTGATTTTTTTCTGTTATTGTTTTTTTTTGTATGTGTTTTATTAAGAAATATTTGCCCAACCCAAGTTCACTAAGATTTTATTCTATGTTTAGTTTAGATCTGTGATTCACTCCAAGTTAATTTTTGTATATGTTGCATCGTAAGGGTCAAGGTTCATTTTTTTTTTTTTTTGGCATATTACTCTTTAATTGTTCCAGCACCGTTTGCTCAAAAATAATCTTTTCCATACATATTGTCACCTTTTGTTAAAAAAGTTGACCATATGCCTGAGTCATTTCTAGATTCTATTCTGTTTCATTGATCTTTTTGCCTATCTTTATTTCAGTACTACAACTGCACTGATTACTGTAGCTTTCATAAGAAGTCTTGACATTAGGTAGCATAGGTATTCCAACTTTTTTCTTTTTTTTTTCAGGATTGTTATGGCTATTCTAGGTCCTTTACATTTCTATATAAATTTCAAAATCAGGTTTTCAACTTCTATAAAAAGCCCTACTGGGATTTGGAATGGGATCGTATCAAATCTATTGATCAATTTGGTGAAAATTGACATCGTACTAATATTTAGTCTTCTAATCCATGTACACAGTATATCTCTCCATTTATTTAAGTTTTCACTGTACCAGTCTTGCATATCCTTTGTCAAATTCACCCCTGAGCATTTCTTATTTTTTAATGCTATTTTAAGTGGTATTGTTTTAAAAGTTCATAATTTCTAATTGGTCATTGCTGGTATGTAGAAATACCACTGGTTTTTGTATATTAACTTTGTTTCTGCAACCTTGCTAAATTCACTTATTAGTTCTAGTAGATTTTTTTGTAGATTCCATACTATATACTCAATCATACAGTCTGTGGATAAAAACAGTTTTATATTCTTCTTTTCTAATATGAGTGCTTTTTATTTCATTTTTCTTATTTGATTGAATTTCTAGGATTCAATGTACAATGTTATGTAGAAGTGATGGGAGCAAACACCCCTGTCTTGTTCTTCATTGTAAGGGAACAGTAGCCTTTCATGACTAAATATGATGTTAGCTGTAGGTTTTTCATATATGTCCTTTATTGGGTTGAGGAAGTACCTTTCTATTCCTGGATTCCTGAGAGCTTTTATTAGGAATGGATGTTGGGTTTCATCAGATGCTTTTTTTTGCATCCATCTAGATAGATGGTCATATGGTTTTTCTGTTTTAGTCTGGTAACATGGTGAACTATATTGATTGATTAAATTTTTAAAAATTTTTTATTTAAAAAATTTTTTCCCCTGTCTAATTCCCCCCCTCCCCTGCCCCACTTCCACCCCTGACCCATGGATGTTGCTATTTCCCCTTAAGAACTGGATCTCTGAAGGCAGGGCATCCCCTCCCACAAGCTTGCGGTGTGCACCCAGGGCCTGGTGCACCCTGGGGCCAGGCACACCCAGGGTATGGTCTGTGGCTTCACCTGGGCACGAACCCAGACCTTAAGCAGACGTGCTAACCACTACACTATGGAGCCACCCCCTGACTGATTTTTTAATATTAAATCAATCTTGCATTCCTTGGATAAATCCCAATTGGTATGATGTTTTGTACTTTTTATAAATTGTTATATATCGTTATAATGTATTCTTAAGAACTTTACGTAGCTTTATTTTCTTACCATGTCTTTGTCTGGTATTGTCCCTCATAAGAATTTTCTCATAGAATAATTTTCTGATAGAGTAGATTTGGAGGGTGGGGAGAGTTTGAGTAGAATTAGTATTTTTTCTTCCTTAAATGTTTGGTAGAATTCAGTAGTGAGGACATCTTTGTAGAGTTTTGTTTTAGGGAGATTTTTTCCTTTTATTTATGTACTTACTTTTGGAAGGTGACTTATTCTTTATTATTAGAAGTTGAAATAGTTTTACAATAAACATTAATATATTCACCTGCTAGATATGTTTACTTTATCACATATCTAATCATTTATCCTCCCTTCTGTCCATGCATCAGTCTATTATTGATGTATTTCAAAATAATTTATAGACAAGTGTATTCATTCCTAAATACATTCCCGTGCATAATTTGTGAGTTTAATATCTTTCACAGTTTTTCTTAATTTTTTTGAGGTACAATTTGAATACAGTTAGTTAAATGCATGTCTTAAGTGTATCATTTCATGAATTTTAATAAATGCATATTCTCATGTAACCCAAATCTCTTTTAAGATAAAAATCATTACCATTACTCAGAAAGTTTTCTCATACCTCTTCTCAGCCCCAACCCACACCCCCAAGGCAAGTACTATTTTGATTTTCTTCTATAACTAGTTTTGCTTGTTCTGTAACTTCATATAAACAGAATCATGAAGTATTCATGTGTGTGTGCTTATGTGTGTGTGTGTGTGTGTGTGTGTGTGAGAGAGAGACTTTTTTCACTCGATACAATTTTTGAGATTGGTCTATATTGTTACGTGTATTGTAGTGTAATTTAATTTCATTGAGGTCATATAACATATTTTATATGATGCCATACTCCCCTATTATATGATTAATTTTCATAAATGTTGTTAGTGTGCCTGAGAAGAATGGATATTTTCTTCTGTTGGTTTTATGTTCCTATATCTGTCGTTTTAATTAACCTCATTTGTCATGCTGTTTGTTTCTTAATTCTTTTAAAAATCTGGTGGTTCATACGTATATTGTTGTTCTTTGTATTTTGAAGTTATCTTAAAATTTGTAACAAAATTAATTCGTTGTGGTATACAGCTTTATGAGTTTTGACAAATCCATAGTTGGGTCTTCTCCCACAATCATGATGCAGTTCCATTAACTGTAAAAATTCCTTCATGTTACCCTGTTGTTAGTCAGCACTTCCTCCAACCCCCTATCTTTGGAAATTTCTGATTTATTTTTCACTCTTATAGTTTTGCTTTTTCCTAAATGTCATAAAAATAGAATCATATAGCTTGTAGCCTTTTAGATATGACTTATTTTACTTAGCAAAATGCATAGAGATTCATCTAAGTTTTTGCATGTTTTAATAGTCGTTGCTCTTTCTTGCTGAGTAGTATTCCATTGTATGGATATACCATAGTTTGATTTTCCAAACACATTTGGGTTGTTTACAGTTTTTGGCAATTAGGAATGAAACCATTATAAAAATTGATGTATAGATTTTGGTGTGAACATAAGTTTTCATTTCTCCTGGGCAAATACCTAGGAGTGGGGTTTCTAGGTTTTATATAAGTATAGTTTTAACTTTATGCAGTATGGGATGTTTTAAACTATAGAGTCTGTTTCTTTGATTCTGTTTAGGTTATTGGTTTTTTTCTTGAGTGAGCTTTGGTAATTTTTGTCTTTCAAAAAATTTACCCATCTCATCTGTTGAATTTATAGACATAAAATTGCTCCCCAACTCTCCTGGTTATCCTTTTTAGTGTATCTGCGGAATCTGTGGTGAAGTCACCTCTCTTCTTGACACTCGAAATTTGTGGCTTTTTTTTTTTTACCCCCTGATCACTTTGGCTGGAGGTTTGTTAATTTTATAGATCTTCTCAAATAACTAGCTATTGGCTTTATTGATTTTTGGCTATTAGTTTTGTTTTCTATTTAGCTGACTTTCACTTTGATCTTTATTATTTCTTCTTCCTTTGGGTCTAATATTTTGGATTTAACATAATACTGAAAAATTGGTTTTCTCTTTGGAAGTAAATTGATGGATTACAAAACCCTGTACTCAATTCAGATTTTGCCTGGATTTTTGTATGCACATGTGCACATCTGTGTGTGTGCATGTGTACGTGCGTGTGTGTGTGTGTGTCTGTGTGTGTGCGAGGGCACGTACGTTTTGGTATTTGGGTGAAAACATAAAGACTTTTGCCAGTAGCAAGATTTTGGAATGAAAATGGTATGTTTTTAATTAGTAGAAGATTAGAGGGTTTTCTTTTTGTTTTGAATATTGGTTTTTTTGCTTGTTCATCTGACTTCTGTTTGCTTCAAATTCTGAATGAGGTATATCTATGAATTATAAAAGTATTTAGAATTCCTGTGACAGGCCCTATGAAATTTACTGCACATAGAGCTATAAGCGTTAAATATGTAACATCATTTAAGTGGAACAAAATATTGTGAGGAATAAAATTTTATTTTTGTCTCTATTCTTAACAATCATTGAATCACAAGATCTGTATAATTTTACTTGAACTAAGAATGTAAAACCTTTAAATCCCCAGGTCTTCCCAAATGAATAATGTTTAGCAAAGATATAAGGCATTTCTGGAGTTGTTTTCATTTGGTGTGTTTCAGTATATGAGATTAAGAAATTTCTGTTGTAGATGGAGTGGTATTTGTATTACTCTTTTAGGTTGTCGTCCAAAGGCTCAATTAAAATCAAGGAAATAAATTGCTTTACTCTTTGAGAATTCTACTTAAATATTAAAGCAGATTTGATTTCCTCTGTAAATAGAAGTAATTTAATTTTTTAGATGAAATTGGTTTGAAAATCAGTTTCTTTTTAAAATGCTTATTTCTTATGGAGTCTTTAATAAGAAATATAGGTGTTATTAGAAATTGGAGTATTGATGGAAGGTTATGTTAATTATAGAACTACATGAAAATTATTTTCTTTGTTTACTTTTCTAATTGTTTAATGTTATATTTTATCTTTTAGATCCTATTTGACCAAACTCAGAGATCAATTAAGGCACAGCTTCAGAACTTTGTTAAAGAGTAAGTCAATTGCAGTGAAGAGAAAAGAAAAGCAGCTAGTTAATTATCACATCTGGGAGTTGATATCTTTGGGAAAAAATCATAGACCATGAATTACTGAAAATATTAGAGTTTTTGTTTATTTGTTTTGCTTTGTGAAATGTATATTACATTTCTTCTTGAATTTCTCCATAAGGAAATCAGGCTTCATGGCTTTCAGTGAATCATTTATACTATGAAATATGTGTTCAGGATACATAGTTAGATGTAATGACCTTTCAAAGTCAAAGCAAACCCCAAAAGTTGTTGAAATACTTATCAGTTATTTTAGTTGATATTAAATTTTCCATTGTCTCAATGTGGTATTTTCTTTGAAGAGAAAATAATGGGTTATAAGAGAATAAGTAATGAAAGAGCATATTTTTGGCTGCATACAAGCCTTTTGCGTCACATTCATCACATTTTATACGTGAAATAAAATGAACTGTTCAAATTGGTAAGTTTTCCTTTTTCACATGAATAGTTCAGTTTTTCTCTTAATTTCTTTCTGAGAATGTATAAAATTACAGATTAAGTTGATTATGATACGGTATTCAGGGTAAATTATAGACATTATAAGCTTTAAATAGTGGTAGATCACGTGAACATAATGCACTGCTGTTTTAGTAGGTTAGAATTGTCCTGGATGGAGGTGATATCTTGCAGATTCTTTATAGATGATTTTGTAATAGACTAACATTCAGAATGTCCTTATAGAATGTATACCTGAAAGTTAATGACTCTTACAAAGAGTTTAGTCTTTCTTAGATATACTTTATTATTTTAGGTATACTTTATTATTATATTATTTTAAAATCATTTGTCTTCACGTTATTTTGCCTATTTTCCTGGTAAAAAAAGTAAAAGCAAAGTGATGTGTTCTATAGTTACCTCAGATCATTAATGAATCAAAGGTTTCAAATTTTCAGACTATTTAAATGGATATTGTTACCTTTTATGGGTACAGCAATTTCTTTAGAAAACATAATATTATGAATGTGTATTTTAAGAACACTTTCATGTTGTTTGGACCAGTAGTTCTCTTCAACAAGAAACGAATGTTGTTTCTTAGAGTATGGTCTGTAGACCACCTATAACAGTAAAAACAAGGTGTGTCTTAAAAAAACCCTAGACTTCTAGGACTTATTCCAAAGACTAGTGGATTGTAATCTCTGGGAGGAGGAGCCTTGGAATTTATATTTTTAACAAGTTCTCTATGGTAATTCTTATGTATACTATTGCTTAAAATCATTTGGTTAATAATGGTACATGTTCCGGAATTTGTCTTTAGGAAAAAAATTAATGTTACTTTTATGTTTCTGTAATGTTAATGAGATAATTTATTTTCACTTCAAATTTATAGATTTAAGTAAGGAAATGTTAGCTGACTATATTGGGGATAATATGTAATTGAAAAACAATAGTTGTCAGAAGAGCTATTGAGTGTTATTGCACAGTGAATCAAATAAATAGGAACGTAAGAATTAAATTCTAAGTGTTATTTTGCTAAAGTTTTTGATTAAGAAAGTTTTACAAAAGTTGCTCTGTTATTATTTTTTAGAGATCTTAGAAAATTCAAAGATGCCAAAAAGCAATTTGAAAAAGTCAGTGAAGAAAAAGAAAATGCATTAGTAAAAAATGCTCAAGTACAAAGAAACAAACAGCATGAAGTTGAAGAAGCCACAAACATCCTGACAGCAACAAGAAAATGTTTTCGACACATAGCCCTAGACTACGTACTTCAGGTATATTTACTGTACATTTTCAAAATATGATTACTAAACATGTCATTACTTCTGAGTGAATACACTGAAAAGAATAAATAATACTTCTTTTTGAATTTAAAATTAAACCATGATCTTTTGTGAAAAAATTTCACTTGTTTGTATATCTGTCTGTGTATGCACATACTTGTATGTGGACGTGTATAACTTTGGTTCTGCCTCCCTCCCACCATTTCACTTAACATGTACTTCTCCCATTTTAAAATGTTGTAAAAAGAATTTTTAGTAGTTATAGTTTATTCTGTGGAGTTGCTATGTCAATTTAATTAATATTTGATTATCAGACATTTTTAGTGTTGCCAGTTTTACTGGGAATAATGAAAATATAATTTTCAATAGTTGTAACATCTTTGTATACAGATCTTTTGCCACATTTCTGATTATTTCTTTAGAGTGGATTCTTAGAGGTACCTAGGCTCACCAAATTGCCAATTGAAAAATATTTCAAGAAATAGTGTTCTCATACTTGCATTAGGTGCTGCTTTTTAAAACTAGAGATCAGTGTTTCATAAGTTGCCTGGTGATCTGGTGCAGTGTATAATTGAAACTCATTTGAATGTGATAAGTCTCTAAAGGAATTTGAGAGAAATGAAAAATGAAGGCACATATTATATATTATTTCACATGTACATTATGTGTTCCTACAGATCATGGAGTTTAAAGCTTAAATGCTCTAAAGCTTAGGGAATTATCTTTTCTAAATCTCCTTTTATAAAATAGCAGTGAGTCCCTAGATATTATTGACCTGATGATCAGAGTGCTTCTTTAAAAAAACCATAAGTAACCATATAAGTTAGTGATTAAAAACTACTTAGATAATTTTGTAAAACAGTAGAAAATCACTTTAAGATTTTTTTCTATGAAATCCCCGTTCAGTAAGTGGGAAGTTGAAATTTAAAAAACAAAGTATGCTTTGTTCATTAATGAAAGGCTTCTAGAATGGAGTAGTCTGTATTTCTTGTCTCCTGTTACCTACCTCATATTTGTACCACTTCCTGTTGTATAGAAGTGCGCAATTAGAGAATTAGATCAGATATTCTCTTCATTCTCATCTACTGTATCTAACAACCAAAACTACCTTGAGAAGTTCTATATACCCCTTAAACCTGTTCTTTCACAACCTTGCTGCAGCTGTAATGCCAATCCTTATTGTTTCTTATCTAGAGTATTAAGATGTTCTCATGTAATTGGTCTTTTCTCGCATTACTTTACTTGCCCGGTTACTAACTCATTCTCTGTTCTGTGGTCAGAGTTACTTCTCCAGGCAAGATAAATCATTCTTGCCTCTGTTGCCTCTGTCCTGCGATAATATTGTCATTCACATTTCTATTGGAGCACTTATCCCATTTATTGTAATTATTTATTTATATGTCTTTTCTGCTCCTAGATCGTATCCCTTCCCTGTAGTCTAGTGCTTGGAAAATAGATAGGTAATAAATGGTTTCTGAAAGAATGAATGACTTAATTTAAAATTTTATTTGGGGAGGGAGAATTCAGTAAAATATTCATTATTTTCAAACTTATATATTATAAATTATCCATTTCTTTGGTGTCCATCCAATAGTTTTAAGTTAAGACCCTCACCTCCCCCATAACTATTTGTTTGATTTTTCTGATGACAACTGTTGTGCCAATTTATTATATGGCCACAGTGTTTACTTTAGAGAATAAATATTCAGATTTATAAAGTTTGTAATACTTTAGCTTCTCTAAGTATTTGAATTTCTTTTCTTTTATTTTATTTTTTAAAGTAAATGCTGTTTTTCATTGCCAGACAGGGAAAAAACAAAACAAAACAGAATGGAGTGACATTCTTTTAACAATTTTCGAAGTTTGAATAATAGGTTATCTGCAGCTTCTGATTTTACTTGAGCATTTGAAAGTTAATATTTTAGTTCTCGAATCTGAATAGGCTTTGAAACAGACACAGAGAAGAAAGCAGTGCTTAGTTAAGCCAAGTTATTTGGATTTTTCTCGATCTGTTTTATTTTCTGATCAGTGCTTTAAAATTATCTTGTAAAGCAACAGGCAGAATATTCAGTGAGAAGGACATGTTAAAAGGCAGATATTCTGTTATCTTTTGACAACAGTAGCAAAGAGTGAATGATTCCTGTATAAACATTTTATTTTATTAAGTTGATATATAATAACAGACAAAAATACAGTGTTTGTTATGAATTTCTAGAGTTGAGAGAGATACCACAAAAGGCAAATTTCATAATTTACTGATCTTTTTTAGTAAGCTTAGTCTAATTAAAATATTTAAGATCTATTAATTTATTTAACAAATATTTATTCGGTGTTTACTGTGTTTCACTAGGGAAGTACAGTTGGGAATAAGTAAGACCCTCATCTCACAGAGCTTACACTTCAGCTGGAGAAAGACTTAAATAAGGAAATATAAAATAGTTTTGACTGATATGAAGAAAATAAATAGGGTTGATGTACTAGAGAGCACATGTGGGTCTACTTTAGACCTTTGTCAGGAGATAGTATTTAATCTGGGACCTGATTGATAAGAGCCTTGTGATCATCTGGGCAGAAAATAATGATAAGCCAGAATAACTAGTATGAAGGCATTGAGATGGGAGTAGTCTTGGGTCGTGGTTGGAACACAGAAAAGGGGAAAGTAGTAGAAAACTAGGTTGGAGTGATAGGCAAAAGCCATATCACAAAGGGCCTTGAAGGCTATGGCAGGGATTTGGAAGGTTTTAAGCTAGAACATGATCGCTCTGGTTGCTGAATGGATTGTAGAGAGTAGGGTGGAAACAGACTAGTTCATAGACTATTGCAGCAGTCTAGAAGAGATATGATTGTGGTTGGTGGTTGTGGCAAAAGTGTATGTATATTTTGAAGGGTCTTGATGAGCAACTGGTAAGGAGGGTGGGAAAAGATGGAATTCTAAAATTCAAATATCTATCAAAGTGATAGTTTTATTACTATAATATTATGATTTAAACACAGCCAGTTTTTCTTTGAGGTCAAAAATAGATGAGAATTTCATTCGTGTGTTTGCCTTAACTGTTTTCACAAAAAGTAGGTCAAAGGATGAAAAACTTGAACTTTGTTATTTACTTTTCTGGAAAAATGTTAAACCATATAATGAGCAACTTTTACAGTATGGCAGTATGGATTAGTTTTTAAAATAATGCATAGATGATTAACCAAGTGTATTTTCCCTCAGATAAATGTCCTTCAATCAAAAAGGAGATCAGAAATCCTAAAATCAGTAAGATTTTTATCAAAATAATGTTTTAAATATTTTAACATGAAACTGAATGTACATGTTTAAAGAGGCATGATATATACAAATGTGTGTGTGTGTATATGTATATGTGTATGTGTATATTTATTTATTCCAGGTCCATAATTAATCTTATTTTCTTGTATTTATATGTGAACCATTTTTTGTTTCCTTCATTTTATAGTTATTTATGTGTGTCTCATTTATTAATATACTATGAGCTCCTTAATTAGACATTTAATATTTGAGACTGAAATCTTATATTACTAGTATTTAGAGAATTTTTTCCCTAGGTTTGTTGATGATGTATCAGCTTTTTGATTTGTTCTTTGGTGTGTAGCTGGAAAACAAATGGGATGAAAATTGCGAATCACTTTCTTTTTCCCCGAGCGCTACACCCATGTTGACGTTGATTTTTTTTTCCTGTTTTCTCTCTTAAAGTTAACAAGGCAGGGAATGGTAGTGGTATGACATTACGTTCTTTTTTATTTTGAGAACCTTAGAAATAATTTTTCCTCTCTGACTTTGTTCACTGAAACTATTTTTTTTTCCTGAAAGAGTATGCTTAAATTGCTCTTGATCCTTGTTCCTACCTAGCTTTTTCCTAAATTCTCTTTATATTTATGTTATTTCTTATTAGATAAGTACATTATACTTTCTGTTTACCTCCTTTTCCAGATTGAGAGTAATGTATGTTAACTGTAGAAAATTGGAAAATAAAACACATGAAGAAAAAATTAAAAATACATAAATCCTTCTACCAAGGGAGAACCTCTATTAATATCTTGGTTTATATCTTTGTTTTTTTTCTCTCTTTCTGTGTGTGTGTATTTATGTATGTATGTATATGTGTGTATGGAAATATGCATATGTACTTTTTAAAATTGCATTAATTTTGTTTTCAAGGAATATAGGAATCATTCCTGTATACTGTTTTATAACTTTCTTTATTCACAAATACACTCCAAAAATATTTTTATTTAATGATGACTTTGTAGCTAGGTAGAACTCTACCTCGTGAATTTACTAAGGGTGGGCAAACTTCTTTTTTGAAGGACTAGATAGTAAATATGTTAGGTTTTATGGGCTATATGGTCTGTGTCACAACTACTCAGCTGTGCTGTTTGTAATGCAAAAGCAACCATAAACAATACATAAATAAATGGCATGGCTGTGTTCCAATAAAACTTTTTTATGTACATGGAAATTTGAATTTCATGTAATTTTGAATGTGCCATGAATTTCATGTCTTTTCATTTTTCTTTCAACCATTTCAAAATGTAAAAACTGTTGTTAGCTTATAGGCCATCGAAAAACATATGGTAGTTACCAGAGGGGAGGGAGAAGGGGGGAGGGGGAAAAATGTTAAAAAAAACAAATGATAGAGCTGGATATAGTTTGTTGGTCATAGGTTGGTGACCTTGAATATACTGTAAATTAACTTCACCCATTAATGCAATTTTATGTTTTTGACATTAAAGTATAGCATTATGAAAATTCTAATGAATGTGATTACTTCTGTAGGATAGATTTAGACAAGATTACTTAGTCTAAATGGTATAAGCATTTATTAAAAGTTTTAAAAAATTTCGTCAAATTTCAAAGGTTACATATTTCCACTAGTAGGGTGTCTGAATGAACAATTTTCACATTTTCCCAAAACCGGGTCTTAGTTTCCCCAACTCTACTCACAATTTGTTAGATGATATTATCTGATTGTTTAATTTTGCATTTATTTAATACAAAATTTTTTTTTCCATATATTATTTTGTATAATTGTGTTCCCTATTTATGTCCTTTGTCTCTTTTTCTGTTGGAGTGTTAATTTTTTTCATACTGATTTGTAACATCTCTTATGTATTAAGACTATCAACGCTTTGTCATGTATTTTCTGACTTTATCATTTATCTTTTAATATACTTATTATGTGTTTTGATGTGCAGGCGAATTTTACATTTTTATGTAGTTATAACTATTAATATTCTGCCTTTTTAATGTAATCCAGTACTTTTTATTATATTCACAAAGTTGTATAACCATTGTTATCTCATTCTACAATAATCTTTTAGTGAGCTTTGTCCTTTTGTCTTTCTGTATTGTTTAATTAGTTTTTCTTTTTAAAAATTTTTTTGGAAGGATTTTTGCATATTAAGGAACCTTATGGCCTATTTTAGATTTCAGAGAATTAAACAGATGCCTCTTCCAGTTAAAAATAATGTTTAGAGGATTCTTTCAGTATTGTGATTGAATTATTTAATTCCTCCTCACGTGCCAACTTAATAAAAATAAGGGTGATTTCTCTCTCACGAATAGGTAAAATATAGGAAAACTTGGAAAAAAATCTCAACCCATTAACAACATTTTTGGATTTTTGGAATGAATATAAAGAAACCTGCATATTGGCAGAGTCCGTTGACTCACTTTATTTTGGTATCTTGAGAAAAAAATGACCGTTCCCCTACTTTGAGTTGTACTTAGTGATCCTAGTAGGTTGTAAAGTGTTTGTGATTGTTTTGAGAGCTTCATATTTCCCCTTCTAATCTTTTAATGTCTTACTTGCAATTTATGATTTTGCGAAGGATTTTGGTTGAAAGGTAGATAGGTAATTTATAATGTACCTAGGAAATGGTGAAACTATTGAAAACGTCTTTGAACTACTACTATAAAAATTTTGATCATCTGGGTATAGTACAAATAACTAAAATTTGGGGCATCGTTAAAAATTTAAAACACTCAGGAATTTTAAAAAATAAAATTTATTGTCATGTTTGCATGTATTTCTGAAATACTCTTTTAAGAAAAATGACTCAGTTTAATTTTAGATGGGTTTGATATTTTGGGCTTTGTGGAATTTTTAAACATTAAATAGGATAAGATTTTTTTTTAATTTCAGAATATTTATCTGAGAATTGATTTTATTATGCTAATCTTTTTTTCTCCTATTAGATGTTATCCTTTATGTATGCCCATTTGGCCTTCTTTCATCAAGGATATGATCTGTTCAGTGAACTTGGGCCCTACATGAAGGATCTTGGTGCACAGGTAATGTTGTACTATACTTCTGGATTGTGTTGCACATTGATATCTGTTATTTCTTTTAACTGAGATATAATTGACATATAACATATTACTTTCAGGTGTACAACATAATAATTAGATATATTAATGTATCGTGAAATGATTACCATAATCTAATTAACATTTCTTTTTCTTCTGAGAATGTCTAAGATCTACTCTCATGTCAACTACTCTCATGTCAAATATACAATACAGTATTATTTACTATAGTCACCATGCTGTACATTACATCCCCAGGATGTATTTATTTTATAACTGAAAGTTTGTATCTTTTGACCCTTTTCATCCATTTTGCCCACTTCTCACCCTCACTTCTAGCAACCTCCAAACTGTTCTCTGTATCTCTGAGTTCAGTTTTTTTGTTTTGTTTGGTTTTTCATATCAGTGAGGTCATACAGTATTTATCTTTCTCTGTCTGACTTATTTCACTTAACAAAATACCTTTTAGTTTCATCCATGTTGTCACAAATGATAAGATTTCATTATTTTTTATGGCCGAGCAATATTCCATCATTTTTATCCATTTATCATCTTTATCCATTCACTTATTTATAGACACTTAGGTTGCTTCCATATCTTGGCTATTGTAAGTAATGCTGCAGTGAACATATATCTTTTTGAATTACTGTTTTGGATTTCTTCAGATAAATTCCCAGAAGGGCAATTGCTGAACATATGATAGTTCCATTTTACATTTTTTGAGGAACCTCCATACTATTTTCCATTGTGGCTACACCAATTTGCAATCCTACCAACAATGCACAAGAGTTTCCCTTTTCTCCACATCCTGGCCAACACTTGTTATCTCTTGTCTTTTTGATAATAGTCATTCTAACAGATATGAGATAATATCTCATTGTGGTTTTATTTTGCCTTTCTCTGATTTGTGATGTCACATACCTTTTCATGTATCTGTTGGCCATTTATGTTTTTTGTGCAGATATGTCTGTTTAGATCCTCTGCCTATTTTTAAAATTGGATTTTTTTTTTTGCTGTTGAATTGTATGTATTCTTTATATATTTTGGACATTAATTCCTTATCAGATATATGATTTGCAAATATTTTCTGCCATTTGGTAGGTTGCCTTTTCATTTTGTTGATGGTTTCCCTCCTTTGCCTTTTATTTTGATGTAGTCCCACTTATTTATTTTAGCTTTTGTTACCTTTGCTCTGATATCTGTATTTAAAAAGAAATTTAGCATATTGGTAAATTTAATAATCATTTATTTAATGAAGATGTTTAGTTCTACACCAGATTTATGTATGGATTAAATATGTAACCAAAAATGAGATTAAAGTAAAAAAATGTTACAGATAGCATATGAGGGTACTAAAAAGGAAAATAAAACAAGATGTTTACAATGTACGTAACTTATTTTTCTTTTGTTACATTTGGAAAATTGATTTACCGTCTTAATGGGTTTTTTGTTTGAATTATAGCTCTTTTTTGTTTTCAAAAAATTTGTATTTTGCTATTTTGAATCATAAAATTTTAGAAGTTGACGTTTATAAAAACTTATGAACTTTATCATTTTATACAAACAAATGCACATATCTGAATTATACCTATATGAGAATGTTATATAGAAATTTTAATATGTTCAAATTATTTTTGAGGCCTGATCAGAACTTTATATTAGAGCTGGTCCGGGACATTCTATTTTGTTGATTGGTAAGCTTTCTGGATTTAATAGTATCAATTTATAGGTGATTTTCTTTCCCAAGAAAGTTCAGGTTATTTTTTGAGGAAAAGGAATTAGGATGAAAAATAGAGTTTAGAGAAATTGGAAAGAGGCATGAGAATTGCATTTACTGACCCCAGATAAATATGGTACGTGCACGTATGTGTGTTCCAACGGTGTTGGGGAAGGATGATGTACAGGGCATGTGCCATGAATTACAGAGATACTGTTCTCTTCCTATGCCAAACTTAATTTATTGGAATAAACCAACAAGTCACCAGACTGTTCATCTCTGTGCTAAGTGCCCTCTCTGGGTATATAAATTGAAATTAGGTTTGTTTGCATGTGATGGAAGGCTGAAAATAGTAGTAGCTTCAACAACATAGAATTTTATTTCTCATATGTAAAGTCAAGGGCCTGGTATAGTGATTACTTGATCCATAGGGGCCCAGACTTATATCTTTTGATTCTACATATGGTTCAAAGCAACTGTTGAAGCTTTAGCCATCATACCACAATTCCTACTAACAGGAAGGAAGAAAGGAGAGAGAAAAGGTGCATTTTCTCTTTGTAGGGATATTTCTTGGAAATCGTACACTTCTACCTATATCCCAATGTCCTAATAGCTGTAAGGAAAGCTGGAAAATATAGATTTAATATCACATAACCATGCGACCTACTAGAATTGGGTTTTTTATTGTTAAGACAGAAGGAGAGCAAATGAATATTGGGGGCACCTAGCTGTCTCTACCACACAGTGGAAAATTAGAGTGTTATAGAGATATATACATTGGACAGCTTAGACTTGGGAGGAAGGCAAGACTAAGCTCTAGTCACTCTTCACATCTTATCAAACATTAGATTATACCCTCATCTTACATTATCATTTATTAAAAACCAAGTTGGTTTGTAGTTGACTAAATTAATTGTATATTTTAGACATTTATTAATTTCAGTTTTGCAATTTTCCCCTTCCCATGTCTGACATAATTTTGCATCTAAGCCCAGGTGCCTACAGTGCCTACTGGATAATATGGCCTGGTTGGAGGTGGCCAGTTAGGATATTTTTTCAGTAGACAATGGCATCTGGAATGAGGACCATGGCAGTAGGGACGGACTCAAATAGATAGATAAAATCTAAAAAATATTAAGATATAGCCAATTTGATGGGTTCAGGTTTAACTGTGTTGATTATGAGGATATGATACATAAGTGGGTATATCTAGATCTCAAGAGAAAGATATAGGCTTGAAGAGTCAATAGCATATAATTGTTAATTGCAGCCACAAGAGTGGGCTAATAGGTATCTCAGAATCATGAAGCTATTTTTTAAAAATATAAGTGTCAACACGGTGCCTAAAGATTTTGATGTTAAGGTCAAGGTTATTAGTATAGAGTAAAAAGAGAATCTGTCTTGGGACAGGGCCTAAGAATGACCAACTTTTAAGAGATTGCTAGGTAAGGGGAGCTCCATGAGAACAAAATGAGAGAGGAGATGGAAAACGAGGAGACTGGTAGCACAAGCTGAGGAAAGAGTGTCTCAGAAAGGTGTTGAGGGTAGTTATCAGTTCAAATATCAAGTAAACCTAGGACTGAGAACTACCTATCAGGTTTAGTGACTAGAAGGTTACTTGTTACCTCTGTGAGGGTTGAGGATCTTAGTGGCAGAAATTCTAAATTTGTAATTTAGAATTAGAAAGCTAAATTACAGTGGGCAGGTGAAAATAAAAAGGGCAAGTAGAAAACAGGGGAAAATTTTCAAGAAGTTGTACTGTGAAGGAAAGAAGGAGAGAAGGTGGTAGCTAGAGAAAATTATGGGTTGGAGGAAGATTTTATTTAAGGTAGCATGATTTGCATAAATTAAAAAGCTTCTAGGAATGGCAAAAGTTGAAAAGCAGAAAGAGAAGTGATGATATCTGAGGTAGTAGGTGTGCAAGGGATTCAAAACAAGGTAGAGGATTATGGGCACCTAGCCAGTTATAAGAGCTGTTAAATTTATACTATTCAACACTAATAGAGACATGGGACATATCCTGGTGTGCTCCAAGCTCTTTCTTCCTGATGTAGCCCCCAGCATCTGGAAGGTATGCATGCTAGTCTTCACATCTCTCCAACTCATATTTCCCCCACTGTCTTCCAAGTTGAAAAATATTTTTTCTTTGTACTTCTGCCCCAACAGTAGGGTGAGAGATTTCTCCCTTTCTGCTGCAATAGCAGTAGGGTGGGATGCAGCAGAGGAATTTACTACCAATTTGACAGGCAGAAAACCATCACTGCATTGCAGTACTGTGTGGGAGGGAGGTACATGCACTGAAGTTTATAAATATTAGTTTGAATCCTGGGGATTGTCTTGTACTGCACTTCAATTCGAATGAATGAATAATATTTACATGCCATTCTGTTGAGGCTATAAAACTGGCATAATGGTTATTCCACTTATTCAGTATAAGAAACTACTGAGGACAGACTTTTTCATAGTGTAGCACATACCAGCATTACTCATTAAATCAGTATAACATGTTACTAAGTTATGTATGTATTACATCCTATGGTAAAGTTGTGTAGTTACCATCTAAATCAAATATTTTATAATAGTGATAGTTTCTGTTTTAGTTCTTTATTTACTATTCAGGGATATTAAGATTCTGTGGCCAGAATTATTCTCTTGTAGAAAAAAAACATTTGTGATAGAGAGTGAATAAAAGATCAAATAGTTTTTTAAGATGACTTTTATTTTCAATTCAGCTTTTAAAGGATAGCAGTTAAAACATTTGGACTTTTAATACTTTATCTTCCATATTCCTGTTGATATTTACATTTTTATCTACTTATTTATTACACATTAGTGAGTTACAGGTGATGGGAGTTCAAAGATGAAATGACATGCATCACAGTCTAGAAGAGCAGAACCACATATTGGAGTATTTTATAACCCATTTGCTTGTTATTCCAGCAAAGAGGAGTTCAAGAAGCCAGTGCATTTGTCATAATACTGGAAATCAGATACTTCTCTTTTGATGAAAAATTATCTTTCCTGATGGAAAGGAATATGAAAGAAATGGGATTTTATGATTTCATAAATTTTTTGAGCTTTAAAAAAGAATCTTAAAAATTGGCGATTTTATACTCTAGTCTTATGAATGATTACTATTCTATTATTATTACTATTATTTTTTAGCTTTCTCTTTTATCTGGTGAATTATTTTTCTACCTTTTAGATTTGATTATAACTTTAGGAAGCCAACATGAAAACATGAAAACATGAGGTTGGGTGATTGGAAGTCTTGTTACATTAAATATGAGAGAGCTGGCTTACACTAGCTTAGTTGCTACTTTTTACTGTTTTGGAAAAAAATCTTTTCTATCTTTGATTGTAACTACCAGAATTGCCGAGTGGGTCAGTGGGCAACTTAAGCTAGAGTCATTTTTCTTATTCAGGGAGTGAACATGTTATCATTGTTGTGTCCTTGACAAGGCCTCTTGTCACATTTGCTTGAACCATGACTGTTCTTAGAAACATTTTCCCTGGAGGAGTTACAGACCTACTCAAAGAGGATTTGATACTAAGGAAAAAAAAGGAACTTCCATTTAAAAATTGTAGCCAAAATACCTTTTTAAGTTAAAACGAGTGACTTATTGGGAATTTGATTAAAAATAAATAAACTTACTTTTTTGGGGGGTCTGTATAATTTTTTCCTTTTTTTTTTTTATAGTTGGATCGACTGGTTGTAGATGCAGCAAAAGAGAAAAGAGAGATGGAGCAAAAACATTCCACTATTCAACAAAAGGTATTAGAGGGGAGAAGTTAAAGGAGATTAATTCCCATTTTACACAATTGTTTGATTATTGGTTTCAGCAGGATACCATTGTGTTGGAACAATCCTTTTGAGTTGCTTTAATAATTAAATTGTGTAGATAAATTCCTCCTTTTTTGTGAAAAGTAAAATATTTTTCAAATGTTCAGACATTTATTATTCTTTTACATCAAAATATTCGAAAGCCCTGGTCTTAAACCAGTTTATAAAAAGTCAATCTTTTAAGGGCCTTTAATTTAAAAGTGGCCGTTAGAAAACACTGTTTATGGTGTTTCAGTTAGGATATCACCAACCCCAGTAAAAGTGTGTATGTGGTGGGGAGATGGGGGTGGAGAACACCTTAGCATCAATGTGTGTGTTTGGTATTATAGACTTTCCAGCTTCAGTCACTCTAAGGCAGCAATCCCTATCTCGCATGTGATGCTGACATTTCACTTACATTTCTTGCTAATTTGCCTAAGCCTAGCTAAACTGATATTTGAAAAATATATTTGAAAACAAAACTTTAAATATGAAACTAGTTTTTATTTCTACATGCTAAAAGCTTTCAATATGAAACACCCGGAACTCCCTAATAATATTTTACTTTATATAGGTAGTAACATTTTTTGTATAGTAATCTGAAAATAAAAGGAAAGAATTGGAGGTTGGGTGTCATAATACAAGTATGTGACAAGATGCCTTTCATACTTACCTGTTGTGGGAGATGCTGTGATTACAAAAGTGGTTTTGCCGGGCTAAGGCTTTTCGATTGCACTTTGGATGTACTGACCCTTGCGATTTTCCCAAATGTCAGAAACTCAGCTGCATAATTTGTGGTGGTGGGGGACTGCATTTGCACTTTTCCCTAAAAAAAAAAAAAAAAAATGCCTTCTAGCATTGCTTTAAGAAATCTGTTCCCTTGCTTTTGAGCAGTCAGATCAACTTTTGTTATGATTTATTTAGAATTCAAAATACCAGTAAACTAGATCTGACATAGAACATACCAGTGGGAAAAAATGAAAGTGGAATCAGTAATAAAAGTAAGAAAAACTTTGTTGATGATGGGTTATTAATAATCAAAAAGAAAAGAAGATTGTCTACCACACTGTCTTTAAATTAGTTACTTCTAGCTATAGTCAGGTAAGACTAACTCAATGTTTTGTTTTGCCGAAGGTTAAATCACTTTTGGTTGAGTAAGTTAATGACGTTACCATGGAAAGACTGTTAAAAATTGGGACCAGTCATTTCTAATGAAAACAAGAGATCGTGATATTTGTAGAAACGTGTGACTCTGTGCTTAAACTGAATTATTTGATGAATATTATACATCTTTTAATATCTTTCCCTATTTTATACACAACTCAAAGTAGATTATTAAATCTAAAATTAATTTTTTTGATTTTAAATAATAGTCAATTACTGTTTTCCTTTAAAGAAAGTAATGCTATTTTTGCTCATTATGTATACTTACCTTTTTTTTTGCCTTTAATTGTTGCCCCAGGGCGGCTTTCCGGTTAAAAAAAAAAAAGGAAAAGAAGATCCAATCAACTCAAAATTAAGGGAAAATATGTCTAATGTAATTATTTAGATTTTTAAGAATTGAACTTGATCAACTAAAGAAATAATGATGCTACACACATTCATGTAAACTGTTTTTCCAAACATTGTTCCATTCTCGGCAGGCGGCACTGTGTGAGAGTTCCCATTGCTCCTTGCCACCTCATTGTCTTGTAAGAGTCTTTAATTTTTGCCAGTTTTGGTGGGTAGATATTGCTATCTCATTGTAGTTTTAATTTATGCTTTAGTCACAAATGAGCTCAAGCACTTCCCCCTATGCCTGTTGTCATTTGGATATTCTCTTTGTGAAATATCTGTTAGTTATTTTCCCATTTTTCCATCAGGTTGCCTAACTATTGATCAGATTCTTCATATATTCTGATATAAATACCCTTTTGGGATATATGTGTTTTTAATTTTCACACAGTTTTTAAAATAAATCTTTTTTTATTTTTATATTTTTGTGTGTGTCTTTTTGTGTCTTGTTTAATAAATTCTTTCCAACCCAAGATCATAAAGATATAACTCCTGTATAATCTTCTAAGTGTTTATAAATCTGCCTTTTATGTTTAGATCTTTAATCTATCTGCAATTGGATTTTTGTGTATGGTGTGAGGTAGAGAATCCGATTTCTTTTTATTCTCACATTGGTAGCTAGTTGACCCAGAATCAGTTATTTAAAAGTTTGTACTTTTGCTACTACTGTGTGTTTTATCCTCTGTTGTACATCACATTTCCATATACATGAGGTCTGTTTCATGCTCTCTATTCTGTTGCACTGGTCTTTTTGTCTTAATTATGCCAAAACTGTGCTGTCTTAATTATTTTAGCTTTACAATATATCTTAATACCTGACAAAGCAAAGCCTCCTACCTTCTTTTCTTCAAAAGTGAATTGTCTAAGTTATGCATTTCTATAAAAATTTTAGGAGCAGCTTTTCAAAGTGCATAAAACAGCTTTTGGGATTTTGATTGGGATTGCATTGGATCTATGAATCAATGCAGAATTGATATCTCTATTTTATAATATCTTCTAATCCATAAGCTTAAAATATTTTTCCATTTACTCAAGTTTTCTTTAATGTCTTTCATAAAGTTTGATAATTTTATTGTACATCTTTTGTTAGTTATTCCTAGACACATTATAAATCTTATTGTAAATGTTATCTCAAAATTTTTTTCTTGCTGTTTACTTTTGTTATGTATTTGAATAAAGTTGATTTTTCTATGCTGATTTTATAATCAGTAATCTTGTTAAGCTCTCTTTAATACTAGTTTATCTCTGAATTCTTCTGGATGCTTTTCATACAAAGTCATATCATCTACAAATAATGATAGTTCATTTCTTCCTTTCCAGTCCTTTGCTTTTTGTTTGTTATCTTGATGGTTAGGACTTCCAGCATAATCTTGAAGTGGTAATAAAGGTCCTTCTTGTCTTGCCAATCTTGGTCTTGCCTTTTATTCCCTGGGCCCCACACCAAAGCTTCCTGATCTCCTATGAGACAAATGCTCTTAAAGCAAAAACTAGTTTCTTTGCTCTGCCTACCTCTTTGGCTTTAAATTTTTACTTAATCTTTTGCCTTTGAGTATGCTCTTCTAATTTGGGAGCTTCAATATATTTAAATTCTAATATTATATATTCTATCCAACATTATTAGTTGATTTCATTATAAAATCATGTAACATTTTAAGTACTATAACATATTAATTTGATATCAATAGTAACTAAATTGAAGAGTTAATTTATCTTAAGAAATGTAGTTGAAAATAGAATCCTATAATATGCTGCACTTTCAAGGAAGTCTTATTTGATGTTTAAGTAGTGTCAAGGTTATTAAAAAACTGCTGATATCATAAATGAAACCTTTAGAATGTTGCCGAACTCAATTATATCTATTGCTGACTTAAAACCTGTCTGCATAATTAAGACAATTATAGCCTCAAATAAATTTTAAATGAGGGAATTAAAGTTTCCTTGATTTTTTTCCAAAGAAAAAAGTAGGAAGAAATATAGTAAGTAATTTACGTTTTCTGTTTCATTTTATTATTTTAGATTATTATATGTTTATGGTTAAATTTTGAGACATGCCAGGAGTTTTTGCTTTTAATTCTGAATTTAGTCTATTTCCTTTTTCTATCTTTGTAGACTCTTAGATTCGGAAGGCCCTTAGGTCACTCTCACTCTGCTTCCCTTAAGTGTAGGACTTCTATGTTCCAGATCTTGGCAGGTGGTCATTCAGCCTTTGTCTAAATCTTTCTCAAGACAGAAAATTTACTACTCTCCCTAATAGGATAGCATTCCATCTTTGATCATCAGCGCAGCAGTAATTTTGAAAGTTCTAAGACTGATTTTTAATTTGGGGATAGCAGCAATCTTGTAGTTTTGTTCAAATTATATTGGTAGTTCATCAGGAAGAATTTTAAATACAGAATTTTTGATTTCAAAAGTTACGAATCCTTGGAAGAAAATTAAAAGTTTGTGAATATTAAAGTGAATATTAAAATGATTAGAATGATAGAAGATTATGAGTGATTCTATAGTCCTTATAAAAAAGTAAGCTCAGCATGCCCACTTCAAACTGTGGTTCTTATCCTTTGCAAAACTAAATTTTATTTTAGGAAAAAAAAAATGTCATCTTATTTCTAAACTCCCATATAGTGGAATTATTACTAATTTTAAAAACTACCATCATAATAATATATTTAGAAATAATGGTAGATTTAAATAATCCCAATTAAATATATCCATATTCCCTTTTTTTGTTAGCACACATATCACCACAAAATATTGGGAAAATATGAAAACATTTTAAGCATAGCACCGTATATAATATTTAGTTGCTCTCTTTGTCTATTTGTAAACATATTATTTTGTGCTCTTAATCACAGCATATATCTGTATAGTTTATATTTTGTTTTCTCATTTAGAGTATATTCTGTATAATCATCTGTGTTTTATATCATCAAGATAATATTATTGCATAGTCCACTAAATTAAAATACTTTAATATGTCGAAACATTCTTCTAGTAAACATTTAGATCCCCGTTTTTCTTTTGAACATTTTTGATATAACTATCTTAATACAAAGCTTTTCTACCATTTGAGCTGTTTCTCTAGAATAAATATATTGTCTAGGGAACTTATTCAAATCATATGAACTTTTTAATGTGTTATTTTGTCTAGGATTTCTCCAGTGATGATTCTAAGTTAGAATATAATGTAGATGCTGCAAATGGCATTGTTATGGAAGGATATCTGTTCAAACGAGCCAGCAATGCCTTCAAAACTTGGAACAGGTAATATATTTCAAATACTAGTCTCCATCTTTCCATATTCTCAGTTTTCTGACTTTTCCTTTGATTTGGCAACTCTTGCCTTCATAATTCTCCAAATTCACGATCCATAGTAATTTTCCTGAATCCAATCCCTTGAAGATAAGACGCCTTTCTAGGGGAGGCAAGTGAAAAATGACAATACTAATTCTAAATTCTACAATTTAAGCAAAGTTTAAACCCAGAAGCCAAGAGAATTTTTATAATGCTTCGTCTATAGTGACTAGACCATTATAATAGATAAATTTGAATGTTAGTTACCTTTCATATTTGTTATGAAATAGATCTGTACAATACAAATTATGTGTTGAACATAATGGGTAAATAGACCAAGTGAGCATTTTTTTTCCTTTGTGTTCCTCCCCTATATAATGTTTATTTACATTTTTACTTAGTATTTACTTATAAATTTTAAGCAGATAACTTTAACCATGAGTTTTAGGAAATGGGATTGTTCTTATATGTTAAGTGTGTGTGGCAGCTGATGTTCCCTTATTCTAAACTTGATAGCTACCAAGAACTCTGACTATTTTTTGCTGAATTGATTTTTATAAAATATTAATCCAGTCAATCTGTTAAATGAATGTATAAAATATTATATTGTATTTTCCCATGTGCTAATATGGTAGAATAAAATCAGACATTAAGGCATAAATAAAAGATTAGGTTTTCTCAGGATCATCATTCTGAGTAGCAGTGATTGGTCTTTTATTCTCTTTATTGCAAAACATAAAAGTAGTCAGAAAAATTATATAATAATTGAGAGTAGTATTGGGTTTTTGTTAATTGATTTACTATTATATTGTTGGTTGAATATATATAGTTTAGTTCTTGAACAGGATATAAATTTACTTAATGATAGAGAAGATTGTTTTTTTTTTTTAAATGTAAATTAGCAAAGTAAGTAGAATTTTCTTGGTAAGTTTATTTGGCGTACAGTTTTGTTTAAATGGAAATGATTGTGCTTTGACTATTCAGTATATTGGAATGGGTTCCTAGTGCACTTATGTTGATTTCTTGATGATGAGGTTATATAGAAAAAACATTTACTGATATTTTCAAATATCAGTGATTTATTGAGCATTTCCCTAGAATTTGATATTGCTAACTGTTTAAATGGTACATGGTGTGTTTTATTCGAAATTATTTTTCTTACATGATAATGAGTGTAAACTGGAAAGAATAATGATTTTATCTGATAGTAAGCCTTTTTGAATTATGTAGAACTTTAAAAATAATATATGAATATAGAAAGACCAACTAAAATGGTTTGGTTAGAAATAAAGTTTTTAAGTATTGTAAAGTGAAAATGAAAAATCAAAACTCTGTTTTCTAAGCCATAAAAATTAACACAAATAATCTTTTAAGCCTTTCCTGGAAAATTTCTATAGCCAGAGTAGAAAATTCAAATAAACAGTGTGATTATAAAATTTTATAATAAAGATATCACAACTAATATGGCTTCATAAGGTAATGTTAGAATTGAATTTTAACCTTCAGATTTCAAAACAACCTACTTAAAGTTTAACACAGTGAAAATAAAATAAATCCATAGAAACTATACCATTATGTTAAGAAGAAATGAAATGAACTTCCGTGGATACTCCAATGAAAAATGATCTCAGACTTCAAAATGAAGCACAGTAAGTGTTAGTGGAAAATTGCATTGCCGTTTCAGACAGTAGAGGAAAATGAGTTTTGATTTAAGCATGGACCTTTTTTAAAATTTGTTCATGAATTCTATTAATTGGTACAGATATTAAAATGTAACTAAAATCAAGTAGGGAATAACTTAAATTCTCAAGGTAGACATGTTACCTACCATTTGCAAAGTGAAAAAGATAATACTTTTAGCAATAAGGCTACTTTACAAAGGAGACGCCATCTATATGTAGTGGGATGGCAGTTATTGATTGGAATCATAGATTGTAGTTCAGCACCCTAAGTTTTAGTTAGGAGATAGAAGTGCAGAGACATGGTTGCTTATTCAAGGTCACACTACTGGTTTGTGACAAAATTGAGATGCAAAACCTGGCATTTCTTTTTACTTGATAAGGAAACTCCAAACTATATTTTGATAAATCAAAATACAACTTCAGCTATTAGAAAATAGCTTAAAAACTATTTTAATAAACCTTCCTAGTCCATTTGCATCATTAGGAAAAGTTATGGCTAGCAAGTTAATTTCATTTTCATGTGCTTTTAAAGAACATTTTGATGAAAACACTGAAAGGAGACTTGTAGGACTAGAGCATATAAACATTATATAAAACCTTCACAAACAAAAACAAAAGTCAAAATCTTGTTAACAGAAATCTTAAATGTTTTCTAGGTTATAGGTCAGTAACTATAAAAAGGAGAGGAAAGAAAGTAATTCATTAGATATTATTTAGATTATCTTCTTTTCAATTTTTAAGTTTGGAATGTATCAATTTTTTATATAAAGTTTATAAAAAATCTAATCTCAGGAAATACTTGCAAATAATTTTTTTTACTTATATATGACTTTAGTGTCTAACCTACTTTTCTAATTAGTTCTTTACCACCTCGATTTAATATAGTCTATTAGCCTCTGAATAAAAGAATGTATATTTGTGATATTTGTGCCTTAACTTTAAATATCCAGGAACCCAGCTATTGAGACAGAAATTTTTCTGTCTACTGGTTGTTTGTTTGTTTGTTTTTTAGATTGTGGATTAGCTTTAGGGAACTTTTTTCGTTGTCACCTTTAGGTACCAAAGATATGATGCAAATTTGCCATTATATAGTTTTATGGAATAGTGGTGTATAATATTTTCAAAATCAACTTTTTAAAAAGACTTTCTTCCTGAGAGAAAGTCCAATTTGGCTAGGGATAGCTGATAGTTTTAAAACCTGACCCTGTGCTTTATAAAAATAAAGCATTTTTTAATCTGAAATTTAACTGAAGAGATAATTTTGCATGATGTGATTGAAGTAGCATAAGAAGTGAAACGTTTTATGTCTTACGTGAATTGTTGATTTTGTTTCTGGTTGGTTTTAGATTTCTAGTTTTTGGTTTCTCTTAAGATTTTTATACGTCCATACTATATATTTTTCTGAAGACATGTGAAACCTACCAAAATCATATTTCCGTAACAGGCATTTTCTCAATGTGACAGCTTCACTTCAGACTCAAATCAGTGCTAAATGGATTACTACTACCTGTGTATCTCTTTTGCTTTTCATGAGAAATTCAGAAAGGATGACTAAACAAGGAAAATAATTAAATAGTAACATTATTTAGTAATAAGCTGGTAAAACTAATAAAGAAGCTGCATAATTATGTGCTATGCTCAGTCTGTTGAACTAGAAAATATAGCTGAAAGTATAAACTGTATTATATAATTTCTTAGAGCAAAGTATTTTATATGCTGCTAGTACAGATATAAATTTTTATTTTTATTGGCTCTTTGTTTTAAAATAAGTATCCATGTAGATTAAAACTAAACTCTGTTTATGTATGGCCTTCGAGTCTCTGCTATCATTTTATGAAAAGGAGGTGAGCAGGTGGGAGGTAGGTTTATTTGGCTGATAATATTTTATAATCTTTGATATTCTTAATTAGTGATCTCACCTCCCTTATGAAAAGTTTTTATTTGTCTTAGGTTTATATAGATATATCTATAGTGATATATAAAGAACAGATTATTAAGATGAGGAAAAGTACTATCTATATTTAATAGCTGTGATGATAGAGGCAGAAAATAATAGTAGAGGTATGCCCAATTGTGCTAAGTCCTTCCATAACTTTTTAATACTTAAAGAAAATTTTCAAATATTTCTGAAAGATTGCATTTCAGGTTCCTGAGTGTTGGAATTAGTTGTACAAATGCGTATGTGTATAATATGTAAATAAAATACAGCCGATAATTTTGACTATTTTGTTAGGTTATGAGCTTAAGCTTGTTCCTTTAATTCTTGCTTTATTTTCATATCATGCTAGTCCTTTGCTTATTTTGCACATTTGCGTTTTCATTCTTCTACCGCCTTTCCCTTATGTTTTAATCCTGCCCCATTTTTTCACATGACAGGAAAAAGCCCGATCATATCAGGTACCAAATGGCTTTCTTCCCCTCATCCCCACCTTACTCCAGTTTCCTCTTTGGCACGAGAAAGCTCATAATTAACCTGCATTTCACTTGGATTACTTGCAATGGATATGAAGTCTCTTACGTTTTAAACTGGGAAGAAAATAGAAACATCTTCTCTGAGGAATGGAATTATAACTTTTCATTGCCCAGCTCCTCAACTTCATTTAATCTGGAGAAGAACATTTGATATGTTTATAGTTAAAGAAGACATACACTGATTAATATGAATACCTTTATATCTTTTTTAAAAAAGGAAATAAACAAGGAAATGCTTTTCAAAAATTTAGACAGTAACTAGGAATTAGTGCCCTTTGATAATAACCATATTAGTTATGCCAAAAGGAAACATTGTCGGTTTCTAGATTTTTGTTTGTTTATTTGTTTGACCATTTTGGTCTTTTTCCCTGTTAAAATTAAAATTGAATTTTAAATAAAGGAGCATACATGTTCAAGCTTTTAATTTTGTTAAACATTTACCTATTTGACACTTATCCGAATGTGTTTGTGAATCCATTATCTGTATAGTTTTAGTGACAAAGCTGTCAATTTAGAAGTTTGACTTTTACTCATGTTTTTGATTTCAAGTGGATTTCTGGGACTAGTAGTGATCAAATGGGGTAAAAGATACTTGATTTACTTTTTTAATATATCCACTCCCAATTTTGTCATCTGGAAAGCTCTCGTTGGTATGTAAAATTTAATATTTAATTGTTTATGAATATAATATTTTGGTCTCAAATCTTTATTATTTCAATTTGAGAGAAATATAGTGTTTTATTTTTGTTAATGAACTAAGAAATTTTCTTTTTTTTAAAGCACTCTTATAATTTAGCTTTGTGGCCAGCTTCTGAATCTTGTAGAATATAGTGTAGTTGTCAGTACAATGCTTTCCAAATTTTTTTTTAATTTAATTAACTTTTAAAGTATCTTCAAACTGCACGTAGCACGAGCTTAAAATACTAAGTATTTTTTCTATATTCCATAGGCTACAAACTGTCTCATTTTTCCTTTTATTAGAAATGTTAATAATAACTAGGATTATTCTAAGAGAAATTAAAAATTATATTCTATTTTACTTACCTGATTGAAGTCTTGATCAATATAAATGGGTATGATTAGCTCTTTTTTCTTCCTTTTTTTAATGGCAGAAGAGGGGAGTAGTGTCATAAGATAAAGATCTTAATAATTGAAAAATTTTTTCTTTCTAAGATACAGTATGATTTTATTACTTCAGAGGCGTTGCTAATTTAAGATGAATTTCTAGCGTTTTTCCTGAGTGTACAAAAACTGATAATGTGAAAATGTTACCAGGAGCAGATAGATGGCAGGGGACCTGGCTTTCAGAAATACATATGTGATCATATATATGATCTGTAAAGTTAATAATCAGAGGAAATGGCCTTTGACAAAAAACATAAGTTTTTATCTAGTATGTTATTATTTTTAAAGGTTATGATCCTAAGATGCAGCAAGTAAAAGAAATTTATTTTTTGAAGACCTCAGAAGCATGAAAAGTTTACATGGTTATATGAATGTTTTTCCATTGTACAATAAACCTCTATTTAGTTTTTCATCAAATTACATAATATGATTACTGTGTTATAAAACATAAGAATTTTTATTATATAGTTCATCCTACCTCAAATGATTTTTAAAAAAACACTTTAGTCATTATCAGAGATTGTTTCCATTGCATGTCATTCCATGTGGCAGAGCTGCACCATTTTCTTTGTTTGTAGGTATTTCCTTTAACATTTCTAACCAACTATGTGTCCCAAAGCAAACAAACCCAGAAGTTCTTCCTTTTCTAGCCTGCCTCTTGATGATTGGCATTTAAAGGCAACCCACTTGGTTTTATCTAGATGCTATTTTAACAAATATCTATTTTAATGGTACAGGTGATACCTTTTTAAGTAGCAAGAAAACCTAACTATCTGTCTAGTTTAAAAATAGAAAAGCATCCAATCATTTTCTCAGCTTTGGAGAATTAACTTAATTTTTAAAAATAGGAATTCTCAATATGTCTCAATACAATTTCTAGTGCTTTGTATTAATATCAATGAAAAGGTAGAATCTCTATCTGCTAATAGATTAATAACTAATATTTATAATAGAAATCATCTCACATAAAACTAATTTTAAAATAATGACTCAAATATTGTTTTACCTTTCATGCTTGATGAGAATTTTTGCTTCCTTTTATGAATGGCTTTTGGCTGTGATTTTTTTTTTTTTTTGTAAGTCTTTAGGTCCTTTTATTGTTTTCATAAGTTAGAATTAGTAAATATGCCGTATGTAGCTGAGCTTTTTCTTCTAAAGAAGATTGAAGTCAATTGTTACCTAGAAATTTGCAATAATGAGCTGAACAATATAAACAGAGAATCATTTTTAGTAATAACTTTGATTATTCTGCTTAGAAGAATTTTATATGAAAATAAGGCCAAGTGAATTGGCGATTATCTCCTATTTGATAGCAGTTGTAAAATGATGATTTAATTTTCTGTTTTGCTTAATGAATCAAACACTTGCTGAATTAGCTGCAAAAAAGGTTGAAAACAAAGCATTTATTTCAACGTTTTACTCTGTACAAATGGATAGTCTTATTTACTATGTAAATTTACTTCTACTTTATAATAAAAACAATTGTTTTGGGGGAAAGATTTTGGTTATTTTGAGGAACCTCAAAAAACTAAATTATTATTTTAAAACAGTTATTATTTGGTAATAGCATAAAATATAAGTTTTCATTAGGATTTAAATTTCTGACTAAAAATGAATCAAAATATAGTAATTTTATTTTCCTACTCTGTGGTTTTAAAATTGTTTAAAATTGTTCTTTACTTTCAGTAGTTATCTCATTGACATCAATTTATATAAAGCAAAACAAAACAATGTATTTCTCAAAACATAATTACTATAAACTGATTTTCTAGTGTTTTCCCAAATATTTCTAACAACTGAAATGAATTATATATATGAAAACTTAAATCTGTTTTGTATTTATTTAGACGCTGGTTCTCAATACAGAACAATCAGTTGGTTTACCAGAAAAAATTTAAGGTAGGTGTTTTGTTAAGTAATTAAGTGAAAACTCACTGAGTTCCTAGTTCTTAATATTCCTGTGTGTGAAATTACCATTTGTTAGTTTTATGTTTGGGCATAATAGGACTAAAAGTGGAAAGTATCAACATTTGATACTTAAAAGCAGAGTGATTTTGAATCCTGAATTCTTAATTCCTAGCTTTGAGATGGATTTTTCTGTGCCTCAGTATTATTACTTTTTTTCTTCATATGTTTCTTTGTCTAGCTGTGTGACAGGAATAACACTACCATTCCACAGTACTATTTTGAGGCTGTAGAAAAGGATGCCTTTTAAGAAATGTCATCTTAAGGCCACAGGTGATAATACAGAAAGGGTAGAAATGACATTAAAATGTAACCTTAAAGTAATTTAAATAGAAACCTTTAAATTCGTTAATATTGTTCTTATATATTTGTTTTCCTGAACCTAAATTTTAAGGGTTTTAAATTCGTTAATACTGTTCTTATATATTTGTTTTTCTGAACCTAAATTTTAAGGGTTTTAAATTCGTTAATACTGTTCTTATATATTTGTTTTCCTGAACCTTAATTTTAAGGGTGAGTAATTTTTAAAGGCATACTGAGAGGACATGTGACTTGAGGATGTTAAAAATAATTAGAAAAAAATGAACCATTAGTTAATTTATTACTTGATTTTTACCTAGTTAGCCTTTATGAATGATATATTCAAACTGTAAATTTTAAAGATTCACTCTACTCTTGAGATGACAGAATATGAATTTACTTGCTAGGTTCTATGGTTTTAGGTTTTTTCCATACAATCCTTTAGTCTAACTAATTAATTAGTTGATGGTTTTTTCTACTCTGATAAACTTGGTTTTAGTTTTATATTTTTATTAAGTACTAGAAAATGATAAAACCTTTCTCATTTTCTTAGGTATTTAAGAAGAATATGTAGGCTTCTTATTTTTCTTTCATTTATTTAAAACGACTCATTCAAGGCTTCTTTTTTGGAAGAAAGTAGCTTTTATTATATGTGAGGGGGCAATCAAGAGCATATGGATATGAAAGAAAATAAACAGGAATCTAAAATTTATCTGAGCGCCTACTAAATGTTAGACTAAGC